>NW_026688149.1:1039500-1356000 GCF_030445035.2 Dasypus novemcinctus
TGCACGTGGGGCTCCCCTACGCGGGGGACACCCCTGTGTAGCAGGGCACTCCTTGCACGCATCAGCACTGCGCTTGGGCCAGCTCCACACGGGTCAAGGAGGCCCGGGGCTTGAACCGTGGACCTCCCATGTGGTAGACGGACGCCCTAACCACTGGGCCAAGTCCGTTTCCCGGTATTTGTTTCTTGATTTCCTCCTGATCTTGCTCATTATTGGTGTACAGAAATGCTACTGATTTTTGCGTATTGATCGTATAACCTGTGACTTTTACTAAACTCATTTATGAGTTCTAGAAGCTTTGTTGTAGATCTCTCAGGGTTTTCTATGTGTAGGATCATGTCATCTGCAAATAATGAAATTTTGACTTCTTCCTTTCCAATTTGAATGCCCTTTATATCTGGTTCTTGCCTCAGTGCTCGAGCAAGTACTTCTAAGACAATATTAAATAGAAGCAGAGAAAACGGGCATCCTTGTCTTGTTCCTGAGTTTAGAGGGAAGGATTTTAGGATTTCTCCATTGTAAACAATGTTTGCTGTAGGTTTTTCATATATACTTTTTATCATGTTCAAAAAACTTCCTTGTATTTTGATCTTTTGGAGTGTTTTTATCAAAAAGGGTGCTGTATTTTGTCAAATGCTTTTTCTGCATCTCTAGATATAATCATGTGATTTTTTTTCCTTCAATCTGTTTATATGGTGTATTACATTGATTGATTTTCTTATGTTGAACCATCCTTGCATACCTCGAATAAATCCCACTTGGTCGTGGTGTATAATTCATTTAATGTGTTGTTGAATATGATTAGCAAGTATTTTGTTAAGTATTTTTGCATCTAGGTTTATTAGAGAAATTGGTCTGTAATTTTCCTTTCTTGTGGTGTCTTTGTTTGGCTTTGGTACGAGGGTAATGTTGGCATCATAGAAGGAGTTCGGCAATGTTCCTTCTGTTTCAATTTTTTGGAATAGTTTCAGCAGGATTGTTTTGTAGAATTCACCTGTGAAGCCGTCTGGCCCTGGGCTCTTCTTAGTTGGGAGATTTTTAATGACTGATTCTATCTCTTTGCTTGTGATTGGTTTGTTAAGATCATCAATTTTCTTTCATCAATATGGGCTGCTTATGTGTTTCTAGGAATTTGTCCATTTCCTCTAAATTGTCTGTAGTAACTTTAAGTAAGAGGATGTGTTCTGTGAAGGTAAAATTTGTCTTAAAGGTATAAATAATTATAAAAGTTTTACAAAGCATTGTTTAAATTAAGGTATTTAAATGGTCAATTTCAGAAAGTCATTATTAAACAAAAACTGAATTGATAATAATAATAATAAAAGGTAATTTAAAACTTTGGCAGCCAGCCTCCCCTGCCAACTTGCTTCCATAGAAACTGTTTGTGGTATTACATGCTACTAAGTATTTAAAGTGAAGAAAAGGTCATTATTTTAACAAGCTTGTTTAGTATTAATGGCAATTATATGTTGTAAGAAGTTTGCCTGGTAACTTAGTATGTGGGATGTATGGAATGTGTTTTTATTGTTAAGGAAACAGAAGATGATTTTGTCCTAAGATAAAATAATTGATTATCGGAATGAGTAGAGTGTGGAACAAAACCTGAATAAATACTGAAAGTGTAGAAGGTTTGTGGAAGAAAAATTTTATGATTAAAATTGAGTAAGATCAGTATACAAAGAAAATCTGTTTTATCAAAATAGCTTCTTGTGCTTTAACCTCATCATTTCCTCAGTGTTTGAAAAAGAAGGGGTCTTCTCTTTTAAAGAACATTATATTGTAGAAATCAAATCCTGAAAAGTAGCTTTTTATTTCAAACTAACTGCAAGAGATTTATTCTTTTACCTTAAAAGAAAAACTAAAGTAATAGTTAAGTGCACTTAATATGTTATAAGTCGAATAAAAGGTGTTTAAAGGTATTAAAAATTAACAGTTTTTTAAAAAATTAATAAAAACTGTAACTAAGTTAAAATCTATATTTATAAATTTATAAATGCATTTATATTATAAAACAGTGGAAAGGTAATAACTGAAATTATAGCTGGGTGAATTTAGCCTGAAATTATTATTTAAGTGTAAACTCTAAATTTAACCTTTCCTTAGTTTATGGTTACTTCAAGCCTAACCTCACCCCTTGCCTTTGCCTATGGTTATTTCATAATAGCTTCTGCCCCTACAGGCCAGAGAAGAGCTGACACATCACTATCTCCTGTCCTGGTATTAGTAACCCTTTTTCTCATGAATTCAAGTGTAAACTAAATAAATTCCTGCCTGATGGAATAAGGTTAAATGACCACTGGAGTATTATCTCCAAAATCAAAAAGGGGGGTGGAGGGGGAGAAGTCTCCTGCCTTGACGGTCAGTGTTCCTAAGAGTGGCAATTCATGAGAGAAACCAGTCTGTCTCCCTGGGGCTTCAAATAGCCTCAGTAAATATATATAAAATTAATCTTGTTGCTTATCCAAAATTCTGCTAAATTCAAAGTAAAATATAAAGTTCTGAAACAAAAAATAGTGCTAAAGCATTGAGAACATTTCGGTTACAATCCATTAATTAAGAAAGAAAATTCTTGTGTGAAACTGCATAGTCATAGTATAAAACTGCACAGTCATAGTGCAAATTAAGAAGAGTTTCAGGAGTCTTTGAAATGTTTTGCAGTCACACTTGTTTTGTAAGAATTAGAAGTTTAAAGTAACTAAAGTTATGTTTTTGTGTCAAACTATTCATGTCTGCCTATTTGCTCAAATTGTTGAGGTTAAATATGCAGTTATAAGTAATATATATTTTGGGACCCCAAATTAAGCTAAACAGTATATAAAATAATGCAAATTATAAATAATATCAATGAGTTTTGTTTCTGTGTCTAACTCTTTGTGTTTGCCCATTTGCTCAGTGTATATCTTCATACATCAGGATAATAATATCAAATTAACAAATGAAAATTCTTAAAAGAGCTCTATTCAAATTGTTAATTAAATATGCAGTTATATATGTAAATAATATTCTTAAAGCCCAAATTAAACTAAGCAGGATGAAAAAGTCATAGAAATCTGATTATAGAAACAATTGGGAAAGGGCCTCCTCTTTGCAAGAGCTTTAAAGGCAAGACTAGGTGTGGCAGATTAAACCTATCTACTAGGCTAGGGAATTAAGAATCAGTTTGCCCTGTAATTTCCCAGTTTAAACCTTTTATCAGCCATAAAATGTATAAAAAACAAAGATTAGGTTAGTTTTCACATAAAAGAAAAAATGTTGATTGGTGTAACCTGGCGGCCTGCTGTCTCAGTCTCCCACTCCCAGGTTGGACAGCAGTGGAGGAGACCAGTTTAGGCCAGTCCTATGGGCAGTGGAAGGATGCCCAAGAAGGAGCTAAGTTGGTGCCATTTCAGCACTAAATTCTATTCCTTATTTGACAAAGGGGAGCAGGTAAAAACTAAAATGGTTGGAATGTTATAGAGGAATCAGTTAAATCACAAACTTTTGCAAGGGAAAATTAGATCTCAGATAAGCTGTAACTTCTGAAGTATCCAGTCTATGGAAAAACAGAGGAAGAGCTTGCATGCTAGGCTTAGGGTATAAATTGTGTCATTTTTCTTTGTTCGGGGCACCAGACATATTTGTCTCTGCATCCCTTCTTGCAAGATTGAGAATAAATTCTTTTCTTCACAATCTGGTGAGCCTTATTTTCTTCCAGAAGATTTCTTTCCAACAAAATAAAGGTAATTAATGGCTCTATTAACAAATTTCAGTAAGTAAAGAAAAGTCCATAAAAACTATGGGGAGCTCTGTCCTGGGTTATGATTTAAAAAATTAAGTAATTGTGTAATGTGTTTTAAAACCTGGTAGTCAGTATGCTTTTAAATTATTAATTTTCATAACTTAAACAAAGAAAAGAAATTTTTAGCTTCCTGTAAGTGAAAAAGAGAACATTCCTTGCATAAACTATTATGGTTTCAATTTTATTTAACTTTAGTGTAATCTCCCATAGTTAATTTATAAACTAAATTAACATTATGTATGAAATCTTTAGAGTAATGAAAATTGTAAGTTCACATTGGTGAAATTAGGCTAAAGGAAAAAGATTGTAGATATGCTCTCTTAAATAGAGTAAATTTCTTTGGTAATTGTAATTTAATAAGTTTATTTAAGCATGAGGTGTCTAGTAAATGTGGTTATAGTCAATTATAAGGAGTTTGTAAAACATCTGCCAAACTGAAAATGTTTAAATAGTCTAGTTCTAGAAGTCATTGTTAACTAAAACTTAGATTGGTATTGGTAGCAGAAATAACTTAATGATAATAAAACCTGTCTGAAGGCCACTGCAAAGTACATATTTAAGTAAATGGTAATAAAAAGTTATCTTGATTCTATTGGAAATATTCTGTTTTCATTTTAAAAATGAAAAATAATATTTTTCCTCTATTACTAAAGTACCTACTGTTATCTTCATAGTAAAATTGTGTAAGTAAACAGTTATTTGATATATGTGTTGCATTAAGTTGTTTAAAATATATATAAAAACAAGGAATAAACTTTAACATTGTCAAACTCTTGTGCATTCAAACCAGGCCTTGAATACATTACTGGTGGCCTCTCCATGTGAGTTATTGGCTAGGCTGGTCACTGACCCCTCAATTAAAAATATGTGCTATATCAGCCTCTGGTTCTGCTCCTGAAGTTGATGGAAACTACATTGCAGTTTCAAGCTCCTGCAGCAGCCAATAATGACTCAGTACAGCCAAGTGTACAATGGATATCGCCTCCAGACTGGCACTGTTCCATAGTGCCAGAGAGCACTATGCACCAGGCAAGTAGAATACTGGAAAATCTAAGATCAAGGATGCTGTGACTTGCTCACTGCATTGAAGAACATCCTAAGTGGAGCCATAATACCAGGATACTGTAAGTGAAACTTAAACACAATTGGCATTATGGCCTGCTCTCATGGAGAGATAACATGTAAAGTATTACAAACCTGAAACTCAAAACTAATAATTGCAACTCTGAATCCTTATGCATTAAGTAATACATTAGTTAATATTAAGTGCTGTACTTTTATCCTGTACTAAATATATGCCTAGTAATTATAACGTTGTCTTTTCTATTTTGGATCAAGTGCAGAAGTATATTAGACACATTAAATTCCTGGTAAAATCATTTTCTAAACAGTCAATAAACATGTCTATAGAATAAGGTGGCAGTCTCAGCCAGTCTCAGTCAACTTCTATATTCTACTGTACTCTGCTGTGTAGCAAAGGTGAGGCTTGCTTGCTGATGTTGAGTCACCTATTGAACAAATCAAAATTGCTAGAAATTGTACAATTAAAACCAAGGTGTAAAAAACCTTTATTCTGTAGTTCTGATCACTCCCACAGGTGAAAACTAAGAGAATTTCCAACTTAGTGTTCTAATCCTGAGTGAAGCCAGTTGCCCAAGTAGTGCCAATTGACCAGGAGTATCTGACAGAATGAATGAGTGTCAATCATTGAACAGCTTGGAGTGTGTCTTCAGACAAAGCTAAGTGCCTGTTGCAATTTCTCTCTAAAGATGAATAACTTAAAAAAGAATATATATGTTGTTCCCACCAGCTTTTAAGAAGGAGTGCCATCTTTATAGGCACCTAACCTTGTCTACTCTGTAATCCAATGTCCTCTTTTAAAAATGGGTATTCCAAATTTTTAATTAAGTTTGTTTCTTTCAGAGTGTACATCTTATTAAAACTTCATCCAACTTCGTACAGAATGCCAGATCCATCTTCCTCCAGTTAGAATAAATTAAGAGTTTTATACCTTATTAGGCAATGACTACAGCCCATGGCCAGCAGGAAGCAGTTACAGAAAAGAGATAATCTCCCTTCAGCACCCCTTTTAAATTAAAGGTGTAAACTCTTCAAGGGTAAAATAAAATTAATAGATGGATCTGGAACCTGACTGGAAATCCACATGAGCGCCGGCGGCTGCAGGATGACTGCAGGAGGCCCCTGCCCCAGTATTCTGCTGTCCAGAATGAAAACTTCTAAACTTTTAAAAACAGTCCTGGATGCTGCACTAAAGACTGATAAATAATCAATCAAAACAACAAACAGCCATCCACCTCATAGCTCCAACAATAATTATGCCAAAGCTTAGCAAATTAAACTTTGGCAAAGGGGGGAAATGATGTGGGCTATGGGTGGAAGGCTCTTTGTCTCTTCAGAGATAACCTAAGCTGTTTGACTTGTGGGTGTAGAAAAGTAAGAGGCTGCAGTCCTCCCCTTAGTGACAATGGCAATGACTCCAGTCCCAGGAAACAGTTTAACAATGCAAGGTCTATAAACTTTAATTATTTAGGGGAAATGCAAACCAAATATGTTAAAAACTTATCTAGAATGTCTGGAGTCCATGCTAAAAGCTTACCTAAGATGTGGAAGATATATATGCTAATTCAAGCCTATTGAGAACTGAAACAAAGGGACCATTTGGCCTTTCCTCTCTGTATAAAAGGGACTAAAAAATCTTGTTCGGGGCTCAGGATTGAAACAGAAAGTTCCCGAGTCTGGCCGGCCATCAATAAACCATTTTTCCTTCTCAAAATCATTCCTGAGTCCTGGCCTCTCTATACTCAAATAATTGAACTTCTCTCAAATTCTATAACACTCTTAGCCAGTTTATTTTTCATTTGTCGATTCTTCTGTTTTTCTTATTTTTTCTTTTTGTCCTAATTCTTTTTTCCAGATTTTGTTTTCTTTATTCTTTCCTTTTTTAAAAAATTATTTTGCTTTTTTCTTTTGCCTGTTTTTTAAAATCTTTTTCTTTTACTCCTGTTTATTTTTTATTTTCTTTTTTCTTTTGTTATTTCCTTTATTTTTTTTTCTAGCATTTGATTTCTTTTTTGTTGTTGTTGTTAGATCAGTTATTCAGGTAGACTTTGGAAGAGTTTGTGGTTTTGGTAATTTTGACCATCTTGTCACCACCTCTTCCCCTTGGAAAGTCTGCCTAGAGTCACCAGTCCTCCAGCCCAGCATAAACTCCAGCACGCTGCAGGCTCTCACAGCCAAGAGTGCTGAGGAGGAGACCCACCTCAAGAACAATTGGTTCCTGTCAACCATAGGAAAGAGGGCATTTTCTGTGATAAAATTAGCATGACACATCCTCACTGGCCATGAGGTGGCCCTGAAAATCATACAGAAAGATGAAGACCCCAGCAGGCTCCTCATGCTCTCCAGAGAGGTGAGCACAATGAAGACGTTGAGCCATCCCAACATCATCCAGCTGTTTGAAATTATTGAGAACAAGGATCTCTACCTCATGATGGAGTATGCCAGTGGAGGTGATCTCTTTAACTTCCTGGTGGCCCAGGGCCCTCTATTAGAACAGGAGGCCCAAGGGAAATTTCACTAAGTTGTGTCTGCCATCCAGTACTGTCACCAGAAATTTACTTCCCACAGGGACTTAAAAGCAGACAACAGGCTTTTGGATGCTGCTGGGAATGTCAAAGTTGCTGATTTTGGCTTGAGTAATATATTTAACATCGACCAGAAGCTGACAACCCTTTGCGGCACTCCCTATTATACTGCCCCTGAAATATTTAAGGAGCACACATGCTATGGGCTGCTGTTGACGTCTAGAGGCTGGGGGTGAGTCTGTACACCATGGCCAGCAGGGATCTCCCATTTGCTGCCAGAGCTTCCAGGCCCTGTGGGAGCAGGTGCTCAGTGGGGAGCTCCCCATTCCAGACCACTTGTCTGTGGATTGTAGGAATCTCCTCAGAAAGTGCCTGATGGTGGATCCCTGTAAGAGGACAAGCCACCAGAATGTGATGAGCAACCTGTAAGTAAATACAAGCTGTGAGCACAAAGAATTGCAGCCATATATGGAGCCCCTCCCAGATTGCCAGGACCCCCACCAGACAGCAATGATAGTTATTATGGGCTACAAAATGGAAGAGATACAGGAGTCCTTGAGAGATGTGAAACATGATGAGATCATGGCCATCTATCTCTTGCTGGGCCACAGCAGATGGGAGCAGGAGACCTCCACCAGCACCCCACAGACCCAGCCCTCACCTGGCCAGATGCACAGCCACCCTCCTTCCCCACACCACATGGAGCAGCACAGCATATCTGCCCAGACCAGGCAGAAAAGAGGCAGTGAATCTACATTCTCCCCCCTGATTGCTTGTCTATAGCCCTTCAATACAGGGAGAAGGACCAGAATTCAGGGAGGGAGACTTAGAGCCTGAGCAACACATATACCAGCCCCCTGCCAGGCCAGGAGTAGGAGAAGCCCACCTCTGTGCCCTCCCACCAGAGCCTCCCCCCTGCCCAGTAAACCCTGCAGCTCTCCTCTCCTGTGGAGGAACATCCTCAGCCAGGCATCCATGGATGAGGGCCTGGAAAGCCAGCGCACACCAGAGACAGGAGCCTCCAAGACGTCGGCTTCACCCACAGGGCCCCTGGCCCTGCCTCATGTGCACCAGCAGCCCCGGATGGCCTGGGTGAAGCCCAGCCAGGCTGCCAGGCCCTGCCCCAAGGAGCATCATTAGGAGGGTCCCCTGCTTGGCCCTGTGGTCACTGCCTCCTCCCACATCAGCTGCAGTGAGGATGGAGGCCCTGAAGGAAGCACTTCTCTGCTGGCTGTTTGCAAGGATAAAGCCATCCCCAGGGGTGAGCAGCAGAACTTGCCCTGCAGGGGGAGGCCCACCTCCCCTTCTGCCAACAGCCAGGGCCAGCTGAGCACCTGGAGGCTTTTTTTGGCTTTCATCCAGCATCACCTGTGCCTAGGGTGCACCTGCAAGCAGCAGCACCGGTGGGGGAGGAATGACCAAGTGAGCCCTCAGGGGGCCCAGCCATGGTCATGTGACTTGAAGTGGAGGATGAAGATGCTCTCTGTAGCACCACGAGATGATGTGGGAGATCTGCTGTGTGCTTGATGCACTTGGCTGCAAATGGGACCTGATGGGGTGCCATGGGCTGCTGTGTGTGTGTGGCACTCCAGGCCAGGCATAATTCCTCCAGTGGAGGATGGAGGTGTGCAAGCTGCCATGGTGGGGGCTCCATGGGGTGCAGGTCCAAAGGGTGTCTGCAGTAGAAACATGTGTCTTTTCTGTGTTACTACAAATGCAGGGAAAGTAGCTCCTCATGACCAATGGAAGGATTGGGTGATGGGAAAGCAGTATGGTCAGATACTTTTGGGGGTGGGACCCTGGACCAATAATCAGGAAACCCTAGGAGGGAGCCTGGGGAGTTGCCAGGCTGGGGTCCTGGAGCCCTCCTTTACTGGCCTTGGACCCTGAGTGTGGAGACTGCTGTGCACACACTCTCACATCTCTGTGTATTCACCCTTGCTGTCAGTGTGGTGCCCCAGCTCCTTGCATGCTGACATGGTGTATATGACTCTCTTGTCCAGCATCTCAGCATTTTCCTGGGTGGAGCTCTGCAAAGACAATGCCTAGGAGCCAGGCCTGGAGGCATCAGGTCCTTCCCTGGCCCTCACCACAGGAGGTGATCCCACATGGTATTCATCTCCCCATATTTGACACACCCCCACCTCCAGAGAGTTCCAGCCCATGAGGAAAGGAGGCAACAGCTGCTGATTAACATCTGGGCAGATGACGGCCACTCCAGCACTCCTCTCCCTGCCAACCATGATCTGGGCCTGAACATAGAGGCCCACCAGGATCCCATGCCACCAAGAGCCTGCTTCTGCCCAGGGCCTGACCACCTGATACCCCTCCCCTCTACACACACACAGTCTGGGAAGAAGAACTGCTGTGAGGCTGCCCAGACAGGATCGCCTCTAATTGCACTGCTTCAGTGAGGCCTGACACAGGTCACTTTGCCACCCTCCTGCTTGGTCTTATGTAAGTGGAGACTCAGAGGAAGAGACACAAAGAAAAAGGACACTTTTGATCCTCCTTTGTGAGAGAAAGGAGAAAGTAGAGAGAGGAGGACCCCAGGTTCTTCTACAGCTGCAGATGCACAGAGAAGGCCTGAGAGGCTGGGAGAGGTTTCAGAGTCAGGAATCAGCAGAACACAGAGGTACAGAACAAGGTCCCTGGGGGGATGGGCCCGTGGAGCAGCTCCAGTTTGTGGAGAGGAGCCCTGCCAGATGCCTTTCCATGTGGCAGCATGCCAGGATCACCAGTAGCTGCATTTGTGAGAAAGTCTCTCGGATAGTGCCTGGATCTGGACATTTCATGGCCATGGAATTGTAAGTTTTTACCCCAAATAAAATTCTCATTTTATGCCAACCCTTTTCTGCTACCTTGCACGCACGGCACTTTGGCAAAATAAGAAAGGTGTAGTCTGTTTTATAGCACAATTGCCCTCTCTCTCTGGACCTGTGAATCCTACAAAGTTTTTCCCTGCATCCTTTTCATGTAATTCTCTGTCCACAATTGATGTTTTGTGCATTCCAAATCCAGTGCAGATATCAGCACACTGTGTTGAAGTATTTTTGACCTGTGATCCCATACCTAATACCCACTTCTGTGCCATGTCTCTTTTCCTCTCACACACATACATGCCCACAGTGAAAATAAAATGCCTCTTTTACTTTTCCTCTCTATCCCATAAAACATTTAGTTTGAGCACCATCCTTGAGCCTCCTATAAATGTTTGACATCAGTTAGTCAAGCAATTCAGAGCACTGCTCTAAGTTTGTACTTTGAAAGCATTAAGCCTGTATCCATCCACCCACCTACCCACCTGTGTTTTTACATTACACCAGTCCTCTGCTCACCAGCAGTGATGAGTAGCTCTGAGGGTGCACAGTATAGGAAGAGCTCAGAATTAAGCTCCAAAGACAGGGTGATAACTTCTTGGACTTCTCTCTGCTAGGAGAAGAAAAAGTGCACCTATATCAGTAAAGAATTCTTGCTTTGGGCAAAGAGCTCAAAAATAGTCCCTGAAGCCTGCAAAGCATCTTACAAGTATCATGATTGTGGTGTCCCTTTTATCTACAGAACCTCAGAAACTAAGTTCCTGGGAGCCTGCTTGGGCCTTAGTGAGTTTCCTGCAGCACATAAAATACTTAGGCAAAACTTCATGTGAGTGCTCACATCATGAGATGCAGCAAAAAGATGTCTCCTCATTTCCTTGTCACCCTTCACCACTGCCTCATTGGACATCCTGTCAGCTTGCACATTTATAAGTGGGTGAAGTGACCTACTCTGCACATGACAATGTCTTCAAGGGAGGAACAGAGAGAAGAGTGTGAGGTGTGTTTCAGACTTGAGTTTGAAAAAATTTGGAAGACAGGAGGCAGGGGCCTGGGAATGAAGTAGGAAATGAACTCCATGGGAGGAGGAAGCCAGGAAGCCAGTGAGCAGAAACTTTAAAAACTATAGGTGGGGGGGGGGGGGGTGAATCAATAAGACAGAAAAATGGAAAATTCATATATGTATGGAGATTAGCTAAGATAAGTTTAAATCAGTGTGAAAAAGAAATTTTGAGAGAAGTCAATAAATTTCACAAGACAAATAACAATGAGAATACAACATCAAAACCTATGGAATGCAATGGAGGCAGTGCTGAGAAAGAAACTTATAGACCTCAAAGCTTACAGTAAATAAGAAAAAGGAGATAAAAGCAATGACCTAACTACACAACTGGAGGAACTACAAAAAGGACAGCAAACTAATCCCAAAGCAAATAGAAGGAATGAAATAACAAAGATCAGAACAGAAATAAATGATTTGACATAAAAAAATAATAGAATTAACAAAAACCAAAGATTGTTTCTTTGATAAGAGTAACAAAATTGAGAAACTCTTAGCTAGACTGACAAAGGTGCAAAGAAATGAAATAAAAAATGAAAATGACAGCATTTCTACTGACCCCATAGAAATAAAAGAGATCATAAGAGGATACTTTGAACAACTGTGTGCCAAAAAGCTGGACAATGTAGATGAAATGGAAAAATTCCTAGGAACATCTGAACATCCTACACTGATCCCAGAAGGAATAGAAAATCTCAACAAACCAGTCACAAGCAAAGAGATGGAAACAGTCATCAAACAACTCCCCCAAATGAAAAGCCCAGGACAACATGGATTCACAGGTGAGTTCTACCAAGCATTCAAAGAAAATTTAATACCAGTCTTACTCAAGCTCTGCCAAAAAATTGAACAAGAAAGAACACTAACAAACTCAGTCTATAAAGGCAATATCACCCTAATACCAAAGCCAGATAAGGATATTTTAAAAAGAAAATTACAGACCCATTTCTCTAATGAACATGAATACAGAAATCCTCAATAAATACTTGCTAATTGAATCCAACAACACATTAAAAGAATTATGATCAAGTAAGTTTTGTATCAGGCACAGAAGGGTGATGTAACACAAGAAAATCAATCAGCATAATACACCACGTAAGTAAATCAAAGAAGAAAAATCACATGATCTTATTGATTGATGCAGAAAAGGCATTTGACAAAATACAGCATCCGTTCTTGATAAAAAATACTACAAAAGATGGTAATGGAAGGAAACATTTTCAACTTGATAAAGGCCATATGTGAAAAACCATCAGCTAACATTGTACTCAATGGTAAAATACTGAAAGCATTCCCATTGAGATCAGGAGCAATACAAGGATGCCCACAGTCATCACTGTTGTTCAATATAGTGCTAGAGGTTCTAGCTAGAGCACTCAGGCAAGAGAAAGAAATAAAAGGCATCCAAATCAGAAAGGAAGAAGTCAAATTTTCACTATTTGCAGAGGATATGATCCTATACCTAGAAAGTCCTGAAAAATCTACATTGCTAGAGCTAATAAATGATTTTAGCACAGTGTCAGGATACATGATTGATATGCAAAAATCAGTGGTGTTTCTATACAATTGTAATGCACAATATGAGGAGGAAGTCAGGAAAAAATTCCATTTATAATAGCAACTAAAATAATCAAATATTTAGTAATAAACTCAATTGAGGATATAAAGCACTTGTTTTCAGAAAACTACAATGCATTGCAAAAAGAAATTTAACAAGACCTCAATAATTATAAGAACATTCACACTCATAGATTGGAAGTCTATCTGTCATTAAGATGTCAATTCTACCCAAATTGATATACAGATTGAATGAAATCCCCCCCAAAAGTTACACCATCATTTTCTAAACAAATGGAAAACACAATTATCAAATTTACTTGGAAAAGTAAGAGGCCTTGAATAGCCAGAAACATCTTAAAATGGAAAAGTAATGTTGGAGGACTCTTACTTCTGGACTTTAAATCATATTACCTAGGTACACTGGTCAAAAAACAACAACTACAGCATGGTACTTGTATAAAGATAGAAACATCAATGAGTGGAAATGAACTGATACTTTAAAAACAGACCCACTTATCTATGACCCAGTGATTTTTAACAAGCCTGTCAAACCCAGCTAGCTGGGGCAGAACAGTATTCACCAAATGGTGCTGGGAGAACTGGATATCTAGCCAAAAGACAGAAAGAGGAGCCCTATCTTGCACCTTATACAAAAAGTAACTCAGAATGTATCAAAGACCTAAATATTAAAGGAAGAACCATAAAGCTCCTAGAAGAAAATGTAGGGAAACATCTCCAAGACCTGGTGTTGGTGGTGGATTCATAAACCATACACTGAAAGCATGAGCAATGAAAGAAAACATGGAAAGATGGGACCTCCTCAAACTGTTTGACCTCCTCAAACAGAAGTGTTTAACTTCTGTGATTCAAAGGACTCCTTCAAGAAGGTGAAAAGGCAGTCCACTCAATGGGAAAAAATATTTGGAAACCAAATATCCAATAAGCGTTTGATTTCCATTCTATATAAAGAGATCATACAACTCAACAATAAAAGGACAAGTAACTGAATTTAAAAATGAGGAAAAGATTTAAATAGGCATTTCTTCAAAGAGGAAATACAAATGGCCAGAAAGGGCATGAAAAAAATTCCATAATCATAGCTATTAGGGAAATACAAATCAAAACAGCAATAAGGATCATCTCACACCACATAGAATAGCCATTATTTAAGACACACAACAGTAAGTGCTGGAGAGGATGTGAAGAAGTAGGAACACTCCTTCACTGTTGGTAGGATTGTAAAATGGTGCAACCTCTGTGGAAAACAGTCTAGTGGTTCCTCAGAAAGCAAACTATAGAACTGTCATATGATCCAGAAATTCCTCTACTAGGAATATATCCAAAAGAACTAAAACATTTATGACATGAACAGGCATCTGCACACCAGTGTTTATAGTGGTGTTAGTTTTTTTTAATAGATTAAAAAAAATTTAAAGATACAAAGAGCATACAAAATGTTACATTAAAAAATATAAGAGGATCCCATGTACCCCCAATCCCCGCTGCCCCATTCCTCCCACATCATCAAATTCTTTCATCAGTGTGGCACATTCATTGCATTTGATGAATACAGTTTGGAGCACTGCTACACAGCATGGATTATAGTTTACATAATAGTTTGCATTCTCTCCCAGTCCATTCAGTGGGTTATGGCAGGATATAAGATATCCTGCATCTGTTCCTGCAATATCATTCAGGGCAACTCCAAGTCCTGAAAATGCCCCCATATCACACCTCTTCTTCCCTCTCACTACCCTCAGCAACTACCATGGCCACTGTCTCCACATCAATGATACAGTTTCTTCCATTGCTAGAGTCAGAGTGATTCTATAATAGAATACCAGTACATCCCCCCTAATCCATGTTTTATTCCTGAATCCTGAGGACCCTGGGATGGCTATGCCCACCCCACCTCTAACTCAAGAGGGGACTTAGATCCCACATAGCTGATGAATGGAATTTTCCTGCTTGCAGTTGTACTCTCTTGGTTCCCTGGTGTGGTGGTTGACCATCCCCACCTCCTTGTTAGCCAACATGGGCAAGTCCAATGAATCAGAGAGTAGGTGCTACAACTCTGCTGAGGCTCAGGGCACAGCTGGCACATAACCAGTCCAGAGATTCAAGTCTCTTGAGCATACACCAACCCCAGTGCCAACCACAGGTTCAGTAGAAGTGACAGAAGAGGCATGTGCAGAGAGGACACACCTGAGTCCAACTCTGTCACACTCAGGAGCACAAATTCAAAGTAGAGCCCACTGGCAAAGCACTGAACTCCAGAGACATCTGTCATGACCATAGGACCTGGGTGTCTCCATAGCCCTCAGGAGCACCACTAATTGGGATTGTATCTACTTTGGCTGTCTCTGAGTTCCTGCTGAGATGTGTGTAAGTGCACCCCTTTTGATGACCTCCTGACTCACTTTGAAGTCTCTTAGCCATATAAACTCATTTGTCTCTACCATTCCCCCCTTTTATTCAATGTCTTTTTCTAGTTGCATCACCACATAGTGGTGTTATTAACAGTTGCCAAAAGTTGGGAACAACCCAAATGTCCATCGACCAATAAATGGATAAAGAAAATGTATAGACATTTTATGGAAGACTACGCTGCAGTAAGAAAAAATGAAATTGGGAGACATATGATAACATGGATGAATTTTGAAGACATTATGCTAAGTGAAGTAAGCCAGACACAAATGCATTCAGCTAACAAATGCATTCAGTTAAAACCTGGAGTATAGGTTATTATGAGATAAGAGGAGGGCTGAGAAGAACTTCTGATGCTTAATTCATGTAGAAGTTTTAATTAACTTGACTGTAAAAGTGTGGAAATGGATAGAGTTGAGGGTAACACATAGTAGCAGCTGGTCTACAAATGTGATTGTGACTGAAAAGGACAGTCTGGAGAATTAAATGCCATTTGAAAGAAAGCCAGAGAATAATCTTGGGACTGAATAACAGTGAATTCAGAGGTGGATGAGAATTGTGGTTGAATACAAGAGCGTACTGTGAGCTAGAGTGAATGTACATCACTGTTGCAGGGTGTTTGGATGTGGAGAAGCATGGGAAAAATACAGTTGGTGTGACCTATGGACTATGGTTAACAGCAATACTGTAATATTCTTCATCAATGTCAAAGATATACTGTGTTGATAATGGGGGAATGCAAAAAATGTGCCAAATGTATGCTGTGGACCATGGTTGGTGGTAATAATCTGATGATATTATTTCATAATCTAACAAATATTCCACCATGATGTGGTGTGTTGGTGAAGGGGTGTTGTATGGGAATTTTACTCATGTGCCTGTTTTGTAAGTTCACAACATCTGTTATAAAAATATATTTTTAAAAATGAGTTTGGTTGGGGGAAGAATGCATTGGTGTAGGATATAGACAATAGTGAAGGTATTTGGCGACGCTCTTCCATGGTTTGTAACAAATGTATCACAACAATGCAAGGTATTGGGATGATGTATGTGACCCTTATATGATGTTATGCATGTTTATTTTGTAAGTTCACAACTTTTGCTATACATTATTGTTTATGTTCATGTATGAATTAAATGCTTCAATAAAAATGTCAAAAAAGTAAGAAGTAGGGGGTGACAGATATCTCCAGGTTAGGAGACCTGGGCTGGTTTGGCCCTGAATTTGGCAGCAAGTAGATGTTTGGAAATTTCCAAGGAAAAAAGTGGGGATACAGGTCATGGTGGGGTCATAGATGGAGATCTTAAGACACTTGGTGAGCTGTGGACTGGAAGGCAGGAGGCATGGGACATTCATCTGGGAAGGGGCAATTGTCAGTCAAACTGCTGCAGGCTGATGGGGCTTTGTGTGCTTGAAAACTCTAAGGGGGAGGAGGCATCTAGTGCAGTCACATGAGCCTGAAATGCCAAGAAGTGAGGAAGAGGATGTCAGGGAGATGGGAAGCATGAGAAGGACTCCAGGTGCCACTGCTGCCCTGAAGATGGAGGGAGATGTGGAGAGCAAGAGAAAGAAACACCCAGTTTGCCAAGCTCCTGAATGATGGAAGAAGTGAACTCCCCCTAGAATCTCAGGTAAAAACAGCCCTGGGGACCACTTGATTTCTACCTGGTAAGACCTGGAGCAGACAACCCAGCTAACCTAGCAGACTCTTGACCCACAGAAACTCCTGGATTGGTGGAAACTTGCTATATGGCATAAGAAAGCTGCCCAGCATGAAAGAAAGTGCAGCCTGCCCAAGAATGGTGCCACATGGAGAGCTGACACAACAAGATGATGCAACAAAAAAGAAACACAGATTCCTGATGCCACTAAGGATAGAAGCAGTCACAGAAGAGCACACAGTGAATGGACACAGAGAGCAGACAGCTGGGTAGGGGGGTAAGGGGAGAGAAATAAAAAAAATCTTAAAAAATCTTATACAAGCTTCTCAATGAACTTCTGCTGAATGAAACTTCAAAATCTAGACAAAAAATATCTTCCTATGTGTCATCCTACTCTCTATTATATATGTTTTAAATAGAGAAACATTTGGTTTCCAAAACAATCATACATGAAATACAACATTCCCATATGCCACCCTGTTTTGACACCTAGCATTGTATGGTATATTTGTTAAAACTGATAGCACTTTTATAAAATTGAACTATAGATTATATTTCATGGTTTAACTTAGGGTTCACTCTTTGTGTCATGCAGTGCCATGGATTTTTAAAAAAATTTATTCTATTGCTCTCTATATAAGCTAGCATTTCCCTTCGTAACCAAAGTTGGATCTATATTTTAGAGATGTTACTTACATCCAAAATGTAGTGCTACCATAACCACCACCTTCTACCAAAACTTTACAATCAACCCAAACAGGGATGTTTTGTGCAGGTTAAGCCTTATCTTCCTATTCCCTCTCCCCACCCCATCCCCTGATAACCAGTAGTCTAGCTTCTGACTTTGAGTTTGCTTATTCTAATTATTTCATATCAGTGAGATCATACAATATTTGTGCTTTTGTGTCTGGCTTATTTCACATAACATGTCTTCAGGGCTCATCCATGTTGTCACATGTATCAGAACTGTATTCCTTCTTAAGGCCCTATCATATTTCCATCCTAGCTGGACAGATTCTATACATCCATTCCATTTATTATTCTATAACAGATAAACAGGCCAAAAGATATATTCCCCATACGTCAATCTGACAATGACCACTAGGAAGAGCTGCTTTATATAAAGTCCAACAGAAAATTTTCTGCTAAGATTTGTCCATTTTAGCATCACATCCCCAAAGGCAGATGCTGATTGGGTTTTTGGCATTGGCATTGTGTTGAGTGATCAAGACATAGTCCCCAATCCCACAGATGCAGGTGCTAACCAGCAGGTTTGGTGGAAAGAATTAGGCCATGAGTGATTGTCTAATGCCCCCCTCTGTTTAGGAAACAATAAGCTTCTATAATGATGATGTTTTTGACAATCAGGTGTTTAAGACCCCTCTCCATTCTAAAACTCATGCAGTGGTCTAGGCTGATGGGCTGGTGACAATAAGAACAGCCCAGTGAATGCTGAGGAGATGCCAAATATGCCCATGTTGGTCCAGGGCCTAAGCGGCCTCCAGAGGGACCTGAGCAGTTCACACACACAGTGTTCAGGTCTCTCCTCTTTTGAGCCTGCTTTCCCTCCCTGAATTCTGTCCCTGTCTCTCATTTGTGCCTCTCAGCTCCCACATGGCTTGGCCATCTGGCCCCCCTGTCAACAGCATAAGCTTCTGCAGTCCTGGTGAAGGCCCAGCTAGGCACCTTGGTCCAGATAGTAGCAGGAGGAGAGGATGGAGCTGCTCTGTGCAGGAAGGGGCAATGAGAGCAGCCTCCTCTACCCAACAGGCTCAGCAGCAAGGGCTCTCTGCAAGGCAGTGGGGAAGGGAGCAGGTGGAGTCAGAAGAGGACATGGTCTACAGGTGGAAGGGAGGGAAAAAGGAGGTGTGTGTGTGTGTATCCATGAGTGTGCATGCATCATGCATAGCTGGGTGTGTGTCCAGGTGTCTCCAGCTTGTGTTTGTGCATACATGTGTTTGTCTATCTGTCCAGAGAGATTGTTTTTTCCCCCTTTATTAGGGATTTTATGGGTTTTCAGAACAATCATGCATGAAATACAGGATTCCCATTACCACCCCACCACCAACTCCTTGATGTGATATGAGACATTTGTTACAATTGAGGAAAGTAACTTTTTATGATTGTAGTATTTTTTCTTCTTTTTTGTTCCATTAAAAAAATATGAGGTTCCCATATACCCCCACCCCACTCGCCCCACTTCTCCCACATTAACAACCCTTTCATTATCGTGGCACATTCATTGCATTTTGGAATACATTTTTGAATACATTTTGGAGCACTGCTGCACCACATGGATAGTGGTTTACACTATGGTTTACACTCTCCCCCGTCCACCCAGTGGGCCATGGTAGGACATACAACATCCAGCATCTCTCCCTGCAGTACCACCCAGGACAACTGCAAGTCCTGAAAGTGCCCCCACATCATATCTCTTCTTCCCTCTCCCTACCCTCAGCAGCTACTGTGGTCACTTTCTCTGCATCAATGATACAGTTTTTTCCATTACTAATCACAATAGTTCCATAGTAGAATATCAGTAAGTGCACTCTAATGCGTGCTCTGTCCCTCCATCCTGTGGGTCCTGGGATGGTTATGTCCAGTCCCCCTCTATATCAAGAGGGGGCTTAGATTCCACATGTCAGTTGGCTCTACTTTGGGGTTTGTGTTCCTGAGTGTGATGGAGTTGGACTCAGATATGACCTTTCAACACATGCCTCTTCTGTTACTTTTACAGGACCTGTGGTTGGCATTTGGGTTGGTGTATCCTCAGGAGACCTGAATCTCTGGACTGTCCATGTGGCAGCCAGGCCCTGAGCCTCAGCAGACTTGCAACTCCTACCCTCTGGTTTATTGGACTTACCCTGGCCAGCTAAGAGGCAGGTGAAGATGGTCAACCACCACACCAAGGAGCTGAGAGTGCCTACAACTGCAAGCAAGAGAATTGCATCCATCATCCATGAGTGTACTATTAAAGTTCATGAATTTAACTTAAGGTTCACTATTTATGTAGTGTAATACTATGGATTTTTTAAAAATTTCATAAAAAATTTATTGTTACCATATACACAATCTAACATTTCCCCCTTTTATTCATATTTTATTTTATTTTATTTTATTTCAGTGTTCTTTCTTTCCTTTTATTTTTTTTATTTATTTATTTTATTGACTTTGTAATAATATTACATTAAAAATATATATGTGAGGTCCCATTCAACTCCACACCCCCACCCCACCTCTCCCCCCCCCCCCCAGCAACACTCATTCCCATCATCATGACACATCCATTGCATTTGGTAAGTACATCTTTGGGCACCTCTGCACCTCATAGTCAATGGTCCACATCATGGCCCATACTCTCCTCCATTCCATCCAGTGGGCCCTGTGAGGATTTACAATGTCCAGTGATTGCCTCTGAAGCACCATCCAGGGCAGCTCCATGTCCCAAAGACGCCTCCACCTCTCATCTCTTCCTGCCTTTCCCCATACCCATCAGCCACCATGTCCACTTTTCCCAATCCAATGCCACCTCTTCTATGTGGACATTGGATTGGTTGTGTCCATTGCACCTCTATGTCAAGAGGAGGCTCAGATTCCACATGGATGCTGGATGCAATCCTCCCACTTTCAGTTGTAATCACTCTAGGCTCCATGGTGTGGTGGTTGTCCTTCTTCAACTCCATCTTAGCTTAGTGTGGTAAGTCCAATAAATCAGATTGTAGGTGCTGGAGTCTGTTGAGGCTCAGGACCTGGCTATCACATTGTCAGTCCAGAGATTCAAATCCCCTAAATATATCTTAAACCCCAACATTAACTGCACCTCCAGCACATTAGCATGAAAGTCTTATGAAGGAAGATCCCATCTGAGTCGAGATTCATCACACATAAACACCATTTCCAAAGAGGGGCCATCTGACCTGGTAGTTAACCCCATCGGCCATGACCATAACTCCCATGGGTCTCTTTAGCCCTCAAAGGAACCAATATCTGGGGATTGTATCTGCTTTATCTGTCTCTCTGACTCTGCTCAGTTGTGCATGAGGGCAATCCTTCTGCCAGCCTCCAGACTCTTTTTTAGAAACTCGTAGCCATATAAACTCATTTCTCCTTTCCATTTCCCCTTACTTTAGGTCAAACAGCATTTTAAAGTCATGTTATTTTATGTAGACAGGGATATTCTGCTGATCCGCATTGAACCTTCTGTATAAGGTCATTTTCCAGTTGCATCATCAGTTGGTAGTTGATAGTGGTCCCTCGGTGCCAGGGAGGCTCATCCCCGGGTGTCATGTCCCACGCTGGGGGGAAGGCATTGCATTTACATGCTGAGTTTGGCTTCAAGATTGGCCACATTTGAGTAACATGAAGGCTGACAGGAGGAAATTCCCAGGCACAATGTTGCTCTAGGCCTTGTTCTTATTTTAGGCTTATCAGCTCACAAGCATAGTCATTAGCATCAGGGGCTCACTGTTGTACCCTCACTCCCTCCCGGTCCCCGCCGCTGTACCTGGGAGACTGTCACTGCTCCCCTAGGGACCACGACAGAGCACCACTGGCCAGGAACCCAGTACCCCCCCTGCTGTGGTTTTTAATTGTTGCCTCTATGAGTATATCCAAACATTACCATGCACCCTGGACATATGTTCTGTACAGCTCCCTGTCAGCCATATATCACCTGTCATTGGTATCACATACCAGTATCCCTCCATTGCCATTGTTGAAACACTCTGTGATCCAGAACTCCCCGAAATTTGAAGCCCAATATAATGTCATGGTCCCTTACTAGGGAATGGCATATAGCGATGGGTTTAAAGGTTAGATAAAGAACTTGGATAAAGTTAGATAAAGAACTTAGATAAAGAATGTTGACTTGAAAAAATTCTACATCCTATCTTTTTTTTTTTTTTTTCCCCCTAATTATTCAGCTTCTCTTCACAGGAGTCCTAGACCACAGCAATGCATATATATAATATACAGCACTCCCATAAATCCACCACAAAACCTTTTTCCTTCCACAGCGATACTCTTACACCCTATTCACATCATATTTACTTAACGTGATGTACAGAGTCTGAGACATTAGCTTTCTAACAAGGTGACATCTGTGCTTACATTATGGTGCATACTTTAGGATACACAGTTCTTTACATTCTTAGTTATCCTATGTTTTACATTATGGTTTACATTATCAGTCTGTCATCTCCTATATGTTATGGTGTAATTTTACATGTTTTATATCCATCCTTGTGTACTCTCAAGAAACTCCTCTCTTACCCCCCATTTACCTTGGTTCCACACATTTAACGTCCATTTTCCCTTCCACCTTGGTGCCCACAGTGACAGCCAACCTCCATTTCCTGAGGAGCCACTTCCAGAGATAGATGGAATAGTGTTCAGGGCCTAACTTGCTCAACTGCCCCAATGCCCTGGGAGCCACCCTTTCTCTCGAGGGATACAGTTCCCTCTATTTGATGTCATTAGTCCTCCCCAGGATGTGGGTCCACCCCCACTCTCACTACTTGGGTTTCTACCCCATGGTGTCACCCACTCTGGCAGAATGAGCATTTAGACATTCCCCAGGAGCCCGTCCTGCATCAGACCCTCCCCTCCGAGCATTCTAAACAGGTAACCCTCTTTATTATATTTTGATATGATTTTCTCGGCATTTTACTCTCCACCAACACCTGACCCTCTCCTGTGTTCGTATGCTACCCCTCCCTCCCCCCACTTTTGGGCAATGTTACCCATCCGTCCCTCCCCAGCCACCCTCAAACCCGCAAAGCCCCAACCAAAGGCAACCCCTTGCCCCCCTTTTATCTCTTCTTTGTGTTCATACTTACCACCATCTCGTCTTAAATTCCACCCCTGCAGACATCGGCTCATATCCTTCCTCCACCCTCCGATTTCCTGTAAGCCTATCGTTCAGTCTATTGCTATCTAGGGCAGCTTGTTTATTTCATATCATTGAGGTCATGTAGTATTTGTCCTTCAATGTCTGGGTTGCTTCACTCAACATAAGGTTCTCAAGATTCATCCATGTTATCACATGTGTTTGTAGTGTGTTTGTTCTTACAGCCGAGTAGTATTCCATTGTGTGTATATACCACATTTTATTGATCCACTCATCTGTTGATGGGCATTTGGGTTGATTCCAACTTTTGGCAATAGTGAACAATGCTGCTATGAACATTGGTGTACATATATCGGTTTGTGTCCTTGTTTTCAGTTCTGCTGGGTATATACCCAGCAGTGGTATTGCTGGGTCATATGGCAAATCTATGGCTAGTTTTTTGAGAAACCGCCATACTGTCCTCCAGAATGGTTGGATCCTTCTGCATTCCCACCAGCAGTGGATGAGTGTTCCCCTTCCTTCACATCCTCTCCAGCACTTGTATTCTTCTGTTTTTTTCATAGCTGCCAATCTTATGGGTGTAAGATGGTATCTCATTGTAGTTTTGATTTGCATTTCCCTGATAGCTAGAGATTTGGAACATTTTTTCATGTGCTTTTTTGCCATTTGTATTTCTTCTTCAGAGAAGTGTCTGTTTAAGTCTTTTTCCCATTTTTTAAATGGGTTGTTTATCTTTTTATTTTCAAGATATAGAAGTTCTTTATATATGCAAGTTATAAGTTTCTTATCAGATATATGATTGCCAAATATTTTCTCCCACTGTGTGGGCTCCCTTTTTACTTTCTTGACAAACTCCTTTGAGGTGCAGAAGGCTTTAATTTTGAAGAAGTCCCATTTATCTATTAGTTCTTTTGCTGCTCGTCCTTTTGGTGAGATATTCATAAATCCATTTCCTATTACAAGGTCCTGTAGATGTTTCCCTACA
This sequence comes from Dasypus novemcinctus, assembly GCF_030445035.2. Classification (NCBI taxonomy): domain Eukaryota; kingdom Metazoa; phylum Chordata; class Mammalia; order Cingulata; family Dasypodidae; genus Dasypus; species Dasypus novemcinctus. The sequence goes on from NW_026688149.1 coordinate 1,063,242, forward strand.
CTGCTTTCTAAGGTTTTTATGGTCTTGGCTCTTATATTTAGGTCTTTGATCCATCTTGAGTTGATCTTTGTATAAGGTGTGAGATGGTAATCCTCTTTCATTCTTCTACATATGGCTATCCAGTTCTCCAGGCACCATTTGTTGAATAGGCCACTCTCTCCCAGTTGAGAGGGTTTGGTGGCTTTATCGAATATTATGTGGCTGTATTTGTGAGGTTCTATATCAGAGCTTTCAATTTGATTCCATTGGTCTATGTGTCTCTCCTTATGCCAATACCATGCTGTTTTCACCACCGTAGCTTTGTAGTATGTTTTGAAGTCAGGTAGTGTGATTCCTCCAATTTCATTTTTCTTTTTCAGTATGTCTTTGGCTATTCGGGGTCTCTTTCCTTTCCAAATAAATTTCATAGTTAGTTTTTCTAGTTCCTTAAAGAAGGCTGCGTTGATTTTTATTGGGATTGCATTGAATGTGTAGATCAGTTTTGGTAGGATAGACATCTTAATAATGTTCAGTCTTCCTATCCATGAACAAGGAATAGTCTTCCATTTATTCAGGTCTTCTTTGATTTCCTTGAACAATCTTGTATAGTTCTCGGTGTATAAGTTCTTTACCTCTTTAGTTAAATTTATTCCTAAGTATTTGATTTTTTTATTTACTATTGTGAATGGTATTTGTTTCTTGATTTCCTCCTGATCTTGCTCATTATTGGTGTACAGAAATGCTACTGATTTTTGCGCATTGATCTTATAACCTGCGACTTTACTAAACTCATTTATGAGTTCTAGAATCTTCATTGTAGATCTCTCAGGGTTTTCTATGTATAGGATCATGTCATCTGCAAATAATGAAATTTTGACTTCTTCCTTTCCAATTTGAATGCCTTTTATTTCTGGTTCTTGCCTCAGTGCTCGAGCAAGTACTTCTAAGACAATGTTAAATAGGAGTGGAGACAGTGGGCATCCTTGTCTTGTTCCTGAGTTTAGAGGGAAGGAGTCTAGGATTTCTCCATTGTAAACAATATTGGCTTTAGGTTTTTCATATATACTCTTTATCATGTTCAAAAAATTTCCTTGTATTCCGATCTTTTGGAGTGTTTTTATCAAGAAATGGTGCTGTATTTTGTCAAATGCTTTTTCTGCATCAATAGATATAATCATGTGATTTTTTTCCTTCAATCTGTTTATATGGTGTATTACGTTGATTGATTTTCTTATGTTGAACCATCCTTGCATACCTGGGATGAATCCCACTTGGTCCTGGTGTATAATACGTTTAATGTGTTGTTGAATACGATTAGCAAGTATTTTGTTAAGTATTTTTGCGTCTAGGTTCATTAGAGAAATTGGTCTGTAATTTTCCTTTCTTGTGATGTCTTTGTTTGGCTTTGGTACTAGGGTAATGTTGGCATCATAGAAGGAGTTGGGTAATGTTCTTTCTGTTTCGATTTTTTGGAATAGTTTCAGCAGGATTGGTGTCAGTTCTTTCCGGAATGTTTTGTAGAATTCACCTGTGAAGCCATCTGGCCCTGGGCTCTTCTTAGTTGGGAGATTTTTAATAACTGATTCTATCTCTCTGCTTGTGATTGGTTTGTTAAGATCATCAATTTCTTCTTTCGTCAATATGGGTTGCTTATGTGTTTGTAGGAATTTGTCCATTTCCTGTAGATTGTCATTTTTGTTGGAATATAGTTTTTCAAAATATCCTCTTATGATAGTCTTTATTTCTGTGGGGTCAGTGGTGATATTGCCTTTCTCATTTCTTATTTTGTGTATTTGCATCTTCTCTCTTTTTTTCTTTGTTAGTGTTGCTAAAGGTTTGTCAATTTTGTTAATCTTCTCAAAAAACCAGCTCTTGCTCTTGTTTATCTGTTCAAGTGCTTTCTTATTTTCTATTTCATTTAGTTCTGCTCTTATCTTTGTTAGTTCCTTCCTTCTTCTTCCTGTTGGGTTACTTTGTTGTTGTTTTTCTAATTCCTTCAAATGTGCAGTTCTTCAATTTTTGCTCTTTCTTCTTTTTTGATATATGAATTTATGGCTATAAACTTCCCTCTCAGTACTGCTTTTGCTGCATCCCATAAATTTTGGTATGTTGTGTTATCATTATCATTTGTTTCAAGGTAGTCATTGATTTCTTTTGAGATTTCCTCTTTGACCCACTGTTTTTCTAAGAGTGTGCTGTTTAATTTCCAAATCGTTGTGTGAAATCTGGGCTTCTGTCCCTTGCAAATCTCCAGCTTGACTCCACTGTGGTCAGAGATAATGTTTTGTATGATTTCAATCTTTCTGAATTCGTTCCGCCTTTCTTTGTGGCCTAGCAAATGATCTATCTTGGAGAATGATCCATGTGCGCTTGAGAAAAATGTATATCCTGCTGTGTTTGGGTGTAGCAATCTATATATGTCTATTAGATCCAGCTCCTCTAATATACTATTCAGATGTTTTGTTTCTTTGGTGATTCTCTTTTGAGATGTTCTGTCCAGAGTTGATAGTGGTGTATTAAAACCCCCCACTATAATTGTAGATGTATCTATTCTTTCACTTAGTTTTTCCAGCATTTGCCTGACGTATTTAGAGGCACCCTTGTTAGGGGCATAGATATTTATGATTGTTCGATCTTGACAGATTTTCCCTTTCACTAAAATGTAGTATCCTTCTTTGTCTCTCACAATTGTTTCACATTTAAAGTCTATTTTGTCTGATATTAATATAGCTACTCCTGCCTTTTTTTGGTTATTGTTAGCTTGTATGATTGTTTTCCAGCCATTCACTTTCAATCTCCATGAGTCTCTGGGTCTAAGATGTGTCTCTTGTAGACAGCATATGGATGGGTCATATTTCCTTATCCAATGTCCCAGTCTGAATCTTTTGATAGGTGAGTTTAATCCGTTGACATTCAGTGTTATTACTATCAAGGAATTATTTGTGTTAGCCATATTTTGATTGGATTTGTGTTTGTCATATTTTGTTTGTATATTTTTTTTGTCTTTTTTGTTGTTGTTGTTGGTCTTATACTCTTCTCCAACTCTGCCTTTCCTGTTTTTTCCTTTCTTCCTGCAGAACTCCCTTTAGAATTTCTTGAAGGGGAGGTTTCTTGTTGGTATACTCTTTCAGTTTCTGTTTGTCTGTGAATATTTTGAACTCTCCATCATGTTTGAATGCTAGTTTAGCTGGATAGAGTATTCTTGGTTGGAAATGTTTTTCCTTTAGTACCTTGACTATATCATACCACTGCCTTCTTGCCTCCATGGTTTCAAAAGAGAAATCAGCACTTAATCTAATTGTGCTTCCCTTGTATGTGATGGTTTTCTTTTCTCTTGCTGCTTTTAGGATTTTCTCTTTGTCTTGAGCATTGGATAATTTGACAAGTATATATCTTGGGGTGGGCCTGTTGGGGTTTATGACTTGTGGAGTGCGCTGTGCTTCTTGGATATGTACATCTGTCTCTTTCAGTAGATTTGGGAAGTTTTCAGCCATTATTTCCTGCAACACTCCTTCTGACCCCTTTCCCTTCTCTTCACCTTCTGGAATGCCTATAATACGTATGTTTGAGCGTTTTGCATTGTCATTCAGGTCCCTAAATCCTAATTGGATTTTTTCTATCTTCTTATTGACCCCTTCTACTATCTGTTTGATTTCTCATGTACTGTCTTCCACATCACTAATTCTCTGCTCTGTCTCTTCTAGTCTGCTGATATTTGCTGCAAGTGTATTTTTGATTTCTTGAACTGTGGTGTTCATTCCCATCATATCTGTTATATTTTTGCGTATGTCTGCAATTTCCCCTCCAAGTGATGTCTTCATGTTGTTAACCTCTTTCATTACTTCATCAAATTTGTCGGTGATAAATGTTCTGAGATCTTTCATTGCTTGTGCCAAGTTTTGCTCCCCTTCATGATTATTGGTTTGTTGATTGGATTCAGCCATGTTTTCCTGATTACTGGTTTGGTTTGTAGATTTTTGTTGCTTTCTGGTCATCTCTTTATTTTGACGGATTTAATCAGTTCCTTAGCTTCTTTGTCTGCTCTTGGAGGTTAATTAGCTGTTATTTTTGCATAGGTGTTATATCTTCTCTTTGTCACTTTTTTCTTCTTATTCTAGTTACTTCTTGTTGGTTAAGTTCACTTTAAAGGAAAGTATTAGTGTTGGGGAAAGGCAATTGTGTAAGCAAGGGAAAAGTGTAAAGTAGTATTGGTGATATATGTTAACAAAGCAAGAATATGAGATCTGGGAGGATGGAGGTTAGATTCATGTAAATTGTGTAGAGTTATAGCAGTAGGTAGAGTACCTATTATGAGGTAGATGATTGAATATGGGAGGAATATGGTATGAGCTAAAAAGCTATTGATTTCGTGAGAGAGGAAAAGAGAAAAGAAAGGTAATAGTTTCAAGAGTGGATAACAGACAGAAAACAAAACATAGGTATTAGAAATTAAGACTTAGACCCTTCGTGGATCGAAGAAAGGGAGGTGGGAGGTGGAATATAGGAGAGCCAGTAGATGGTGGCGGATATCAAGATGTAGGGGAAAGAGGATAGTGTAGGTAGCCTAAATCAGTTCACACAGAAATGAGGCAGTGAAGGATGAGAAAACCCAGCGAATGTGAGGTGTTTCCTGCCGCACCTATTGTATAATTGAGTTAAAATAAACTAAGTAGAATATGAGGGACAAGAGGGAGAGAGACAACAGAAAAAAAAGGGGGGGGGGGAAGGGGGGGAGGAAGGGACAAGAGGAAGAAAGGAAAAGAGGGTGGGCAAGGGGTGGGGAACAGGTAGGGGAAAGAAAAAAAATAAAAAAAAAACAGATATACACGAACCAGAATTAAAACACCCACTACACAGCACCTACCACAAAAAAAAAACCCTTAAATAACTGAGTAAAAAAAGACTTTGGGGGATACGCTGTGAGAGAAGAGTAGGGGATAATGCGGTGTTAGCAATCAGGAAATTGAAAAAAGTAAAGAATAAGTCAAAATGAAAATAAAAACAAAATGAAACCATAAAGAAAAAACACCAACGTTGAAGGCTAGGGCATTTAAGGACCTCAGATGGACCTCAGTGCGTGATGGATTCAGGGATGGAAAGTCTGAGATATTGAGGACTCAGGAGGTGTGAGTCTCTGTAGTGTGGGCCACCAGAATTTAGGGAATTCAGACCTGGCTGCCTCCAATCTCGTCAACAGGAAGCCTGGGAGCCCCACAGTGTAACACAGCCCTCAGGGATCCCCACAGCTGGGTGCCAACCCTATGGGGGAAGTCAGATCCGCAAACTCTATATTGTGACTGAACCCTGCAATTCACTTTGCTGGGCTCATTAGTACGTTATCCTTCACTTCAGCTTTTGGACAGCTCCCGTCCTGTGATTCCAAACCACTGCCACTAGAGGGCGCGTCTACACGGCAGCCACTTTACTAGTACAGATCCGAAGCCCGGCCAGTGACGCAGAAAACAGATTCCAATACCAGAATTCTCAAGCTTCGCAGAATATTCCCCTAATCGGCTTCCAGACGTGTCCCCCCCCTTGCCGCAGCCTAGATCAATTTTCCAATTACTTCTCTTTATTGCCCTACAGCCTATTTGGGTTGGAGAACGGTTGCCGGGCTTTTGGGGGCGGGGCTTCAGGCGGAAGCGCTATTGTTTATATTCGCACTCAAAAGTTTCTCCCGCTTCACAACAAAACACCGTCTATCTTCGCAAATCAATCCACAAAGGCGATCTGTCACATCAACCTGTCAACAGCTCACCCAGAGCTCCCGAACTCCTTAGCCCTTCAGAGCCATCCAAAAGTGGAACCCCAGGACAGGACCCGCGGTTCCCCCCACCCCCCAACAAGGAGGAGCCCGTGCGCGGGTCTCACCTGCGGGCAATAGAACCCAAATTATATCTACTAGACCAATCCTCTCTGTTACCTTTCCACCCAATCGATGTCCCGACACTTCTGCCCTGCAAAAATCCCGAAAAAAGCCTCACCTTGGAGAACCTGCCGCCACGCCCAGCCGTCTCTTCCCGGGACAGACCCCTTTTCCTTTTATTTTAAATTGTATTAAATGAATATAGATGAAAAGTTATAGAGATTAGATAGTAGGGATGCTATATCCCAAGACTGAGAACATGAAAAAAATGTTTATAAAAATAGCTTTTTAATTTTAAAATGGAGTATGTACTCATTGTATGCTGAGGACAAACTATTAGTGCACAGTGTTTAAAGAGCTGACTAAACACCATATTTGGAGAAATCTTGTTACTCAGTACTCTATGATTGCACATAATTTCACCTTGGGTACAGTGACTCTTTTTAAAAATATGTGCTTAACGTGGATACTTTATAATGGGTCACTTTCTGCCTTTGTGATTTTGGAAGAAAAACAGCTGTGGGCACTTTTGGTTGGTGTCTGTGCAGTGCTCCTGGGTACAGCTCTCATGAGAGCATATGTTTATTTAGCATCTGCCTGAGTCAGGAATGGGTCTAAACAACAAGCCCTAGCTCCCAGAGCCCATGATCTACACAAAACACCATTAGGGGTCAGTAAAAGGGAATTCAGATTCACAACTGCATGTTTGTGCAGAGGTGGATGTAGAAAATACATGATCATGTCCAATTTTTGCCATTAGTTCAGAGGTCAGTGTAAAGGTAGAAGAGAAATGTAGATTTTTTGTAAATAAGTGTAAATCAAATAATGTTATGTGAAGGATTTTTATTTTCTATTCATTATATCATCACATTATTTTTAAAATCCTATCAAGGATGAATTTGTTTCCTAAGTAATTTCATTTAGAGAGTATAGCTGTTTTCCAGATAAATAAAACAGTTCCAGTAAACATACAAACTTAAATATGATCAGATGAACTCATGTTGTCCTTTATTTGCTTTAGGGGTAAAATGCAAATACATAAAATAGCCAAAGAAGTCATTTACTTTTTTCCTAGTCCCTAACTGATTCTGATAGGAAGCCAAGCCAACTTGCACTGTACTACAATGCCTGTTTAATACTTAAATCTAATTGTCCCTGCTATTTTGAGCTGTGAATTGATTCTTTAATAATTAAAAATGTTACTCTCACATATTTTAATGAATTAAAAATTAATTTATATTCATAAAATATACTACACTGTTTTTGTATGTATGTGAACTTTAGTTATTTAAAACTTCCTTAGTTTTACTTCTCACTCTGTACTTGAAACCACTTATTCCCCCAAATTAGTGAAATTAACCAGGAAAATTGGTCACAAATGGAAATGCCATCCTCACTTCAACTACAAGCATTTTGGAAAGGTGATCCATAAGTTAGTGGAAAATGGAACATAGATGTAGGAAAAGCAGGAGAGAAGATGTGGAGGAAGTACATCTCAGAAAGACATCCAAGTTCTTTTTTCTAAGAGGAAGGCAACAGCCTGAGTTCACAAGTAAAACCCCTCCCTTAAAAGTGTGACAACATGTTAACAGCCTGGGGTAGGAGACTCTTTTGGCCTTTATCCTGAGTGTGAAAACAATTAGAAGGGATAAAGGGGATCGGGATGCCGGAAAAAGGAGAAAATGCTCATTATGACTGGTTGATGGAAATTAAAGACTAAAATATATTTTATATTCTTATAAAGTAGAGGCAGTGTTTGCAAGCATATAGAATAAAGAGCATTTTCCTATACTGATGCTGTAAGTGTACATTGGTGTAGAAACAGTGCATTGAAGTTTGACTCAGCAATTTCACTGCTAGATATGCACCCTGGGGCATTGCACATGTGCCCAAGAATACATGGAATAGCCTGTTTAAAAGACTTTTTTAAAATTACTCTTGTATCACCAAAGAAAACTGAAAAATAACCAAAATGTTCATAAAAGAGTGGAGAAAGGAATTGTCATAAAAGAAATTCTTTGAATACTATGTAACAACAACTGCTACAAACATTCTAACCACTCACACCAACATGGAAGAATCTTGCCAATCTAATCTTGAATGATAAGAAAAGGCATATAAGAAGCAAGAATAATGAACAAATTTATGAGTATTGTAGAAAGCCTACAAAATAGTCAATATGTATTTTGGGATTTAAAAATGTGCTTAACCTCTGAAAAATAGCTAGCAATTGATAATCACAAAATTAAAGATACTAATTATGACAAATTTAAAGTTCCTTTTTCAAGAGAAGAGAAAAGATGTTGAAAAGAAGTGGTAGGTTCCTGTGCAACCCAAATATACATTGGAAAGAGGGTAGTAACAAATGATGGTGAACATATCATTTGAAAACCTAGTAGAGATTGCATCTTTTCTCCTTTCCCTCCCTCCCTCCCTTCCTCTCTTCCTTCCTCTCTTCCTTTCCTCTTTCACTCTCTCCCTCTTTCCCTCATTCTACCTGGGGCCAAGAAGACAAATTACATTTTTCTGTTGCCTCCACTTAGGATATTATTTGAGACTGTTCTATTTACTATTTATTTTCCATTGATCTAAGAATAATTTTTTTAAAGATTTATTTATTTATTTCTCTCCCCTCTCCCCCACCCCAGTTGTCTATTCTCTGTGTCTGCTTGCTGCATGCTCTTCTTTGTCCACTTCTGTTGTCAGTAGCATGGGAATCTGTGTTTCTTTCTGTTGTGTCATCTTGTTGTGTCAGCTCTCTCTGTGTGCAGTGCCATTCCTGGGCATGCTTCACTTTCTTTCATGCTCGGTGACTCTCCTTATAGGGTGCACTCCTTGCATGTGGGACTCCCCTATGCGAGGGAAACCCCTGCCTGGCAGGCATTCCTTGTGTGCATCAGCACTGGACATGGGCCAGCTCCACACGGGTCAAGGAGGCCCAGAATTTGAACCACAGACCTCCCGTGTGGTAGATGGATGCCCTAACCACTGGGTCAAGTCTGCTCCCCTAATTTGGTATTTTGGATAAACACTCATGGAATCAGTTTTGCATTAAGTTGTTAGTTTTGTAACAAAATGAATGATTGTCTTGTGAATTGTAACCCTTTCTATCTGTTCCTTAGAAATTATCTTCAAGAACAACCATATTTTTCTGCTGAGACTCAAATTTTATGAAGGCTTACCAGAGCACCTCCATGATGAAATTGAGATAAGGTATGTAAGACATTATAAGGGTGATAAATAATAATGGAGGAAGAACAAGAACTCTTATTTGTGACCCCTAATTTAGAGATCTAAGTTTCTCTTAGTTGAATTGTATTTAGAAAAAGGTACCCGTTTATAATATTTGTTCAGTAATTCATTGAATAACATTTATTGAATATTTACTCTTTGCAAGGCTTAATAGATGTATATTAATAGATATATATCTTAATAGATATACTGTCCCTACCCTTATGAAGATATACTGTCCCTACCCATATGAAGATTATAGTTTATCAAGGGAAACACAGAAAGCAACAAATTACACAGTGGATGATTAAAACACTGTTTTGTAGTGAGTCCAAAACAAATAGGGAATGTTGTGAAAATACATAATTTGACCCTGTCCGGATATCTGGGATAACTCTCTTGAGGAAGTGACATTTGAGTTCCATTATTTATCATCGCAAATGGACTGAAGTATTCAGATTAAATCAATGCTTAGGGAAATACCTAAGTAAAAACTATTAAAGCTTTAATAACAGTCATGGTCACCTAAATTTATATTCTTTCAATTCTTAGCCATCCATTTGCTAAATTCATTTGAAACTCTTGGCTTCTTTTATTTTAATAGTAGCTTCCACAATTCCTACATGTACCTATGTATACAGTATAAGACTTCATAAACTCATTTCAGTCTTTACAGTTGACAACTACTAAAAGCTTCCAAGTTATAGTTTTGAAAAAAATTTGTTAAAATGCATTAAACTTAGTTTCTATGTCATCTTATTCTTCCTTCAATAAACAAACCAAGCAGTTCTATTATCTATCTTTCCAGATAGACAGTGAGCTTCTCAATGACAGAGGCCATGACTCCAGAACTTTGCCTGCAAAGGAGACATATCCTAAATAAATAACTAAATATTGAGTCATTCCAATTATAAATAATCTATTTAATGAGGTAGAAAGCAACTAGATGATCAAACTTTGGGATTTTGGTAAGAAACTTTTTAAGCAGAGTGAGTAGTTACAAGCAGGGGCTTTGAAACCACAAAGCCTGGTTTTGAATCCAAGTTCCTTAATGTAATAATTGTGCATCTTTAGGAAAGTCACTACATTTCTCTAAATTCCATTTTCCTTGTCTCTAGAATAACTGAGATTCTGTGTGTTGAGTACTTGGCATACTATCTAACACTTAGGAACTGTTGCAGAAGTGGTGGCAAATGTATTAAAAAGACTGTACCAAATTTTTTATCCATTTGTGTTTTATCTGTGTAGATTTAAGTAGATAAATATTGTGACATAAAATACTGGTATGCTTGAGAGAAGATAGATAATTGGCCCTTCCCACAATTATCCCAAGTCAGAAACTAAAGTGCTCTTAACTAATACCCTAATTATTTATTGAAACTAAACTTCATGAATTACTCCTAATCATTGGTATTTAAATGCATAATTATGACCTTACCAGTTCAGAGACTATACTTCCTTTTTCTGTCAGTTTTTTAATAAATCAAGTAGTCTTTATGAATGATTTTTTGTGGATTTTAAAAATCCAAATAATCTCCTGTTGTATCTTTCTCAGAGATTAGAGATTTGATGTATGAGGTTTACTTGAATTGGTGTGTGTGGATATATTGCCTTTGGGGATTAAAAGAATAGAGGAGCTAGTCTATATTTCTATGTTTCAGCTTCTGTAAATGAATTTAGTCATTTTAAATACTTCTCAGTTATTCTCTTTTCCTATATTGTGTAAGATACTTTCACTCTTCTCTTCCTGTTTTCATTATATTGATTAATACTAGCATTTCCTGAAGACCTTTTTGGAAGTAAAGCATGTAAGGAAACTCATTGATTAAATAAGCTAATATTTTAAGGCTTAAAAATGTCTTTTAATTTGTATTATTTCTAAAGTTTGCTTTACTGGGAAAAGTAAAATATGAATGCACCCTACAACAAAGAAAAAAATTCACTTAACAAAAATAACCTTTAAGGCCCTTTTATTCTACATTTTAAAAATGTCCCTCAAGTTTCTCTAGAAACAAAGTATTGACAGTGTTTTTTCTCTAGTAAACCCTAGATCTTGGATGTAGTTAAAAGATATATGGGAAATGATTTTGGAATATGGTTCTAAGAATATAAGATGTTGATTTAAAATATGGGAATATATGGTGACCTGAAAATTATTTCTGTACATGAAATATTTTTATTTATTTGGTAGATTTTCTTGCTTCAGAAGTTGTATTTAAAAGTAACAAATATGGGGAGTGAATGTAGCTCAAGTGTTTGAGCATCTGCTTCCCATGTATGAGGTCCTGGGTTCAATTTCCAGAAACATCTTTAAAAAAGTAAATTCAGCTTGAAGTTAGTGGGAGTTCCTAGGAGTCCATTTAGAGGATTTTGCTTAAAAGATTAATAACAGCTGACAGTTTTATGTAAGGCAACCCAACAACCTATACTCATAAGAATATTAGTGAATGGAATTTATATCATAACAGTTTTAAATTTTAAAATTTGCATTTTTTTAACCTTTATTTGCATTTCTCATTTACTCCTATAATGCCAATGAGAAATAGGAAACAGACAATTAATATTTTAATGATTGTGTCCTGCCCCAGGATACAATGCAAATCATTGATGATTGATAGTTGTCTGTGGGTCTTCTGATTGTTTTTTTCTTTCCATATGTTGGGCTATTTCATTCAATTATTTTACTGACTTTTTAATCCATAATGAGGATTTAGAAATCTTGGTCTGTAATTCTCAAGATGATTTGCAAAGTATACAGTATTTCCTGAAAGAATGAACTTGAAAATAAATGCCTAAGTAAAATTAAACTTTTCTCTGAATTTCCTAATGTGCATTTCTGGACATTGGTTTTCCTTTATGTACCTATTGCAATTCTACATTTTCTCTATTAGCAAAATTCAATCATGATGATTAAAATCTGTCTTCACTGTAAATTTGGTTTCTAACCTATTAGTGGCCATGTTTTTCCCCTTCAAACAACTGTGCTAGGTGGTTCTAGAGAGAGCAGATATAAAAGCTTTTTATTTATTTATTTATTTATTTATTTATTTATTTATTTATTTATTGAAGGACTTGTATGCAAGTTTATTACAGTAGAACTTGTCATATATCCAGCTGCCTATCATCTTTTAAAAAAATTATTGAAGTATATCATTCATACATAAACATACATAAACAATAAGTATTTAGTAATAGTTGTGAATTATAAAACAAGCATATAACATCATACAACACTCTCTTACCTCCCCCTAACACCAATACCTTGCACTTTTGTTAAACATTTTTACATAGAGAATAAAAAGCATTGTCAAAATATTACTACCAACCAAAGTATTTTCCCCAACCCACTCTACTATTAATTTATCTTTATATCATTTGTATATGAACATGCATAAACAAAAAGTGTACAGTAAAAGTTGTGAACTTACAAAGCAAACATGCATAACATATAGGGTCCCATACGTAAACCCTCCACCAATTCCTTGCATTGTCATGAGATGTTTGTTACATATTATGAAAGACTATTGCCAAAATCTTACTGCTAATTAAAGTCCTTATCTTATATTTGGGGTATTTTTCCCCACCCACCCTATTATTATTTTTAAATATATTTTTTTATGACCGAAGTCGTAAACTTATAAAACAATCATGCACATGTATAGAAAAACAACATCCCTCTATCAACACAGCACACGGTGGTAGAACATTTGTTACAAATAACATATTGTCATCTGATTGCTACCACATCCATAATGTACATTTGGCACACATTTTTCATACTTCCTCATTATCAAAACAGTACATCTTTGACATAGATGCAAGAATATTATATTATTACTGCTAACCACAGTTCATAGGTCACTCCAGTTGTATCTTTCCCATGCTTCTCCACATTCCCACCACCCTACAGTAGTGATGTACGTTTGCTCTAGCTAACAAAGGACACTTTTGCATCTTTACTATCAACCACAAATCTCATCCTCCTCTTGGTTTACTGTGCTATTCAATTCCTAGATCATTCTTTAGCATTCTGTCAATTGGCATTTAAATATCTAGACTACCATTTTCAGCCACATCTCCATTTATAAACTAGTTGTTATATGTGTTACCATCCACTCTATACATGTCCACACTTTTACAGTAAAGCTATTTAAAACTTCTACATACATTAAAATTAGTAGTTCATCTTAGTCCTCATACCTCCTTTAAGAATCCAACACAGGAAGCAGCCTTGGCCCAGTGGTTAGGGCATCCATCTACCACACGGGAGGTTCAACCCCAGGCCTCCTTGACCTGTGTGGAGCTGGCCCATGCACAGTGCTGATGTGCGCAAGGAGTGCTGTGCCATGCAGGAGTGTCCCCCACATAGGGGAGCTGTATGCGCAAGGAGTGCACCCCATAAGGAAAGCCGCCCAGTGCTAACGAAAGTGCAGCCTGCCTAAGAATGGTGCCACCCACATGGAGAGCTGACACAACAAGGTGACGCAACAGAAAGAAACACAGATTCCTGTGGCACTGACAACAACAGAAGCACACAAAGAAGATGCAGCACATAGACACAGAGAACAGACAATGGGGGGGGGAGAGGAAGGGGAGAGAAATAAATTTAAAAAAAAGAATCCACCACCTACCACCAGGTCTTGAAGCTATTTTCCCACAATTTCTTTTAGAAGCTTTATGGTTCTTGCTTTTATTTTTAGTTTTTTGAACGATTTTGAGTTAATTTTTGGAGAAGGTGTGAGAGAGGGGTCCCCTTTCCTTCTTTTGGCTATGAATAGCCAGTTCTTTCAGCAACATTTGTTGAATGGACTGTTCTATCCAAGCTGTGTGGATTTGACAGGCTAGTCAAAAATCACTTGAGCATATATGTGAGGGTCTGTTTCTGAACCATCAATATGGTTCCATTGATCTATGTGTCTTTCTCTATGCCAGTACCATGCTGTTTTTACCACTATAGCTAGGTAATATAAAGTCTAGAAATAAGAGTTTGCTTTTCCTTTTTATGATGTTCCTGGCTATTCAGGACCCCTTACCCTTCTGAATAAATTTGATAATCATGTTATCAATTTTAAAAAATGCTGGTTGAATTTTTATTGGGATTGCATTGAATCTGTATATCAATTTGAGTAGAATTGACATCTTAGTGATATTTAGTCTTCCAATCCATGAGAATGGAATGTTCTTCCAATTATTAGGCCTTTCTTGAATTCTTTTAACATTCAGTTGCAGTTTTCTGAATACAAGTGCTTTCCATCATTGGTTAAGATTATTCCTGACTATTTGAGTTTTATCTGTCATATTATATTTTCACAATTTTTTTAAAAAAATTTATTTACCTTTATTGATATAATCTTCATTTCTAGACTCTCTTCTAGACCACTTTCTACTGTCTTTTCTTTTCAGGCTCTAGCACACTCTTTAGAGTTTCCTGAAAATCTGGTCTCTTCATTAGAATTTCTCTCAGTTTCTATGTATCTGTGAATATACTAAACTCACCCTAATTTTTAAAAGACAGTCTTGCCAGATATAAGATTCTTGGCTGGAAGTTTTTTTCTTATAGTATCTTAAAGATATCACACCACTGTCTTCTTGCCTCCATGTTTTCTGGTGAGAAATCAGCACTTAATCAAATTGGGTTTCCCTTATGTGTTATACATTGCTTTTCTCTTGTTGTTCTTAGAATTCTGTCTTTGGCATTTGACATTCTGATTAGTATGTGTATCAGAGTTGGTCTATTCAGAGTTTTTTGGATGGGAGCTTCTTGCACATGGATACCTATGTTCTTCAATAGGTTTGGGAAATTTTCTACCATTATTTTTTCAAATATTCCTTCTTCCCCTTTTCCCTTCCTTCTTCTGGGACACACATGACATTTATGTTTGCATGTCGTTTGCTCTTATTTAGTTCCCTGAGACCTTGTTCAATTTTTTCCATTCTTTTCTTCATCTGTTTTTGTATGTTTGCTTTCAGAGGCCATTTCTTCAAGCTTACCAATCCTTTCTTCTGCCTTCTCAAATCTATTATATAATTCCAATGTTTTTAAAATTTCATTTATTGCACCTTTCATTCTCATAAGATTTGCTGTTTTTCTACATATGCTTTCAAATTGTTCTCTGTGCTCATCCAGTGTCTTCTTAATATCCTTAATCTCTTTAGCCATCCCATGGAATTTATTAAGGAGATTTGTTTGAACATCTATGATTACTTGTCTCAACTCCTTTATGTCATCTGGAGGCTTATCTTGCTCCTTTAAGTGGGCCATACCTTCCTGTTTCTTGGTGTGGATTTTTTTTGTTGGTGTCTGGACATCTGACTTAATAGAGTATTTTTTTTTTAAAGATTTATTTTATTTATTTATTTTCCCCTCCCCTACCCCATCCCAGCCTGCCCCACCCCACCCTGCCCCGGTTGTCTATTCTCTGTGTCCACTTGCTGCGTGTTTTTTGTCTGCCTCTGCTGTTGTCAGCAGCATGGGAATCTGTGTTTCTTTTTGTTACATCATCTTGTTGTGTCAGTTCTCTGTGTGTGCAGCATCATTCCTGGGCAGGCTGAAATTTCTTTTACTCTGGGCAGCTCTCCTTATGGGGCACATTCCTTGTGGGTGGGGCATCCCTATGCGGGGGCACCTCCGCATGCCATGGCACTCCTTGCATACATCAGTGCTGCATGTGGGCCAGCTCCACACAGGTCAAGGAGGCCTGAGCTTTGAACTGCGGACCTCCCATTTGGTAGATGGACACCCTATTCACTGGGCCAAGTCCACTTCCCTAGAGTATTCTAGATGCAGTTTTTCTCTTTAGTTTAGGGCTTCCTGCCCTTTCTCCCCCTGCTGGTTGTGCAGTAGGAACCAAGGATGTAGTTTAGTGCTCTAAGCTGTGGAGGCTCAAGCTGTCCTCATTGCCCCAGGCACCATTGAAGCTTCTCCCAACTTTCTCCTTTGCCAGGGGTAGGAACAGAGTCATAGCTGTGTGGAGTAATCTAAGTCATGCAGGCCTAGACTGTGATTGCTGAGAGAGACTGATGAAGCTAAACACCCCTTTCTCCCCTGTCCAGGATGGGGATGGAGCTGCAGGTGTGGGCAACAATCTATACACTGTGGGTCCAAGATGACCTCATTTGCCCTGGTAGACTTCCAATTATTCAGTCTGTGCCAGCCAAAAGTACCTACAGTTACCTGGATAGGGTGGTGCAGATCCCACAAGCCCCCTCCCTGCCAGAGGTGGGGCTGAAACCTAGGCTAGGGCTGCAGGCCATTCTGGGTGAAAGAATCTGGTTCCTACCATCACTGTGATTTTTGGTCAGCCCTACTTCCCCTCACGCTGATGGTAGTCAAAATGGTGGCTACTGGCCTCTTTCTGACATGGATAGGTTCAAACTTTAATGTTCTTAGGGTTATACTGTAGCATTGAATTTACTAATCAGGAGCTGAAATCAGTGGCCAATCATCTCCTCCTACCATTTTTGGGAGTTGGAGCTTACAATTCCAGTCAAAGAATAGCTCCTGTGTAAACCTGTGCTGCCAAAGTAGGCTAATCACCAGCCTCTGTGTCATGGCTTGTATTTTCCAAGAGGCTGGCACAGGTCTCCCTAGCTTCCTCCCTACCAGAGGTGGAGCTGAGGCCTAAGCTAGAGCTGCAATCTGATCTGTATGGAAAGAAGCCAGTCCCCACCAGCACTGTGATGTTCAGTCCACCCCACTTCTCCTCGTGCCAGGTACAGAGTTAGATGGTTGCTCCTGGCCTCTTTCTGACTTGGACGGCATCAAACTTAAGCTGTTCTAAGGATTATACTTTATCCTGCTGAATTTATTCCTCAGTAGCTGAAGTTGGTGCCCAGCTGTCTCTTCCCTGTTTTTGGGAAGTGGAGTTGCCAATTCCAGTCACAGAACAGCTCCCAAAGCAGCTTATGCCTCCAGTGGAGGATGGGCAATGACCTCCAGGATGTAGAGTGCTCTACTCATGAGTCTTCTCTGCAGATGGGCAGTCTCCTCCTTCCATGCCTACATGTGTGAAATGTATGAGAAATTAGAGGTAAGTAATTGTACAGGGAAGGGATAAGCTAGGGGCATAGGCATACTGTTAGGTGAGGTTTTGCAGGCTTGAGGGCTCTAGGATTGGGACGGTGGGTCAGGTGGTTCAAGGAATTGGGGGATAGTTAAGGGAAGCAGATGAACATGGTAGATTGTCAGGTATGTGCTTGAAACTATAATGTTGAGAAAACTCTTTAGAAAATATAAGAAAGGGTTACTTAAGGTGCTTAAGGGGGGGATCTGACACAGGAGCAAGCTTATAGGGAGTGTGTGAGTGCTTATCTTGTCATAGTGTGTTAAAATACTGGGTGGAGACACATGCAATGAGTGGGAAGGTGTACCCCCATCCTTGGGAGACCTGATATTCTCAAACACAGGGAAGGGTTTCTTTTGAGAGAATTGGTGGCTCCCAAGGGAGGAGGATAGCCTAGTGTGTCAAGCTCTCAGCACTGTTGCAAGTATCTATGAATCTGCTCCTTCAGGCAGTGAAGAACGATTGTCACTGTGGGCCCTGAGGAGAGGGGGAGAGAGGAATAGAATAGATGGAAGCAGGGTAACTGGGGGGGGGGGCAATAGAAGTGTTCCACAAGATGGTTCAATGATGGATATAGGACACGTTAAATTTCACCAAGAAGTTATGAGACTGTATAGTCTAAAATGTAAACCATAATGTAAGTAAAATTTTAGTATATAGTCTAAAATATAAACCGTAATGTAAACCAAAATGGAACCATGTTTGGTAGCTATGTTTCAATATCCGTACATCAGCTGCAGCACATATAGCATGAACATGTAAAAATAACATTGCTGGGGAAGTGTGAAAAGGGTTTGATGTTGGGTATATGGGAGTCCCCTATATTGTATATGTGACTTTACTGAGATCTAAAACTTTTTTGAAGGCAAAATTAAAAATTTATAAACAGGATGTAGACACTGAGAAAGGAAGAAATTGCCTTGTCATTGTACATACAGGGCAACACCTATTACAGTGATGAAAGGCAAAATGTCAAAACAAAGTATTAAGATATATTTCATTTTTTAATTTCCCAATTTATTTTTTACTTTATTTTAGTTTTCTAAATTAATATGTATTCTATTTCTACTCTTTAAACCTATCATTACTATTCTATTTCATTTTCCTACTATTTCAATTTGGCAATATATTAGGCTTCTTTTTTTTATTATTCATTTTTAAAAAATATTACATTCAAAAAATATGAAGTCCCATTCAACCCCACCACCCCCCCCCGCCCCCCCCCCCAGCAAAACTCTCTCCCATCATCATGACACATCCATTGCATTTGGTAAGTACATCTCTGGGCATCACTGCACCTCATGGTCAGTGGTCCACATCATAACCCATACTCTCCCACGTTCCATCCAGTGGGCCCTGGGGGGATCTACAATGTCCCTTAATTGTCCATGAAGCACCACCCAGGACAACTCCAAGTGCCGAGAATGCCTCCACATCTCTTCTCTTCCTCCCATTCCCCACACCCAGCAGCCACCATGGTCACTTTTTCCACATCAATGCCACATTTTCTCGACTATTAACCACAATAGTTCATGAATAGGATATCATTAAGTCCACTCTGATCCTTACTGTATTCCTCCTTCCTGTGGACCTTGGCTTGGTTGTGTCCATTCCACATCTATGTCAAGAGGGGACTTAGATTCCACTTGGATACTGGATGCAATCCTCCTGCTTTCAGTTGTAGGCACTCTAGGCTCCATGGTGTCGTGGTTGACATTCTTCAACTCCATGTTAGCTGAGTGGGGTAAGTCCAATAAATCAGAGTGTAGGAGCTGAAGTCTGTTGAGGCTCAGGGCGTGGCTATCATATTGTCAGTCCAGAGATTCAAATCCCCTAGATATATCTTAAGTCCCAGCACCAACTACAATTCAAGTAAAGTAGCATGAAAGGCTTGTGAAAAGAGATCCCATCTGAGTCCAGCTCCATCATGCAGAAACACCACTGTTGCAGTGTGGGCTCGCCCGGAGGGCCGATGCAGGGGCGGTGTGGGCTCGGGCGAAGGGCTGCAACACATGGAGGGGCCTTCCGAGAAGGTGCTCCGGGGCCGGCAAGGTGCGGAGGACGTGCGGTAGGAAGAAGACTACCGAGGAGACCAGGATCTGTGCACAAGTCTGATTTATTCAGGAAGTACAGCGGTTAATATAGGGCAAAGATGGGGGAGGGGCAGGGAGCGTGGCCAGGGGGTGGCAGATGGCTGATAGGTTCATGCAGGGGTGCATCACTGGTTGTGGGCAGAAGACGGGGTATCCAGGGTTCTCGGCGGCAGCGAGGCAGGGCTGTCATGGCGTGGCGGTGGCCCTCGGGGGAGAGGCGGGGTTAGGCCACCGAGGGGGAAGCGGGTGCAGCTGGGCAGAGGGGCGGGCAGTACACCCGAACCCCAAGCGGAGGGCCTTAATGCCCATTCCCACCACCCAGGTCCGACTCACACCGGCGCCTGGAGACAAGCCGACCCTTGCTGTCGCCGCGCTCCCACACGGTGCCACCTTACACACCACCTCCAAAGAAGGGTCAACTGGCATGGCAGTGAACCCCATCTGCCATGACCATAGAACCTGTGGGTGTCTCTATCCCTCAAAAGGACCAATATCTGGGGTTGTATGTATTTTATCTGTCTCTGAGACTCTGCTCAGGTGTGCATAAGGGCAATCCTTCTGACAATCTCCAGACTCTTTTTTAGAAACTTATAGCCATATGAACTCATTTTTCTTTTCAATTTCCCCCTTACTTTAGGTCAAACAGCATTTTTAACTCCTGTTATTATATGTAGACAGGGATATTCTGCTGGTCCACATTGAACCTTTAATTTAAGGTAATTTTCTAGTTACATCATCAGCTGGTACTTGATAGTGATCCCTCGGTGCCAGGGAGGCTCATCCCTGGGTGTCATGTCTCATGCTGGGGGGAAGGCATTGCATTTACATGCTGAGCTTGGCTTTGAGACTGGCCACATTTGAGTAACACAGAGGCTGTCAGGAGGGAACTCCTAGGCACAGTGCTGCTCTAGGCCTTGTTCTTATTTCAGGAGTATAGGTTCACAAGCATAGTCATAAGTATCAGGGGCTCACTGTTGGACCCTCATTCCTTCCTGGTCCTTACCATTGCACCTGGGGGAGTGCCGCTGCTCCCCTAGGGACCGCAACAGAGCCCACCCCCCTGGCCAGTAACCCAGTACACCCCCAGCTGTTGTTTTTAATTGTTTCCACTATGAGTATATCCAAACATTTCCATGCACCCTGGACACATGCCCTGTATAACTCCCTGTCAACCATATATTGCCTGTCAATAACATACCATACCAGTATTCCTCCGCTGCCATTGTTGAACCACTCTGTGTTCCAAAACTTCCTGAAAAGTAAAGGCCAATATAATGTCAGGTTCCCTTACTAGTAAAATGGAATATAGCGATGAGTTTAAAGGTTAGATATAGAACACATATTGGTTTGGAAAAATTCTACATCCTATCTTCTTCTTTTCTTTTTTCCTAATTATTGAGCTTCTCTTCACAAGAGCCCTAGATCACAGTAATTCATATATACAATATACAGCACTCCCACACATCCACCATAAATCCTTTTCCTTTCTACAGTGATAATCTTTTAACTTATTCATGTCATATTTACTGAAACTGATGTACAGACTCTGAGACAATAGCTTTCAAACAAGGTGACATCTGTGCTTACATTGTGGTCCATACTTTAGGATATACAGTTTTCTAAATTTTTTAGTTATCCTATGTTTTACATTATGGTTTACATTATTAGTCTGTCATCCCCTATATGTTTTTGGTATAATATTACATGTTTTATATCCATCCTTGTGTACTCTCGCGAGACTCCTTTCTTGCCCCCACATTTACCTTGGTTCCATCCATTCAACATCCATTGTCCCCTCCCCTTGGGGCCCACAGCGACAGCCAATCTCCATTTCCTGAGGAGTCACGTCCAGAGATACTTGCAACAGGGTTCAGGGCCTGACTTGCTCAACTACCCTAATGCCCTGGGAGCCACCCTTTCTCTCAAGAGATACAGTTCTCTCTATTTGATGGCATTAGTCCTCCCCAGAATGTGGGTCCACCCCCACTCTCACTACTTGGGTCTCTACCCAATGGTACAACCCACCCTGGCAAAATGAGCATTCAGACATTCCCCAGGAGTCCGTCCCACCTCAGACCTTCCCCTCCAAGCATCCTAAACAGGTAACCCTCCTAATTATATTTTGATATGGTTTTCTCAGAATTTTATTCTCAACCAACACCTGACAATCTCCTATGTTTGTATGTTGCCCCTCCCTCCCCCCAATTTTGTGGGCAATATTACCCATCTGCCCATCCCTAGCACCCCTCAAACCCGCAAAGCCCCATCCAAAGGCAACCCCTTGCCCCCATTTTATCTCTTCTTTGTGC
This sequence comes from Dasypus novemcinctus, assembly GCF_030445035.2. NCBI lineage: Eukaryota > Metazoa > Chordata > Mammalia > Cingulata > Dasypodidae > Dasypus > Dasypus novemcinctus. The sequence continues at coordinate 1,084,783 of NW_026688149.1, forward strand.
TCATACTTGCTGCCAGCTCATCACAGATTCCACACCTGCAGACGTCAGCTCACGTCCTTCCTCCACCCCCCGATTTCCTGTAAGCCTATCTTCTAGTCTCTAGCTCTCTGAGGCAGTTTGCTTACTTCATATCATTGAGGTCATGTAGTATTTGTCCTTCAATGCCTGGGTTGCTTCACTCAACATAAGGTTCTCAAGATTCATCCATGTTATCACATGTGTTTGTAGTTCTTAAAGGTGAGTAGTATTCCATTGTTTATATATACCACATTTTATTGATCCACTCTTCTGTTGATGGGCATTTGGGTTGATTCCAACTTTTGGTGATAGTGAACAATGCTGCTATGAACATTGGTGTGCATATATCGGTTTGTGTCCTTGTTTTCAGTTCTGCTGGGTATATCCCCAGCAGTGGTATTGCTGGGTCATATGGCAAATCTATGGTTAGTTTTTTGAGAAACCGCCAAACTGTCCTCCAGAATGATTGGTTCCTTCTGCATTCCCACCAGCAGTGGATGAGTGTTCCCATTTCTTCACATCCTCTCCAGCATTTGTATTCTTCTGTTTTCTTCATAGCTGCCAATCTTATGGGAGTAAAATGGTTTCTGATTGTAGTTTTGATTTGAATTTCCCTGAAGGGAGAGATTTGAAGCATTTTTTCATGTGCTTTCTAGCCATTTGTATTTCTTCTTTGGAGAAGTGTCTGTTTAAATCTTTCTCCCATTTTTAAAATGGGTTGTTTATCTTTTTATTTTTAAGATATAGGAGTTCTTTATATATGCAAGTTATAAGTTTCTTATTAGATATATGGTTGCCAAATATTTTCTCCCACTGTGTGGGCTCCCTTTTTACTTTCTTGACAAACTCCTTTGAGGTGCAAAAGGCTTTAATTTTGAGGAAGTCCCATTTATCTATTGGTTCTTTTGCTGCTCGTGCTTTTGGTGTGATGTTCATGAAGCCATTTCCTATTACAAGGTCTTATAGGTGTTTCCCTACACTGCTTTCCAAAGTCTTTATGGTCTTGGCTCTTATATTTAGGTCTTTGATCCATCTTGAGTTGATCTTTGTATAAGGTGTGAGATGGTAATCCTCTTTCATTCTTCTACATATGGATATCCAGTTCTCCAGGCACCATTTGTTGAATAGGCCATTCTCTCCCAGTTGAGAGGGTTTGGTGGCTTTATCGAATATTATATGGCTATATATATGCAGTTCTATATCAGAACTTTCAATTCGATTCCATTGGTTTGTATGTCTCTCCTTATGCCAATACCATGGTCTTTTCACTACTGTAGCTTTGTAGTATGTTTTGAAGTCAGGTAGTGTGATTCCTCCAATTTCATTTTTGTTTTTCAGTATGTCTTTGGCTATTCAGGGCCTCTTTCTTTTCCAAATAAATTTCTAGTTAGTTTTTCTAGTTCCTTAAAGAAGGCTGTGTTGATTTTTATTGGGATTGCATTGAATGTGTAGATCAGTTTTGGTAGGATAGACATCTTAATAATATTTAGTCTTCCTATCCATGAACAGGGAATATTCTTCCATTTATTTAGGTCTTCTTTGATTTCCTTGAACAGCCTTGTATCTTTCTCGGAGTATAAGTTTTTTATATCTTTAGTTAAATTTATTCCTAAATACTTGATTTTTTTATTTACTACTGTGAATGGTATTTGTTTCTTGATTTCCTCCTGATCTTGCTCATTATTGGTGTACAGAAATGCTACTGATTTTTGTGCATTGATCTTATAACCTGCAACTTTACTAAACTCATTTATGAGTTCTAGAAGCTTTGTTGTAGACCTCTCAGGGTTTTCTGTGTATAGGATCATGTCATCTGCAAATAGTGAAAATTTGACTCCTTCCTTTCCAATTTGAATGCCTTTTATATCTGGTTCTTGCCTCAGTGCTCGAGCGAGTACTTCTAAGACAATGTTAAATAGAAGGGGAGACAGTGGGCATCCTTGTCTTGTTCCTGACTTTAGAGGGAAGGATTTTAGGATTTCTCCATTGTAAACAATGTTGGCTGTAGGTTTTTCATATATACTCTTTATGATGTTCAAAAATTTCCTTGTATTCTGATCTGTTGGAGTGTTTTTATCAAGAAACAGTGCTGTATTTTGTCAAATGCTTTTTCTGCATCTATAGATATAATCGTGATTTTTTCCCTTCAATCTGTTTATATGGTGTATTACATTGATTGATTTTCTTATGTTGAACCATCTTTGCATACCTCGAATGAATCCCACTTGGTCGTGGTGTATAATTCATTTAATGTGTTGTTGAACATGATTAGCAAGTATTTTGTTAAGTATTTTTGCACCTAGGTTCATTAGAGAAATTGGTCTGTAATTTTCCTTTCTTGTGGTGTCTTTGTTTGGCTTTGGTTCTAGGGTAATGTTGGCATCATAGAAGGAGTTAGGCAATATTCCTTCTGTTTCAATTTTTTGGAATAGTTTCAGCAGGATTCGTGTTAGTTCTTTCTGGAATGTTTTGTAGAATTCACCTGTGAAGCCGTCTGGCCCTGGGCTCTTCTTAACTGGGAGATTTTTAATGACTGGTTCTATCTCTTTACTTGTGATTGGTTTGTTGAGATCATCAATTTCTTCTTTCATCAATATAGGCTGCATATGTGTTTCTAGGAATTTGTCCATTTCCTCTGAAATGTCATTTTTGTTGGAATATAGTTTTTCAAAGTATCCTCTTATGATAGTCTTTATTTCTGTGGAGTCAGTAGTGATATCTCCTTTATCATTTCTTATGTTGTGTTTGCATCTTCTCTCTTTTTTTCTTTGTTAGTCACGCTAAAGGTTTGTCAATTTCATTGATCTCAAAAAACCAGCTCTTGGTCTTGTTTATCTTTTCAAGTGGTTTCTTATTTTCTCTTTCATTTAGTTCTGCTCTTATCTTTGTTATTTCCTTCCTTCTTCTTCCTGTGGGATTACTTTGTTGTTTTTGTCTAATTCCTCCAAATGTGCAGTTAGTTCTTCAATTTTTGCTCTTTCTTCTTTTTTGGTGTATGACTTTATGGCTATAAATTTCCCTCTCAGTACTGCTTTTGCTGCATCCCATAAATTTTGGTATGTTGCGTTATCATTATCATTTGTTTCAAGGTAGTCATTGATTCCTTTTGAGATTTCCTCTTTGACCCACTGTTTTTCTAAGAGTGTGCTGTTTAATTTCCAAATCGTGGTGTGAAATCTGGGCCTCTGTCCCTTGCAAATTTCCAGCTTCACTCCACTCTGGTCAGAGATAATATTTTGAATGATTTTGATCTTTCTGAATTCCTTAAGCCTTTCTTTGTGGCCTAGCATATGGTCTATCTTGGAGAATGATCCATGTGCACTTGAGAAAAATGTATATCCTGCTGTGTTTGGGTGTAATGATCTGTATATGTCTATTAGATCCAGCTCCTGTTATATACTGTTCAAATATTTTGTTTCTTTAGTGATTCTCTTTTGAGATGTTCTTTCCAGAGTTGATAGTGGTGCATTAAAGTCCACCACTATAATTGTAGATGCATCTATTCTTTCACTTAGTTTTTCCAGCATTTGCCTCATGTATTTAGAGGCGCCCTTGTTAGGAGCATAAATATTTATGATTGTTCGTTCTTCTTGACAGATTGTCCCTTTCACTAATATGTAGTATCCTTCTTTGCCCCTCAGAATTGTTTTGCATTTAAAGTCTATTTTGTCTTATATTAATATAGCTATTCCTGCCTTTTTTTGGCTGTTGTTTGCTTGTAAGATTGTTTTCCAACCATTCACTTTCAGCCTTCATGAGTCTCTGGGTGTAAGATGTGTTTCTTGTAGACAGCATATAGGTGGTTCATATTTCCTTATCCAATGACCCAGTCTGAATCTTTTGATAGGTGAGTTTAATCCGTTGACATTCATTGTTATTACTTTCAAGGAATTATTTATGTGAGCCATATTTTGATTAAACTTGTGTTTGTCATATTTTGTTTATTTTTCTTCTCTTTTTGTCTTTTTTGTTCCTCTTACACTCTCCTCTAACTCTGCCTTTCCTGTTTTTCCCTTCCTTCCTGCAGAACTCCCTCTAGAATTTCTTGAAGGGGAGGTTTCTTGTTGGCATACTCTTTCAGTTTCTGTTTATCTGTGAATATTTTGAACTCTCCATCATTTTTGAATGCTAGTTTAGCTGGATAGAGTATTCTTGGTTGGAAATTTTTTTTCTTTTAGTACCTTGACTATGTCATACCACTGCCTTCTTGCCTCCATGGTTTCAGATGAGAAGTCAGCACTTAATCTTATGGAACTTCCCTTGTATGTGATGGTTTTCTTTTCTCTTGCTGCTTTTAGAATTTTCCCTTTGCCTTGAGCATTGGATAATTTGACAACTATATGTCTTGGGGTGGGCCTGTTGGGGTTTATGATGATTGGTGTATGCTGTGTTTCTTGGATATGTACATCTCTCTCTTTCAGTAGATTTGGGAAGTTTTCAGCCATTATTTCCTGCAACACTCCTTCTGACCCCTTTCCCTTCTCTTCTCCTTCTGGGATGCCTATAATACTTATGTTTGATCATTTTGCATTGTCATTCAGGTCCCTGAGTCCTAGCTGGATTTTTTCTATCTTTTTTCGATCAATTCTACTATCTGTTTGATTTCCAATGTACTGTCTTCCACATCACTAATTCTCTGCTGTGCCTCTTCTAGTCTGCTGATATTTGCTTTGAGTGTATTTTTGATTTCTTGAACTGTGGTGTTCATTCCCATTATATCTGTTATCATTTTGCGTATGTCTACAATTTCCCCTGCAAGTGTTGTCTTCATGTTGTTAACCTCTTCCTTTACTTCATTAAGTTTGTCAGTCATGTATGTTCTGAGATCTTTCATTACTTGTGCATAGTTCTGCTCCCCTTCATGGTTTTTAGTTTGTTCATTGGATTCAGCCATGTTTTCCTGATTACTGGCTTGGTTTGTAGATTTTTGTTGCTGTCTGGTCATCATTTTATCTTGACTGGTTTAATCAGTTCCTTAGCTTCTTTGTCTAGTCTTGGGGATTATTTAGCTGTTGTTTTTGCATAAGTGTTATATCTTCTCTTTGTCACTTTGTTCTTCTTATTCTAATTTCTTATTGCTGGCTGAGTTCACTTTAAAGGAAAGTATTAGGGCCAGGGAAAGGCAATTGTGTAAGCAAGGAAAAAGTGTAAAGCACTATTGGTGATAAATGTTAACAGAGCAACAATATGAGATCTGGGAGGATGGATATTAGATTCATGTAAGTTGTGTAGAGTTGTAGCAGTAGGTAGAGTACCTATAATGAAGTAGTCGACTGAATATGGGAGCAATATCATATGATTAAAAGCTAGTGTTTTCATGATAGAGGGAAAGAGAAAAGAAAGGCAATAGTTTCAGGAGTGGATAAAAGACAGAAAACTAAACAAAGGTATTAGAAATTAAGAGTTAGATACTTTCGGGATCAAAGAAAGGGAGGTGGAATATAGGAGAGACAGTGGATGATGGAGGATATCAAGATGTAGGGGAAAGGGGATAGTGTAGGTATCCAAAATCAATTCACACTGACATGAGACAGTGGAGGAGGAGAAAACCCAGCAAATGTGAGGTGTTCCCTGCAGCACCTATTGTATAATTAAGATAAAATAAAGTAAGAAGAAAATGGGGGACAAGAGAGAGGAAAAATAAAAGAGAAGAAAAATAGAAAGAAAAAGTGGGTGGGTAAAGGGAGGGGAACAAGTAGGGAAAAGGAAAAAAAAGATATAGAACAACCAAAATGGGAACAACCACAACAGCAACAGCAACAACAAAAACAACCCTAAATAGCTCAAAAAAAAAAAAAGCCTTTGGGGGATATGCTGGGAGAAAAGACTAGGAGATAATGCAATGTTAGCAATCAGAACATTAAAAAATTAAAAAAAATAAAATAATAAAAACAAAAAAAAAAAGAAAAAATGCAAACATTGAGGGCTAGGACATTCAAGGACCTCAGATGGACCTCAGGGCATGATGGATTCCGGGATGGAAAGTCTGTGATATTGCAGACTCAAGAGGTGTGAGTCTCTGGGGTGTGGGCCACCAGGGTTTAGGGGACTCAGACCTGTCAACCTCAAATCTGGTTAACAGGGAGCCTGGGAGCACCGCAGTGCAACACAGCCTTCAGGGATCCCTGCAGCTGGGTGCCAGCCCTATGGGAGAGGTCACATACACAAACTCTAAGCTATGTGTCTGAACCCCACAATTCACTCACTCACTTGGTTCTATTCTGTGGCTGTATCACCAATTCGACTTCAGGACACCTCCCACCCTGTAAGGCCCCAGAATGGCCACCTGGGGGCATCTCTACACTGCAGCCAATTTAATGACACAGATCAGTAGCCAGACCTGGGGATGGGGCTCCAGCCAGAAATGCTGATAACAGAGTCCAAATCCGAAATTCCCATGCTTCATAACATATTCCCCTAATCGGCTTCCAGACGTCTCCCACCCTGCAGGCTCTGAAACATTCTCCTGGTGATGTCTCTTTATTGTGCACAATTTAAGGCTGCTTCAGATCGGCAGCTGGCCTGGGGGGGGGAGCTCTAGGTGGAAGCGCTATTATTTGTGTCTGCAATCAAAAATTCCCTGCTTCACAATAAAACTCCCGTTTGTCTCCCCAAATCGGTCTGCAAAGGCCTCCTGTCCTGTTAGCCCCCAATAGCCCACTTAGGGCTTATGAATTCCCCAGTACCAGAGCACCTCGGGAAATTGCCACTGCAGTGCCGGTGCTGCGGCTCCACCCACCCCAGGAGGGAGCGTCCCACGCACAGCTTCCACCTCCATGTAATAGAGCCTCAATTTTCTTATACATGGATTTTCTCTCTAATGTACATTCTTGATTTCTTTTTATATTTCCAATTATAAATGGATTCATAGGTTAATAAGTTTAATTCAATTTTTTTGAAAGCCTTAGAAATTTTTTGTTAAGAAGTGAAAAACTCTTACATTTTTTATAATTGTTTTTGATTACTTTATTGATGTACAAGTGATGTATATTAAAAGGCACCTGTGTGATTTGTTTTATTTTATGTTACTAAATCCACAAAAACATTTCTACAACCAAGATAGTAACCTTACCAAACATCCCCCGGTTTTTCCTTCAGACCCTTAATAGTCCATACTGCCATCCACCACACCTTCCCTGCCACGTCCTGGGCAACCTGCAATCTGCATTCTGCCATTACAGATTAAAATTCATTTTGTAGAGTTTTATATAAATGGAATGTGGAGTAGACACTGTTTTGTTTTGTTTGTCTAGGCTCTTATACACACAATTATTTTTAAATCTATCCATGATGTTGTGTGTACTGATAGTTTGTTCCTTTCATTGCTGAGTTTTATTCCACTTATGGATATAACACAATCTTAATACATTCACTTGTAAAAGGCACGGAAAGAGAGTGTCCTACTTAATGGTGCCAAATTCACAATTTCCAACAAGAAAACCAGCCAAGCAGAAAACATGAAGCAACCAATTTCCTATCTTCCCTGAAACAGTGGAATCCACTGGAGGTTTTTGAGGGACATGGTTATCACTTAGATGCTGATTGAAATTCCAATGAATGTTTTCTGTGCCTCTTTCATTGTACAGTCTTTGAGGTTCTCATTATGTCAAGTATTGCTATTTCAGCTAGTTGACATCCTACCAGGCAATTTTCTATCTGGACTTGGTTTTTATGGATTTCCATGGAAGCCTGTCAACACTGCTGTCTTCTTGGGAATTATTTTCATTGCTCTATTCTTATGGATGAATATTCTAGATGTGAGTATATTAACTTGTAGGTATACTGTAAGTCATGAAAGACCTACACTTTTTTAGTCACAGGACTTTTGTTTCATTTTAGATTACTAATATGAATGCAAACTAATGCTTGAATTCGAAGCTAGCCTGGTTATATAGTTTAAAATTTTGAGGTAAACAACTCAGTGAACAAGGCAACTGTATAATCTCAAAGTGAACACTTCAATTTAAAAAAACTTTCTATTTAAAGTGAAATATTAAGTAGTAGGGAGGCACTTTCATTTACTGTTAATAGAACTCTGAATTCTTATAACCATCCTAGAAAGAAATTTCATATTATATAATGCAATGCCTTAAAAAATTTATATCTTTTTATTCAGTATGAAATTTAATTTTTTTCTTTGTTTTAATTGCATTTTTGAGAGTTCTTATAAATCCTGAGATAGATATTCATAAATGTATCCCTCTAATTGTATAAAAGGATCTGTTTTTTGATCCATAGAAGTAAGAATTCATTTTACATACCAAAACATTTGTAGCATTATTTTACGAATACAGTAGGCTGAAACCTGAAGTCCTGCTTCATCTGAGATCAGCCCTAAGGCACATTTAATTGATATTCATAGTTCACTCTTAGGTACTAAAGTGATTTCTGACTCTAGGTCAAAGAAGTATCTTCTTTACCTGTGCTTTTTGTACATCCCCTAATTTCCCCCTTGCTTCCCCTGGGTATTTCCTTCAGTTGAAGAATTACATGATTTTCCAAGTTGGACCTTTCTGGATGCATTTTTCACTAACATTCTAGTGTTTCCATGCTACAATATGATTCCATTATTTCACAAGTTTTTCAGGCTGGCCTTAGCAGCTAATTATCACTTATAATATTTGAAAGGGGAAATATGTTCTAGGTGGAAAAGAGCTGCTACTTCACCTGGTGTCTCAATGGGTTCCTGCCTAGATTTCATTATGCTGTAATTTCAGTGATGTTGTTTGGAAATGATGGGGCTTTTGAAAGAACAGTCTGCCCTCTACAGCAGGCATCAGCTGGCATTTCTGTTGTTACTTGTGCATTTTGTCCAGCAGTCCCCACTCTTCTCCTGATTTGACCATTTCTGAATTTGTCTGGAACAATCTTATGATCTGGCTTATTGAAATTGTCAATTCATACAAATATCCAACTCTTAGAAAGTTCTCTAAGATGCTTTCTCATAATTGAAAGAGGTGTTTCTCAGTCCAAAGATTTTGCCTCTACTTTTGTTTGCTCATGGGCTTTTAAAACATTTCCTGATTCTGAAACTTGTGTTTCCATTTAGGAGTTGACAAATAAGTGATTTGAGGCTAATGATACCGTCCCATATTTATTCTAAAAATGTCTGTCATTCCTGTAATTAAAAACAAATAGATTTGTACATGTGTAAGAAAGGTGTAGACAGACTTTAATTCCAAAATAAGGTATTTGCCTTAGTGCTTGTGCCAGAACCTGATTTTGAAGTATTACTTATCACTTAACTGAGTTGTTTTTAAAAAAGCTTTTCTATTTTTTCACAGATAACTCCTGTCAGTTCTGTTTCCTTAGAGAACCCTGAGTAATACAGGATTCATTATTCTAAGAAATCCAATATTAAAATTTCTCTTGGCTATGATTTTGAAGTCTTATCAGGATTTAGAAGATTTTTATCAATAAAATGTTTTGACATTAAATTTAATTTTGTTTACTTTCTTTTAGGTAGAACATAGATTTTATCCAGGTAAGATTTTATCTTATGCTGTCTATGCAGTGTTTTCTCTATATTGGTACTTGATGTGGGTTCTAATTCGGTTAGAAGAAGATTCAGTGATTTCTGATGCCTGGTGTCTTGATAACTTGGAAAAATTTAGCATTAATGGCTTGCTGGCCTGAATGAAGGAGGAGATAGCAATACCATCAACAGAGAAAGGAGACTGAGAGGAGCAACAGACTGTGGGATTTGGGAGAAGAGGAGTTTGATTTAGTGTAGAAATTCTTACGGAGCATTGATGATCACCTGAGGTTTGGGGGTCAGGCACAACCTGACTTTACAGACAGTGTAAAAATGGGACCCTGTAGGTGTGTATCAAGAAATGTAAGGCTCAGAGAAGACTCCAAATATTGCTGGGCAAATTAAGTCTCTAATAGGCATTTAAGCCAGATGTTGTGAAGGTTAAGGTGAAGGAGCCATTAATTCAAGAGGAGAATGAGTAGAAATAAGCATGATGTAAAATGGGGATAATGAGTTCCATGCATGCATCATATATATTTCTTGATGCTTGATGTTTCTTCAAGAAATAGTGTTTCTTGAAATCGATGGCCTCAGTACCTTATGTATTAGGGTCAGATGAGAGAATTCAGTGCCAGTGAGGGAAGTCTGAAATCCTAAGTCCTGTCCTAGATACCAGATCATGTGCCTTTGCTCCTAATAATTAGGGTAGTTCCATTTTATTCATTTCTTCTAATTTTCTTATGGGCAGGTCTATGTCAAGTAGACAAAATATCTGAGACTTTGAAGTACTTCATGGAGGAAAACAAAATACTCATAAAACAGTATCAGGTTATAAAGAGAAGGTATAATGAATTTTTAATTATTCCAGGTTTCATCTTGAATTCTTTCCATGCATCTTCTGATTCCATTATTATTGGATAATTTCTTTAATTAGAGTGTCCTAGATCACAATATTCTATAAACAGGCTAAATCTGAAGCCAATGTCATATGTATATATGCTCTTTAGTTTTGTTGGGGCTTACCCACTTGGGGCTAGGTTTGAATACCACTTTTATATTTTTAACTCTAAATCCCTTTTCACATTTTTGTGTAGATCACTGAAGTAAAGAATTACATTGAAGAAGTCAACAAATGAAATAAAACTCTCTCAGATAAAGCAAATAAATTTAAGGTAAAAATGTCACCTCTATCTTGGATTACATTTTAAAAATAGAAGTAAAACTAATGAGTAATCATTACTGACCTCAATATGCTTTGTGTAGGATAACAATAACACACTCAGCAGAATGAACAAAATCCTAATTGATGTAATTCAAAGCATACAAGTTCCATCGGACTTTGAGGGAGGTCAGAATAGCAAGGATCAAGCCTTGGTAAAAGTTTTGTTTCTAATTTGCCATTATTTGGTTTTTGACTTTTTTGTACATTGGGAGCCATATAGTTCTTTTTCAATTTTTAGGCAAATCCTGAATTATCAACATTACAATGTGAACTGAGTGCCCAATGCCCATTAATTGTGCCCTGGAAGCTAGGTTGCTTTTTGAGAAGAAATTCTCACTGAGTAGAAATGCTCTGACATTGGAAGGTAAAGAATGGATTCTGGTTTTCTGGATTCAGGCCCCTCTCCTCAGGCCCCCAACCAAGTTCACAAGTCCATTTCCACACACAGAGTGCACATATGTTCTATCCTTTACAGAATCTATAAAAGAACTGGAAGATGACTGTGATTCATTGCAGTCTAAGAAAGATGCATTGGACGAGTAGAACAAAGTGCTGAGAATGAAAATAGAAGAGCTCCAGGAACTGTATGACCAGAAAAAGATGAACACACAAATGTAAGATACTTCTGAGTTCACTGCTTCAAATAGTGCTCTATGAAAGAATGTGTGGTAGAGTATATAACTGTCATTTCTGATGAAAGGCAATGCCATATATTTGCCATATTTACACTACAAAATTGTCTTTCTTTCTCCCTTGATTCCATAATCTATACTGTTCTTTCCATCCTAACTGTTACCAGGGATTCTCATCTCTAATTTGTTTTGAGGAAGGATATTCAGGTACCAGGAGTTTCTGCTGCTCAGCTGCCGCTACCATTTTGGGTTTTTAAAAAATATTTGTTTCTCTCCCCTTCCCCCACCCCAGTTGTCTGTTCTGTTTGTCTATTTGCTGCATGTTATTCTTTGTCTGCTTCTTTGTTGTCAGTGGCATGGGATCTGTGTTTCTTTTTGTTGTGTCATCTTGTGTCATCTCTCCATGTGTGCTGTGCTATTCCTGGGCAGGCTGTACTTTCTTTCACACTGGGCAGCTCTCCTTATGGGTTGCACTCCTTGCACATGGGGCTCCCCTATGTGGGGGACACCCCTGTGTGGCACAGCACTCCTTGCACACATCAGCACTGTGCATGGGCGTGCTGCACATGGGTCAAGGAGGCCCAGGGTTTGAACTGTGGACTGCCCATGTGGTAGATGGGTGCCCTAAACACTGGGCCAAGTCTGCTTCCCTGCCTCTGCCATTTTGGGAATGCATGCTCTTTCTGTGCTCCACCAAGCTAATTCACCTTTCTTTCTCTGTGACCAAGTTACCTAACTGGGATTTTTCTTCCCTTTGCTGTCCTGGCTCTCCACAATCTTGAGTGACTGGTGTGAAATGGTTGTAGTAGCATAAAGTCTTCAAAACCCTGTAGAGAATCTTTTTAGCTATCAATGGAGCCATGTGTTTCAGATTTAGTAGATGGCAAATATACAGAACAAACATTGCATAATGTCAGAGGTGAGCAGGTAGGACTTATAAACATACAAAGACATCTTTGCAGAGTATGCTTGGCTAATTCATTAGGCTGGAAATATATGTGGCATTTGTGGAGTTAGGTAACTTAATTTTTTAAATTTTTTTATTGATTTTGTAAAAATATTACATTATAAAAACAATATGAGGTCCCATTCAACCCCACCACCCCAACCCTACCACTCTCCTCCCCCAGCAACACTCACTCCCATCATCATGATACATCCATTGCATTTGGTAAGTACCTCTCTGGGCATCTCTGCATCTCATGTTCAGTGGTCCACATCATGGCCCATACTCTCCCACATTCCATCCAGTGGGCCCTGGGAGGATTTACAATGTCCGGTGATTGCCCCTGCAGCACAATCCAGGGCAACTCTAAGTCCCAAAGGTGCCTCCACATCTCATCTCTTCCTGCCATTCCCCATACCCATATCAGCCACCATGTCCACTTTTCCCACTCCACTCCAATGCCACCTTTTCTCTGTGGACCTTGGATTGGTTATGTCCGTGGCATCTCTATGTCAAGAGGAGGTTCAGATTCCACATGGATACTGGATGCAATCCTCCTGCTTTCAGTTGTAATCACTCTAGGCTCCATGGTTTGGTGGTTGTCCTTCTTCAACTCCATCTTAGCTGCGTGAGGTGAGTCCAATAAATCAGATTGTAGGAACTGAAGTCTGTTGAGTCTCAGGGCCTGGCTATCATATTGTCAGTCCAGAGATTCAAATCCCCTAAATATTTGTTAAACCCCAACACCAACTACAATTCCAGTAAAGTAGCATGAAAGTCTTATGAAAAGAGATTCCATCTGAGTCCAGTTTCATCACGCAGAAACACCAGCTCCAAAAAAGGGCCATCTGACATGGCAGTGAACCCCATCTGCCATGACCATAGAGCCCGTGGGTCTCTCTAGCCCTCAAAGGAACCAATACCTGGGGTTGTATCTACTTTATCTGTCTCTTAGATACTGCTCAGTTGTGCATAAGGGCAATCCTTCTGACAGCCTCCAGACTCTTTTTTAGAGACTCGTAGCCATATAAACTCATTTCTCCTTTCCATTTCCCCCTTACATTAGGTCAAACAGCATTTTAAAGTCATGTTATTATATGTAGACAGGGATATTCTGCTAGATCTGCATTGAACCTTCAATTCAAGGTCATTTTCCAATTGCATCATCAGTTGGTACTTGATAGTGATCCCTCGGTGCCAGGGAGGCTCATCCCCGGGTGTCATGTCCCATGCTGGGGGGAAGGCATTGCATTTACATGTTGAGTTTGGCTTCGAGACTGGCCACATTTGAGTAACATAAAGGCTGTCAGGAGGAAATTCCCAGGCACAGTGCTGCTCTAGGCCTTGTTCTTATTTCAGGCATATAGGCTCACAAGCATAGTCATTAGTATCAGGGGCTCACTGTTGGACCCTCATTCCTTCCTGGTCCTTACCATTACACCTGGGGGACTGCCGCTGCTCCCCTAGTGACCACGACAGAGCACCCCCGGCCAGGAACGCAGCACCCCCCCCAGCTGTAGTTTTTAATTGTTGTCACTATGAGTATATCCAAACATTACCATGCACCCTGGACATATGCCCTGTATAGCTCCCTGTCAGCCATATATCACCTGTCAGTAGTATTGTATACCAGTATTCCTCTGCTGCCATTGTTGAATCACACTGTGTTCCAAAACTTCCTAAAAATTGAAGCCCAATATAATGTCAGGATCCCTTACTAGTAAAATGGCATAGAGCGATGGGTTTAAAGGTTAGATATAGAATACGTGTTGACTTGGAAAAATTCTACATCCTATCTTTTCCTTTTTTTTTTCCCCCCTAATTATTGAACTTCTCTTCACAAGAGCCCTAGACCACAGTAATTCATATATACAATATGCAGTACTCCCAAACATCCACCGTAAAACCTTTTCCCTTCCACAGTGATATTCTTATACCTTATTCATATCATATTTACTTACAGTGATGTAGAGACTCTGTGACAATAGCTTTCAAGCAAAAGGACATCTGTGCTTACATTGTGGTCCATAATTTAAGATATACAGTTTTCTAAATTTTTAGTTATCCTATGTTTTACATTGTGGTTTACTTTATTAGTCTGTCATCCCCTATATGTTTATGGTGTAATAGTACATGTTTTATATCCATCCTTGTGTGCTCTCGTGAAAGTCCTCTCTTATCCCACATTTACTTTGGTTCCACACATTTAACATCCATTTTCCCATCCCCTTGGTGCCCACAGGGACAGCCAACCTCCGTTTCCCGAGGAGCCACGTCCAGAGGTACTTGCAACAGTGTTCAGGGCCTAACTTGCTCAACTGCCCCAATGCCCTGGGAGCCACCCTTTCTCTCGAGAGATACAGTTCCCTCTATTTGATGGCATTAGTCCTCCCCAGGATATGGGTCCACCCCCCACTCTCACTACTTGGGTCTCTATCCAATGGTACCACCCACTCTGGCAAAATGAGCATTCAGACATTCCCCAGGAGCCTGTCCCGCATCAGACCATCCCCTCCGAGAATCCTAAACAGGTAACCCTCTTAATTATATTTTGATATGATTATCTCAGCATTTTACTCTCAACCAACACCTGACATTCTCCTATGTTCATATGCTACCCCTCCCTCCCCCCACTTTTTGGGCAAGATTACCCATCCGCCCATCCCCAGCCCCCCTCTGCGGTCACCCCTCGGGCTGAAGTGTGGTTTGCTGACCTGGCGGGGGGCAGCGGCCATGGTAGGCCTATTCCAAACCACTGCCCCTGTAATGGGGTGGTTGGTCGGGCCCACCGCCCCCCCTGAAGGGAGCTCGGCATGGGCGCAGAGTGCCCTCGGGTCTCCCCTTCTCGGCAGCCATGCTTCCGCAGCCACCCCTCCTCCCAGATAGCGCCACATGATGCCTTCTTTTCCCTGCACAGGTGCAGGGTGGAAAAATCCAGTCTGCCCTTTTCCCTCCCCCCGACAGCAGCAACAGCCAGGCGTGGGCGGGAAACTCCAGTCTGCCCTCTACCCCAGCAACAGCAGCCACCAATCACTCAACCCTGCCCCTTCCCCCAGCAACAGCGACAGCCAATCCCTAATCACCACCCCTCCCCCATCCAGTACTGCCCACTGACCTTTCTCTGGCAACCAATCAGAGCAGGGCGTGGCTTCGACCAATCAGCCTTCCCCAGCCCCTATAAAACTGTTGCCTCTCCCTCAATAAAGTGGACTTGCGTGTTTACCTTGTCTCCGCGGTAGTTCTTCTGCCATGCGCCCTCCAGTCCTGAGATCCCCCGACAAGGGCCTGGCCTCCCTTGTCCCCAGTTCATCACCTGCTTCTCCGGGCGACCCCCTCGTCGCTGGCTTCACCGGGCGACCCCATCAGCCGAACCACGCAACCCCTGTGAGACCGACCCCTCGTCTGCTGCCGGACCAACCCCTCGTCCCAAGCGGGACCGATCCCTCGTCCCAAGCGGGACTGACCCCTCGTCCTGAGCTGGACCGACCCCTTGTCTGCAGCCAGACCCCACCTCTACTGACCGAGCAAGCCGCCACACCCCTAAAACCCACAAAGCCCTCCCCAAAGGCAACCCCTTGCCCCCATTTTATCTCTTCTTTGTGCTCATACTTACCGCCAGCTCATCGTAAATTCCACCCCTGCAGACGTCGGCTCACATCCTTCCTCCACCCCCCCATTTCCTGTAAGCCTATTGTTCAGTCTCTAGCTCTCTGAGCCAGCTTTCTTATTTCATATCATTGAGGTCATGTAGTGTTTGTCCTTCAATGCCTGGGTTGCTTCACTCAACATAAGGTTCTCAAGATTCATCCATGTTATCACGTGTGTTTGTAGTGTATTTGTTCTTACAGCCGAGTAGTATTCCATTGTGTGTATATACCACATTTTGTTGATCCACTCATCTGTTGATGGGCATTTGGGTTGATTCCAACTTTTGGCGATAGTGAACAATGCTGCTATGAACATTGGTGTACATATATCAGTTTGTGTCCTTGTTTTCAGTTCTGCTGGTTATATACCCAGCAGTGGTATTGCTGGGACATATGGCAAATCTATGGTTAGTTTTTAGAGAAACTGCCAAACTGTCCTCCAGAATGGTTGGATCCTTCTGCATTCCCACCAGCAGTAGATGAGTGTTCCCCTTTCTTCACATCCTCTCCAGCATTTGTATTATTCTGTTTTTTTCATGGCTGCCAATCTTATGGGAGTAAGATGGTATCTCATTGTAGTTTTGATTTGCATTTCCCTGATAGCTAGAGATTTGGAGCATTTTTTTCATGTGCTTTTTAGCCATTTGTATTCTTCTTTGGAGAAGTGTCTGTTTAAATCTTTTTCCCATTTTTTAAATGGGTTGTTTATCTTTTTATTTTCAAGTTATAGGAGTTCTTTATATGTGCAAGTTATAAGTTTCTTATCAGATATATGGTTGACAAATATTTTCTCCCACTGTGTGGGCTCCCTTTTTACTTTCTTGACAAACTCCTTTGAGGTGCAGAAGGCTTTAATTTTGAGGAAGTCCCATTTATCTATCAGTTCTTTTGCTGCTCATGCTTTTGGTGTGATATTCATGAAGCCATTTCCTATTACAAGTTCTGGTAGATGTTTCCCTACACTACTTTCCAAGGTTTTTATGGTCTTGGCTCTTATATTTAGGTCTTTGATCCATCTTGAGTTGATCTTTGTATAAGGTGTGAGATGGTAATCCTCTTTCATTCTTCTACATATGGCTATCCAGTTCTCCAGGCACCATTTGTTGAATAGGCCACTCTCTCCAAGTTGAGAGGGTTTGGTGGGTTTATCAAATACTATTTCGCTATATATGTGAGGTTCTTTATCAGAGCTTTCAAATCGATTTCATTGGTCTGTGTGTCTCTCCTCATGCCAATACCATGCTGTTTTCACTACTGTAATTTTGTAGTATGTTTTGAAGTCAGGTAGTGTGATTCCTCCAATTTCGTTTTTCTTTTTCAATATGTCTTTGGCTATTCGGGGTCTCTTTCTTTTCCAAATAAATTTCATAGTTAGTTTTTCTAGTTCCTTAAAGAATGCTGTGTTGATTTTTATTGGGATTGCATTGAATGTGTAGATCAGTTTTGGTAGAATAGACATCTTAATAATATTCAGTCTTCCTATCCATGAACAGGGAATATTCTTCTATTTATTTAGGTCTTCTTTGATTTCCTTGAACAGTCTTGTATAGTTCTCAGTGTATAAGTTTTTTACCTCTTTAGTTAAATTTATTCCTAAGTATTTGATTTTTTATTTACTATTGTGAATGGTATTTGTTTCTTGATTTCCTCCTGATCTTGCTCATTATTGGTGTACAGAAATGCTACTGATTTTTGCGCATTGATCTTATAACCTGCGACTTTACTAAACTCATTTATGAGTTCTAGAAGCTTTGTTGTAGATCTTTCAGGGTTTTCTATGTATAGGATCATGTCATCTGCAAATAATGAAATTTTGACTCCTTCCTTTCCAATTTGAATACCTTTTATATCTGGTTCTTGCCTCTGTGCTCGAGCAAGTACTTCTAAGACAATGTTAAATAGGAGCGGAGACAATGGGCATCCTTGTCTTGTTCCTGAGTTTAGAGGGAAGGATATTAGGATTTCTCCATTGTAAACAATGCTGGCTGTAGATTTTTCGTATATACTCTCTATCATGTTCAAAAAATTTCCTTGTATTCCGATCTTTTGGAGTTTTTTTTTTATCAGGAAAGGGTGTTGTATTTTGTCAAATGCTTTTTCTGCATCTATAGATATAATCATGTGATTTTTTTCCTACGATCTGTTTATATGGTGTATTACGTTGATTGATTTTCTTATGTTGAACCATCCTTGCATACCTGGAATAAATCCCACTTGGTCGTGTTGTATAATTCATTTAATGTGTTGTTGAATACGATTAGCAAGTATTTTGTTAAGTATTTTGCACCTAGGTTCATTAGAGAAATCGGTTTGTAATTTTCCTTTCTTGTGGTGTCTTTGTTTGGCTTTGGTACTAGGGTAATTTTGGCATCATAGAAGGAGTTCGGCAATGTTCCTTCTGTTTCAATTTTTTGGGAATAGTTTCAGCAGGATTGGTGTTAGTTCTTTCTGGAATGTTTTGTAGAATTCGCCTGTGAAGCCATCTGGCCGTGGACTCTTCTTAGTTAGGAGATTTTTAATGACTGATTCTATCTCTCTGCTTGTGATTGGTTTGTTAAGATCATCAATTTTTCTTTCATCAATATGGTTGCTTTTGTGTTTCTAGGAATTTGTCCATTTCCTCTAAATTGTCATTTTTGTTGGAATATAGTTTTTCTAAGTATCCTCATATGATAGTCTTTATTTCTGTGGGGTCAGTAGTGATATCTCCTTTATCATTTCTTTTTTTGTGTTTGTATCTTCTCTCTTTTTTTCTTTGTTAGTCTCGCTAAAGATTTGTCAATTTTGTTGATCTTCTCAAAAAACCAGCTCTTGGTCTTGTTTATCTTTTCAATTGCTTTCTTATTTTCTATTTCATTTAGTTCTGCTCTTATCTTTGTTATTTCCTTCCTTCTTCTTCCTGTTGGGTTACGTTGTTGTTGTTTTTCTAATTCCTTCAAATGTGCAGTTAGTTCTTCAATTTTTCCTCTTTCTTCTTTTTTGATATATGAGTTTATGGCTATAAATTTTCCTCTCAGTACTGCTTTTGCTGCATTCCATAAATTTTGGTATGTTGTGTTATCATCATTTGTTTCAAGGTAGTCATTGATTTCTTTTGAGATTTCCTCTTTGACCCACTGCTTTTCTAAGAATGTGCTGTTTAATTTCCAAATCGTGGTGTGAAATCTGGGCCTCTGTCCCTTGCAAATTTCCAGCTTGACTCCACTGTGGTCAGAGATATTGTTTTGTATGATTTCAATCTTCTGAATTCATTCAGCCTTTCTTTGTGGCCTAGCATATGGTCTATCTTGGAGAATGATCCATGTGCGCTTGAGAAAAATGTGTATCCCGCTGTGTTTAGGTGTAATGATCTTTATATGTCTATTAGATCCAGCTCCTCTAATATACTGTTCAAATGTTTTGTTTCTTTAGTGATTCTCTTTTGAGATGTTCTGTCCAGAGTTGATAGTGGTGTATTAAAATCCCCCACTATAATTGTAGATGCAGCTATTGTTTCACTTAGTTTTTCCAGTGTTTGCCTCACGTATTTGGAGGCACCCTTGTTAGGAGCATAAATATTTATGATTGTTCGATCTTCTTGACAGATTTTCCCTTTCACTAAAATATAGTATCCTTCTTTGTCTCTCACAATTGTTTCACATTTAAAGTCTATTTTGTCTGATATTAATATAGCTACTCCTGCCTTTTTTTGGTTATTGTTTGCTTGTATGATTGTTTTCCAGCCATTCACTTTCAATCTCCATGCGTCTCTGGGTCTAAGATGTGTCTCTTGTAGACAGCATACGGATGGGTCATATGTCCTTATCCAATGTCCCAGTCTGAATCTTTTGATAGGTGAGTTTAATCCATTGACATTCAGTGTTATTACTTTCAAGGAATTGTTTGTGTTAGCCATATTTTTATTGGATTTGTGTTTGTCATATTTTGTATTTTTTTCTTCTATTTTTTTTTCCTTTTTTGTTGCTCTTATACTCTCCTCCAACTCTGCCTGTCATGTTTTTTCCTTTCTTCCTGCAGAACTCCCTTTAGAACTTCTTGAAGGGGAGGTTTCTTGTTGGCATACTCTTTCAGTTTCTGTTTATCTGCAAATATTTTGAACTCTCCATCATGTTTGAATTCTAGTTTAGCTGGATAAAGTATTCTTGGTTGGAAATTTTTTTCCTTTAGTACCTTGACTATATCATACCACTGCCTTCTTGCCTCCATGGTTTCAGATGAGAAATCCACACTTCATCTTATGGATCTTCCCTTGTATGTGATGGTTTTCTTTTCTCTTGCTGCATTTAGGATTTTCTCTTTGTCTTGAGCATTTGATAATTTGACAAGTATATATCTTGGGGTGGGCCTGTTGGGGTTTATGACTAGTGGAGTGGGCTGTGCTTCTTGGATATGTACATCTGTCTCTTTCAGTAGATTTGGGAAGTTTTCAGCCATTATTTCCTGCAACACTACTTCTGACCCCTTTCCCTTCTCTTCTCCTTGTGGAATGCCTATAATACGTATGTTTGAGTGTTTTGCATTATCGTTCAGGTCCCTGAGTCCTAGCTGAATTTTTTCTATCTTTTTATCGACCCCTTCCACTATCTGTTTGATTTCTGATGTACTGTCTTCCACGTCACTAATTCTCTGCTCTGCCTCTTCTAGTCTGCTGATATTGGCTGCAAGTGTATTTTTGATTTCTTGAACTGTGGTGTTCATTCCCGTCATATCTGTTATCTTTTTGCGCATGTCTGCAGTTTCCCCTCCAAGTGTTGTCTTCATGTTGTTAACCTCTTTCATTACTTCATCAAATTTGTCAGTCATAAATGTTCTGAGATCTTTCATTGCTTGTGCAAAGTTCTGCTCCCCTTCCTGATTTTTAGTTTGTTGATTGGATTTAGCCATGTTTTCCTGATTACTGGTTTGATTTGTAGTTTTTTGTTGCTGTCTGGTCATCATTTTATCTTGACGGGTTTATTCAGTTCCTTAGCTTCTTTGTCGACTCTTGGAGATTAGTTAGCTGTTGTTTTTGCGTAAGTGTTATATATTCTCTTTGTCACTTTGTTCTTCTTATTCTAATTTCTTGTTGCTGGTTAAGTTCACTTTAGAGGAAAGTGTTAGTGCTGGGGAAAGGCAATTGTGTAAGCAAGGAAAAAGTGTAAAGTAGTATTGGTGATATATGTTAACAAAGCAAGAATATGAGATCTGGGAGGATGGAGGTTAGATTCATGTAAATTGTGTAGAGTTATAGCAGTAGGTAGAGTACCTATTATGAGGTAGATGACTGAATATGGGAGGAATATGGTATGCGCTAAAAAGCTATTGTTTTTGTGAGAGAGAGAAAGAGAAAAGAAAGATAATAGTTTCAAGAGTGGATAACAGACAGAAAACAAAACAGAGGTATTAGAAATTAAGAGTTAGACACTTTGTGGATCAAAGAAAGGGAGGTGGGAGGTGGAATATAGGAGAGACAGTAGATGATGGCAGATATCAAGATGTAGGGGAGGGGGGATAGTGTTGGTAGCCTAAATCAGTTCACACAGAAATGAGGCAGTGGAGGATGAGAAAACCCAGCAAATGTGAGGTGTTCCCTGCAGCACTTATTGTATAATTGAGTTAAAATAAAATAAGTAGAAAAAAAATTTTTAAAAAACCCTCAGTAACTGAATAAAAAAAAAGACTTTAGGGGAAACGCTGGGAAAAAGACTAGGGGATAATGCAATATTAGCAATCAGGACATTAAAAAAAGTTAAAAAATAAGATAAAATGAAAATAAAAACAAACAATGAAACGATAAAGAAAAAATGCAAACGTTGAAGGCTAGGGCATTCAAGGATCTCAGATGGACCTCAGGGCATGATGGATTCAGGGGTGGAAAGTCTGAGTTACTGAAGACTCAAGAGGTATGAGTCTCGGGTATGGGCCACCAGAGTTTAGGGGATTCAGACCTGGCAACCTCAAATCTGGTCAACAGGAAGCCTAGGAGCCCTGGAGTGTAACACAGCCCTCAGGGAGCCCCGCAGCTGGGTGTCAGTCTTATGGGGGAAGTCAGATCCGCAAACTCTATATTATGTCTGAACCCTGCAATTCACTTACTCAATAGGGTTTGTTTTAGTGGGTAAATCGACAATTCAGCTTTTGGACAGCTCCCACCCTGTGATTCCAAAAAATGGCCAGCTGAGGGTGCCTCTACACCGCAGCCAATTTACTGAAGCAGATCCGAAGCCCGCCGTGGGTTGGGCTCTGGTTGGAAATGCCGAAAACGGATTCTGAAACTGGAATTCCCAAGCTTCATGAAATATTCCCCAATCGGCTTCCTGATGTGTCCCCCTCCCTCACCGCACCCTGTAACTACCTCCCAATTATGTCCCTTTATTACTAAGAATCTAATTCTGTTGCAGATTGGCAGCCGGTCCTGGGGGGTGGGGCTCCAGGTGGAAGCGCTATTATTTGTGTCCGCAATCAAAAATTCCCCTGCTTCACAAAACACCATCTGTCTCCCCAAATCCATTCGTAGAAGCGTCTGTTCCCTCAACCTTCCAACAGCCCGCCCAGGATTCGCGAATTCCCCAGCACCGCAGAGCCACCAAAAGTGCAGCCGGAGCACCGATACCACGGCTCCACTGCCCCCCCAAGGAGTGAGCAACCCATCTGCCGGTCTCACCTCTGGGCAATAGAAGCCAAATTATATCTTATAGACCAATCCTCTCCGTTACCTTCCCACCAAATCGATGTCCAGACACTTCCTGCCCTGCAAAAATCCTGAAAAATCCCAGCCTTGGAGAACCTCCAGTGGCGCCCAGCCTTCTCTTCCCAGGAGAGACCGCAAGGCAAGTTCACTCAGCCACCATCTTGCCCCTCCTCTCCTGGTAACTTTAAAAATATACAACTTTATAGTGGCTTTTGACTTCTTAATCCACAAAATAATTTCCTTGCGATTAGACTTTCTGTTTCCATTGCTGTTTGTATCTACTTGCGTTCTTTGTATCTTCTGGGCATATGGCCATCTCTGAGTAGTTTACCATTTGCTCACTGCTCAGGCCCCTACTGCATGATGCCACTGAACACCAAAATCAGACAACTCACTTTGCCCCTTTTCTCTGCTCACCAAGCAATTGCTCTTTTTTCTATCCAAAAATTTTTTTTGGTTCGTGCTTAATGTCTGGCCTTCTTGATAAACACGTCTCATTGCACTATTTGTTTTTAGGAACTAATCTCTGCCACCAATAATTACCTGAAGGACACTTGCTTTCCTTCAGGGAATGGATTCAGGTCCTCCAGCATCCAGTCTATTTCATCTGCTGTGTTGTTGCTGCCTTACTCTCTCTCCCAGTGCTGCATCCTTACCTCATCATCTTTCTTGCCCCACTCTCCTATGTGCTTTGTGCCCAATTTCCTGTCCTTCTCACTTCTTCCAAACATTGATCCATCCTCTCCACAGCTGCCAGAGGGAACTTTCTGGCCACCCCCTAAGTGTGTCATTCCCTGATATAGCCTATGGAGGATGCTCCTTGTACTGCACAGTCAGTCCCTGTTCCTCAGCAGGGCACAGGTTGCACCCCCTCGCCTGGCCCCAGGTGCCACCCCAGCACTTCTCCTAAAGCTCCCTCCCAGAAGCACTGAGCTGCAGCCAATCTGCCCCACTTCCTCAGGTCACCAGAAGCCTTTGTGCCTTTGCATCTGCTGTTTCCTCTACAGCAAAAATCTCTGCTTACATCCTTTTTACCCGACAACCACCTGCCCACTCAGGTCTTTCTTCTCAAGTCCTTTCTGGAGAAAGGTGGTGCACAAATAGGCAGAGAAGAGTCTAGCAACTCATAGTTTTATATCTAAAGTAACCTCTGAATATGTGTGGTCCAAATCAGGCAACCAGCACAAGACCAACCTTCCAGGGTTCTATATCTGCCTCCAGTGTGGTCAATTCTGCTGGTAAATCTCTCCATTGAGTTCTTAATTCCAGGTACTTCATTTTTCATTCTCTGACAGAATTTATAATCTTGATTTGTAATTTCTTGAACATAGAGACAGTTAAAGTTTGTGTGATGACTTTGCCTGCTGGTAAATCTCTCCATTGAGTTCTTAATTCCAGGTACTTCATTTTTCATTCTCTGACAGAATTTATAATCTTGATTTGTAATTTCTTGAACATAGAGACAGTTAAAGTTTGTGTGATGACTTTGCTATCTGGATCCTTCTGAGAAGGCAGGCTTCTATTGTATTTTAGTTTTTGTCACATCACAGTGCCTTGTCCTGTCCATTGTCTGGTCATTTTTTACTGAGTTCCAGATACTGAGTTAAAAATTCAGTGAAGCTGAAGCCTAGGAAGGTATTACCTTACTCAAGAAAAGAGTGGAGTTGATTTCTTATAGCCGATAGGGGACACTAGCAGTCCTAGAGCCTCTTGATCAAGTCAATTGAGATCATTCACAAGGGTTTAATCCCTGCAACGGCCAATGGATTTCCTGCTGGCCATGACTCCACATGTAACTTTCAGACCCTCAAAACAGCCAAGGGTTTTATTTATTAGTTATGACCTCACATCAGTGGCAGACCCTGCCTGCCACCCTTCTTTCTCATAGCACATGCACACATGGAAACTGCTGAACTTGGTTGTGTCTTCTTGAATTCACCAGTGATCCTAGGGGACAGGGCTCCAAGGGTCAGGCTGACCTTATTCCTGGGTTTCTTTTCTCTGCCTGGGTCTTGGCTTCATGATTCTTTACTGCCTTCTTAGCTCTGTGGTGCACTCACTGACATACTTCACATTTCATGATTCTTGTTCTGGGAGGGGGAGAGCAGGGGCTTCAGATCCATCAATCCATGGCCTGAAGCCACCTCTCCCTGATCTCCCCTCAAGACTTAGGCACTGTGCCATCCCTTCCCAAGCCCCAGCAGGGATTGCTTTGTCCTCACTGGTACCTTACAGGCATGACCCTGTGAGCCCCTTTAACCCCTCTGTACCTTCCAACTTCACATGGTCCACATTACCTTGTAGCCCCCTCAGAGAACATTTGCTGGAACATTGACTGGGTAGCTGGAAATGAATGCATAAGCCTTGCTTTCTCTCTAGAGTGTTACTGTCCCTGATTCACAGAGCTCTTTATTTTGCTTCTCAACCATAGAAAACCAAATGTTGAGTTGAATACCTTTTTAAAAATATATAACTTTATTATAGAAGTTATGAACTTATAAAGCAATCATGCACATGTATAGAATTCCCATATAACACCCCTTCATCAGCTCACCACACTGTGGTGGAACATTTGTTACAGATTGTGAGATAATATCATCAGACTATCACCACCATGGTCCATAGCACACATTTGGCATACTTTTTCCATTACCCACCACCACCCAGTATCAACACAGTACATCTTTGGCACTGATGCAAGAATATTACAGTATTGTTGTTAAGCACTGTCCATAGGTGACACCAATTGTATTTTTCCTAGGCTTCTCCAAATTCCCACCAACCTGCAATAGTGACAGATATCCATTTCACTTCAAGAGAACCACATTCTTGCATTTGTACTATTAAACACAATTCCCATCCATCTCTGGGTTCACTGTTATCCAGTCCTGTTGGAGAAAATATGGCTCTTACTGGGACATGGAGACTGATTGACCATAAGCAAAGAATTTATTTATTGGGAAGCTCTCCCAATGGAGAGGGTCTGAAGAACAGACTTCAGCCCACTTCTGGAAGAAGGGGATTTGATTTTATATAGAGCTTTCCTAGGTGGGGAAATGATAGTGGGAGGGGGGTTGAGGATCTGGGTGAGGTAATGTGAGGGGGTTGAGGGAGTCTATGGTTTCTTGGAATGCTGCAGGAACAGATGTTTCTTTTGAACTGTAAGGTTTTAAAGGGTTTGTAAATAGTGAAGGTTTCTGTCTCCATCTCCCTCTGATATGCAGGTAGAGGTAGTAAATGTCTCCATCTCCCTTTGATATGCAGATTGTGATGATCTCTATCTCCCTTTACTCCTATCTCTATAGGGTTCCTTTGTTTAACCTGTGGGAAAGTGCCACATGGGGGAGGGGCTTTACCTTTTTCCCAATGCATATCAGGGGAAACTGAGGTACAGCTTGTTAATTATTGCAAACCTCTAACATTCCTAATTCTTTGTTTATATATATATATGGGGGGGTATTGGGGTATAAGGTACTGGGCAGAATGGGAGGGTGAGGGGATTTGGGGCCTCCACTCTGTCTGGCTACTTCCTGCTGTCAAGGGGTGGAGAAAAGAAGCTTTTTTCCACCCTGTACAGAGGGCTGTGGTTTCAGGTCCCACAGGGGTTGATGTAGTTCACACAGCAGAAAGATGCCATTTACACATTCTTGGGTTATTGACTGTACAATTTGGTGTATGAATTGGACAAGAAGCTGTACAAGACAAAGACCAAAAAGAAGGAGCAGCAATACTGTTAATGATGGTATAATGGGTAAAAGGATTAATTTTATGGGTGAAGAAAAATAAGACAAAAATGAGGATAGCCATGATTGATTTCCATAGTTGTTATTTCGGGTATTCTGGATGATTTCTAAATATTTTTTAAGACTTTTAAGATTTTTGTATCTGACCAATTCTGTTAATGTAAAAACAAGTTTCATTTATGATTGCACAGGTGCCTAGTACATCCTGTTGGATTAGGGACAGGGGTGGCAGTTTGGGGTTATTTGTTATCTATTTTTAGGGCAAGGGAGGCCTGAAATTCCCAATCTTTTTGATATGGTTGGGTGGAGAGGAAGAGCAGGAAGGTATTGTGGAATTTAGTTAGTTTTTCTTTTGGAGCTGAGGTGTTTTGGCTTCTGGCTCAGCTGCTGGCACTATATTTTTGCAGCAAGAGAAGATCATGTACATGATCATGCGTGACTTCTTGGACAGTTGTCTGGATAAACTGAGTTATTGTATGGAAGATGTGTGGGCCCGCTGATAGGAGAAGAATGAGTTATAATTGTGGTAAGAATAGGAATTAATCAGGAAATTTAGGGTTGGTTGTGAGTTATCGCCTCCAGGAGTCTGAGGAAAAGGAATAAGAGGATTATACATTCACCATTAAACAGTGGCACTAATGGTTGATAGGAAATTACATGATTTGACGCACTTATACACTTAAGAGTTTTTTTTTTAATTTAATTCCCCTCCCCTCCCCCGTTGTCTGTTTTCTGTGTCTTTTTGCTGTGTCTTGTTTCTTTGTCCGCTTCTGTTGTCGTCAGTGGCGCCATTCCTCGGCAGGCTGCTCCCTCCTTCACGCTGGGTGGCTCTCCTTATGGGTGCAGTCCTTGTGCGTGGGGCTCCCCTATGCGGGGGACACTCCTGTGTGGCACGGCACTCCTTGCGCACATCAGCACTGCGCATGGGCCAGCTCCACACGGGTCAAGGCGGCCCAGGGCTTGAACCGTGGACCTCCCATATGGTAGATGGATGCCCTAACCACTGGGCCAAAGTCCGTTTCCCTACACTTAAGAGTTTTAGCTGGAATAGGAGACTTTAGATTATTAACCATGGTTTTATAACAGTGTTTTTGAGTGATTTTTTAATGGATTTAAGATTTTCAACCAGCAGAGCTGCATAGACCAGTATGGTGATCAAAATGACCACATTTTTCTCAGTTTATATAGTTTGAAGCTAGGCAACAAGAAATTATTACTACTTCCTTTTTTGGGCTTGGAGCAGCTGCACTTTAATTTTTAATTTAGACTTAGTCCATTGCTGTAAGAATTCAGCTACAAGGTTACAGGAGTTCCGTTGCTGTGTCTGCAGCATGGAAAGCATATCTTGCCCCTTCTGAGAGAGAGAGTGGACCAATGTAATCCACTTGCCATCGTGCTACTGGAGTCTGTGCTTGGCCAGTATGCTTCATCCAGTGAGGTAATTGTTACAGTCATTGGAGCAAGCACGACGGACACTCGTGGGTGATGTTCATGAGCTGCTGGTGAGTGACAGGCAGTTGGAACCACTGGAGTAGGCAGCACAAGGTCTGGAATCCATGATGTTTGCCTTTTTGGTGGAGCCACTCTGCTGCTTTTTGGGTTTCAGTAGTATGGCTCTGGATCTTTTTTTTTTTTTTAAGATTTATTTATTTATTTTATTTCTCTCCCCTTACCCCCCCCCAGTTGTCTGTTCTCTGTGTCTATTTGCTGTGTGTTCTTCTTTGTCCACTTCTGTTGCTGTCAGTGGCATGGGAATCTGTGTCTCTTTTTGTTGCATCATCTTGTTGTGTCAGCTCTCCGTGTGTGTGGCACCATTCCTGGGCAGGCTGCACTTTTGTGCTGGGCATCTCTCCTTAAGGCATGCACTCCTTGTTCATGGGGCTCCCCTATGCGGGGGACACCCCCATGTGGCACGGCACTCCTTGTGTGCATTAGCACTGTGCATGGGCCAGCTGCACATGGGTCAAGGAGGCCTGGGGTTTGAACCATGGACCTCCCATGTGGTAGATGGATGCCCTAACCACTGGGCCAAGTCTGCTTCCTGGCTCTGGATCTTCTTGAGAACATCTGCCTTAACAGTTCCAAGAGAGATGTTAGAGGAGGGGACAGGGACATGATAGACATTTACCTGTCACTACTGGCAGGTGTTCCAGATGTTCTTCCACAGATTTCTCTTTTTTATAGAGGGCAGCTTAAGACAGTTCATTGTTCTTGTTTTGCACTTTGTTTTTTTTCTTGCAATTGTGACTAAAACTTAAGTCGTATTTGTTTAGGGAGTTGCCTTTGCCACAAACCCCACCCAAAGTCAATATTGGTACTGGCTACATCCAATTTACAGGGTAAGTTAAGATCCACTCCCTTACTGCTTGAGCTTGTGTTATTGTTTTAAAAGCAGCCTGCTGGGCGAGCTGTCATTTCCATGCACAACTTTTTCTGATTAACATGTATAATAGTTTTAATATCTGAGTTAAATGAGGGATGAAGGGTTTTCATTATCCCAATAATATGAGAAAACATTATACTTTATCAGTTACAACAGAGGGTATAGTTTTTTGTTTTACTTAACTAAACACTGTTTAAGAATGTGATAGTCAGGACTTTAGAGCTTGCCCTAATTGTTTACCTATCTCAGGCTCTTAAACCAGTTGTTTTATTTTAGGACAAAACTATTATCTTTTTTCTTAACAATAAAATACATTGTATATACTTTACATACATAAGTTATTAAAATGATTTTGGGGAAACGGATTTGGCCCAGTGGTTAGGGCGACCGTCTACCACATGGGAGGTCCGTGGTTCAAACCCCGGGCCTCCTTGACCCGTGTAGAGCTGGCCCATGCGCAGTGCTGATGCGCACAAGGAGTGCCCTGCCACGCAGGGGTGTCCCCCGCATAGGGGAGCCCCACGTGCAAGGAGTGTGCCTCCGTAAGGAGAGCCGCCCAGTGTGAAAGAAAGTGCAGCCTGCCCAGGAATGGCACCGCCCACACTTCCCGTGCTGCTGACGACAACAGAAGCAGACAAAGAAACAAGATGCAGCAAATAGACACAGAGAACAGACAACTGGGGGAGGAGAGAATTAAATAAATAAATAAATAAATCTTTAAAAAAAATGATTTTGGAAACTGTTTTAAAGCAAATTTTTACAACGTGCAACTATCATGATTAAATTAGTTAGCACGTATTTTATTTTAGCAATGCAGAAAAACTACTTTTCTCATTACTTTATGATAACTTAAGATTCCCAATGAAATTAAAATGATTTTTCCTATTACCACTGTAACATGCAGATTGAAGTGACTTTTAATTATCAATTCAGTTTCTGTTTGAGGATGACTTTTTATAATTAGGTATTTGAATATTTCATTTTAAGCAATGCTTTATGAACTTTTTGTAATTATTCATAACTGCATAGAGTATATTTACTTCATTTAATTTCAAACTCTTCCTTCACAGAACACATTTCCTTATTCAGTGCTATCACAATACCTTCTACGACTTGCCATGTGCATTCAAGTTTTGTCTTACATACTTTCATTCTGGTTTTATGAAAACCAGCCAACTTATCTTAGGACAAAACACACTTTCTTGACCAAACTTATTAAATTTCATTCACCACTCTTACAAACTTTTCACTTCTTTCAATACTTACATTTCATTCTGTGAAGAAAAATAAACTTCATTTTAATTCAGGCAAGAACCACTTTTAGGAAGAGATTTGTAGCAATTTTATCAGCCAAGACTTAGAATTTTTATCAGTTATACCTACTTATTAACATAAGCACTTGTTTAATTTTTGACCATTTGAATAGCACTCTTGTAGGAATTAATATTACCATCCAGAGGTATTAAAATATATGCTGGCAGTGAACAAACAGACAAATACAAAGAAGGTTAGAGCACACAGACAGAAACATAAAGTTCATTAATTTGACTCATAATTTTTATTACTTTGGTATGGTTATTTTACTGCCTTAAGATTTTTTGGAATCAGTGTTGCTTGTAATATGTAACTTTGTTTTTGGAAACACATTTACTAGTAATCAGCAACAGTCAGGAATATTTGAGCATGGTAAATGCAGTTAAACTTTAATTTAACCGTTAAGATAGACAGACATTTAGCACATATATTTTAGATTATTGTTTTTTTAGGAATATACTTAGACTTCAGAGTAGCTGACAGCTTACTTGTAAGAGGTGAGCAATCATAGGTTAAGGAAGATTATTAGGGGTAGCTGGGTATTGGTACAGAGGAATAGGATCTGAGAGGGGTTTGATTTGGGAGAGATCAGATTGAGAAAGGGATGTGCTTTCTGCCTCAGCCACTTCCTGGAGAGGGCAGACAGGAGCTGGGGAAGGAGCCTGGAGAGTGGGGAGTTGGGCTTGAGAGTGGTGGGTGGGAAGAAGGGAGCAGGTTTATAGGAGATGTGGGGGCACTGGAGGAGGATGGAGTAAGTAGGGGTGCTGATGAGGCAAATGGCAGTAGAGGAGGGACGTGATCGGAGAGATCTGAGTTGGAAGAAGGGTTTTCTGTGTACAGATGGCAAGGAGGGATGGGGAGAGGAATCTAGCTCCAGCTCCAGTTCCTATATGAGGAGGGGAGAGAGTTGGGGTGGAAGGCAGTGAGGACCAGAGGGGGAAGAGGAGGAGTTAGTGGACGTGATGTCTGAGAAATATATGGAGGAAGTTCAGGGGGAATCTGATCAGCTGGGGGGATTTGAGGAGCAGAAAGGAGGAAGAAGAAAGCATTCAGAGAGGTTTTTGGTGTAAAAGATAAACAAGATACAAAGATGAGAGAAGGCCTGAGTGTAAGGAGTCTACCACTGCTCTGGATAAAGTTTTTTAAGTTTTGTAGAACTTGGGAATTAAAAGTGCATTGATTTTCATTGTCCATTTGGTATTGCAGCCCACAGAGGTCAAATAGAAAATGAGTTTTTAGGTCTGATGTCTCCCTTCTGGGTACAGAGTTTTAAGGTTATGAAGGAGAAAACCCAGAAGTGTGGATTTTTGGGGGGCTGAACTTGAATTCCCCATTTTAAGTAGCCTGGGTGAGACTAAGGATTCTGAGTGAGACGGGTGTCCCCAAATCAGTCAGATATCTCCAAGGAAATGGGAAACAGCTCTTGGAGCCAGACATCTCTGGGGCCAAGGGGTTTCTTCACACAAGGAGGCAGGCATACCACCCACTGTGGCCCTTGGGGCATTGTGAGGATCCTGACCTAGCACTAGGTTTTCCCAGTGGGTTATCCTAGACAACAGAAAAGGAGAGAGGGGGAAGCGGACTTGGCCCAGTGGATACAGCATCCGCCTACCATGTGGGAGGTCCAAGGTTCAAACCCCGGGCCTCCTTGACCCATGTGGAGCAGGCCCATGTGCAGTGCTGATGTGCACAAGGGGTGCCGTGCCACCCTAGGGTGTCCCCCGCATAGGTGACCCCCATGAGCAAGGAGTGCACCCTGTAAGGAGAGCTGCCCAGTGCAAAAGAGAGTTCAGCCTGCCCAGGAATGGAATCGCACTCACGAAGAGCTGACACAGCAAGATGACCCAACAAAAAGAAACACAGATTCCCATGCTGCTGACAACGACAGAAGCGGACAAAGAAGAACACGCAGCCAATAGACATAGAGAACAGACAACTGGGGAGGGGAGAGAAAGAAATAAAAATAAATAAATCTTTAAAAAGAAAAGAAAAAGAAAAGGAGAGAGGGAGAGAGAGAGAGAGCAGGATCCTCCAGTGGAGAAATCCTTAACTCACCCAGCTGAGATTTGATGTCTGGTGTTGGGTGGGCATTCAGCCATGGCAGATGGGGGAGATTCCTTACTAGTCAATCAGTCTCAACATGATCCCAGTCTTGGGTTTTGGCACCATATGTTGGAGAAAATATGGCTCTTACTGTGACACAGAGACTGACTGACCATGAGCAAAGAATTTATTTATTGAGAAGCTCTCCCAATGGAGGGCGTCTGAAGATCAGACTTCAGCCCCACCACCAGCATGGTGGGGGTCTGAAGAGAGACTTCAGCCCACTTCTGGAAGGAGGGGACATGAATTTATACAGAACTTCCCCAGGTGGGGAAATGATAGTGTTGTGGAACTTGAGAGAGGATTAATTATTTGTGTATACAAAGGCCAGGACTCAGGAATGATTTTGAGAAGGAAAAATGACTTATTGATGGCTGGCCAGATTTGGGAGCTTTCTGTTTCAAACCTGAGGCTCAAACAAGATTTTCAAGTTGCTTTTATACACGATAAGAGCTAAATCATTCTTTGTTTTAGTGCTTAATAGGTTTGAATTAGCATATATCTTCCACATCCTAGGTAAGCTTTTAGCATGGACTTCATACATTCTAGATAAACTTTTAGCACATTTGGTTTGCATTTTCCCTGAATATTTAAAGTTTATAGAATTTGCATTGCTAAACTGTTTCTCTGGGACTGTAGTCATTGCCATGGTCACCTAGGGAAGGCCTGCAACCTCTTAGCGTCCCACACCCACAAGTCAGGACAAAGACTGCTTAGGTTATCTATGAAGGGATGAACAGCCTCCCACCCATAACCCACATCATTTCCCCCCTTATGCCAAAGCTTAGCTTGCTAAGCTTTGGCATAATTATTGTTGGAGCTATGAGGTAGGTGGCTGTTGGTTGTTTTGATTGATTACTTATCAATTTTCAGTGTAGCATCCAGGATCTTGTTTTGAGAAGTTTTCATTCTGGACAGCAGAATGAACCCCCTACAGTCATCCTGGGGCCATTGGTGCTCATGGATTTCCAGTCAGGCTCCAGATCCATCTATTAATTTTATTTTACCCTTAAATAGTTTACACCTTAAATCTTAAAGGGGTACTGAAGGGAGATGATTTCTTTTCTGTAACTGCTTCCTGCTGGCCATGGGCTGTAGTCATTGTCTAACAAGGTGTAAAACTTTTATCTTAACTGGAGGAAGATGGTTCTGGCATTCTGTATGAAGCCTGATGAAGTTTTCATACGGTTAATAAGATGTTCATTCTGAAAGAAACAAACTTAATTAAAATTTTGGAATACCTATTTTAAAAGAGGACATTGGATTACAGAGGTAGACAAGGTTAGGTGCCTATAAAGATGGCACCTCCTTTTAAAAGCTGGTGGGAACAGTATATATATATATATATATATATATATATATATATATATATATATATATATATATATATATTTTAAGTTATTTTCAGAGAGACATTGCAACAGATACTTAGCTTTGTTTTGAAGATGCATTTCAGGCTGTTTAATGATCGGCACTCATGTGCTTTGTCAGATGCACCTGGTTAACTGGCACCCTTTGGGCAGTTGGTTTCATTCAGGATTAGTGCACCAAGTTGGAAATTTTTTAGTTTTTAGCTGTGGGAGTGATCAGAATTACAGAATAAAGGTTTTTTACATTTTGGTTTTAATTGTACAATTTCTGGTAATTTTGACTGTTTAATAGGTGACCCATTATTAGCAAGCAAGCCTCATTTTTGCTACACAGTAGAGTACAGTAGAATAGTAAGTAGACTGAGCCTGGCCCGAGACTGCCACTTTATTCTATAGATGTGTTTATTAACTGTAAGAAAATGAATTTATCAGGAATTTCACATGTCTAATATACTTTTGTACTTGATCCAGAATAGAAAAGATAATGTCATAATTATTAGGCATGTAATTAGTACAGGATAAAAATACAGCACTTAATATGAATTAATGTATTACTTAATGCATACAGATTCAGAGTTGTAATTAATAGTTTTAAGTTGTTCAGGATTGTAACACTTTACATGTTTCTTTCCATGGGAGCATGCCAGAATGCCAATTGTATTTAAGTTTTACTTACAGTATCCTGGGAATCATGGCTCCACTTAGCATGTTGTTCACACAGTGAGCAAGTCACAGCATTGTTAGTCCTAGAGAGTTTCCAGTATTCTGCCAGCCTGGTGCATAGCACTCTCTGGCACTATGGAACAGTGCCAGTCTGGAGGTGATATCCATTGCACACTTGGCTGTACTGAGTTATCATTGGCTGCTGCAGGAGCTTGAAACTGCAACATAGTTTCCATCAACTTCAGGAGCAGAACCAGAGGCTGACATAGCAAATATTTCTCTTTGAGGGGTCAGTGACCAGCCTAACCAATAACTCACATGGAGAGGCAACCTGAAATGTATTCAAGACCTGGTTTGAATGCATAAGAGAGTTCAACAATGTTAAAGTTTATTTCTTGCTTTTGTATATTTTTTACAACATTTTAATTCAACACATCATATATCAAGTGACTTTGTTTACTTATACATTTTTTTTACCACAGAGATAATAGTAGGTATTTTACTTCAGTAATAAAGAAAAAAAAACCGATTTTTCATTGTTGTTTTTTTTTAAAGATTTATTTATTTAATGTCCCCCCCTCCCGTGGTTGTCTGTTTTCTGTGTTTATTTGTTGCATCTTGTTTCTTTGTCCGCTTCTGTTGTCGTCAGCGGCACGGGAAGTGTGGGTGGCGCCATTCCTGGGCAGGCTGCACTTTTCTTTTGTGCTGGGCAGCTCTCCTTATGGGTGCACTCCTTGTGCGTGGGGCTCCCCTACGCGGGGGACACCCCTGTGTGGCACGGCACTCCTTGCGCACATCAGCACTGCGCATGGGCCAGCTCCACACGGGTCAAGGAGGCCCAGAGCTTGAACCGCAGACCTCCCATGTGGTAGATGGACGCCCTAACCACTGGGCCAAGTCTGTTTCCCTCATTGTTAAAATGAAAATGGAAGATGTCTAGTGTTGTAGAATTTGAGAGAGGTTCAATTATTTGCATATAGAAAGTCCAGGCCTCAGGAATGATTTTGAGAAGGAAAAATGGTTTATTGATGGCTGGCCGGACTCAGGAGCTTCCTGTTTCAAACCCAAGCCCTGAACAAGAATTTTGAGTTCTTTTTATACAGAGGAATGGCTAAATCATTCTTTGTTTCAATGCTCAATAGGTTTGGATTTGCATATATCTTCTACATCCTAGGTAAGCTTTTAGCATGGACTTCATACATTCTAGGTAAGCTTTTAGCACATTTGGTTTGCGTTTTCCCTGAATATTTAAAGTTTATAGAGTTTGCATTGATAAACTGTTTCCTGGGACAGGAGTTGTTGCCATGGTTACCAAGGGCAGGGCTGCAGCCTCTCACCATCCCATACCCACAGTCAGGACAGACAGCTTACCTTAAGGTTATCTCTGAAGAGAAAGAGCCTCCAACCCATTGCCCACATCACTAGTAGAATCATTACTGTTTACTTAAATATGCACTTTGCAGTGGCCTTCAGACAGGTTTTATTATCACAAAATTATTCTTTGCTACCAATACTAATCCAGGTTTTTAGTTAATAATGACTTTTAGAACTAGAACCATTTAAACATTTTCAGTTTGGAAAATGTTTTTACAACCATTTTATAATTGAGCCCAACCACATAGACTAGTTACTTTACATTTATTTTTTTATTTTATTTTTATTTTTTTATTTTTTTAATTTTTTTTACTGATTTTGTAAAAATATTACATTAAAAAATATATATGAGGTCCCATTCAACCCCACCATCCCCACCCCACCACTCCCCCCCCCCAGCAACACTCTTTCCCATCATCATGACACATCCATTGCATTTGGTAAGTACATCTCTGGGCACCTCTGCACCTCATGGTCAATGGTCCACATCATGGCCCATACTCTCCCCCATTCCATCTAGTGGGCCCTTTGAGGATTTACAATGTCCGGTGATTGCCCCTGAAGCACCTTCCAGGGCAGCTCCAAGTCCCAAAGACGCCTCCACATCTTGTCTCTTCCTGCCATTCCCCATACCCATCAGCCACCATGGCCACTTTTCCCACTCCAATGCTACCTTTTCTCTGTGGACATTGGATTGGTTGTGTCTGTTGCACCTCTATGTCAAGAGGAGGCTCAGATTCCACATGGATACTGGATGCAATCCTTCTGCTTTCAGTTGTAGGCACTCTAGGCTCCATGGTGTGGTGGTTGTCCTTCTTCAACTCCATCTTAGCTGAGTGATGTGAGTCCAATAAATCAGATTGTAGGTGCTGGAGTCTGTTGAGGCTCAGGGCCTGGCTATCACATTGTCAGTCCAGAGATTCAAATCCCCAAGATATATCTTAAACCCCAGCACCAACTACAATTCCAGTAAAGTAGCATGAAAGGCTTGTGAAAAGAGATCCCATCTGGGATGTGTCATGATGATGGGAATGAGTGTTGCTGGGGGGGGAAGAGGTGGGGTGGGGTGGTGGGGTTGAATGGGACCTCATATATATATTTTTTTAATGTAATATTATTACAAAGTCAATAAAAAAAAAAAGAGATCCCGTCTGAGTCCAGCTCCATCACACAGAAACACCAGCTCCAAAGAAGGGCCAAATGACATAGCAGTGAACTCCATCTGCCATGACCATAGAACCTGTGGGTCTCTTTAGCCCTCAAAAGAACCAATACCTGGGGTTGTTTCTACTTTATCTGTCTCTGAGACTCTGCTCAGGTGTGCATAAGGGCAATCCTTCTGACAACCTCCATACTCTTTTTTAGAGACTCATAGCCATATAGTCATTTCTCCTTTCCATTTCCCCCTTACTTTAGGTCAAACAGCATTTTTAACTCCTTATAATCAGATTTCTATATGACATTTCCATCCTGCTTAGTTTAATTTGGGTTCCAGGAATATTTATTCACATATATAACTGCCTATTTAATTTTTAACAATTTGAATAGAGCTCTTTTAAGAATTTTTGTTTGTTAATTTGATATTATTATCCTGATGTATGAAGAAATACACCAAGCAAATGGGCAGACACAAATAGAGTTAGACACAGAAACACAACTCATAGAGGTTACCTATAATTTGCATTATCTTATATACTGTTTAGCTTAATTTGGGTTCCAGAAATATATATTACTTATATAACTGCATATTTAACCTCAACAATTTGAGCAAATAGGCAGACATGAATAGTTTGACACAAAAATATAACTTAGTTACTTAAAAGTTTTATTTTTACAAAATAAGTGTGATAGCAAAACATTTCAAAGACTTTTGAACCTTTTTCTTAATTTGCACTATGACCGTGCAGTTTTACACAAGAATTTTGTTTCTTAACTAATGGCTTGTAACTAAATATCCCCAATGTGTTAACACAATTCTTTTTTGTTTCAGAACTTTATATTTTACTTTGTCTTTAACAGAATTTTGGATGAGCAAAAAGACTAATTCTATGTATATTTACCAAGGCAATTGAAGCCTCAGGGAGACTGGTTTTTATCATGAATTGCCACTCATAGAAACACTGACAGTCAACACAGGAGACTTTTTTTCCCCCCAGTCCTTGGTGATAATAAAACTCCAGTGGTCGTTCAACTCTGAGGGCTAAGAATTTCACCAGGCAGTGATTTAGTCACACCTGGAATCTAATACCAGTAGGACCACAGACAGGGATGTTCCAACACTTCCCTGGACTGTAGAGGCAGAAGCTGTTATAAAATAACCATAGACAAAGGCAAGGAGTGAGGCTAGACTTTAAGTAACCATAAACCAAGGTAAGGTTAGTTTAGAATTTACACTTACAATATTTTCAGGCTAAATTCACCCAGTTGTAATTTCTGTTATTATTTTTCTGCTGTTTTATATTATAAATGCATCTATAAATGATCTTAACTCTCAGTTACAGTTTTCATTCAGTTTTTATTTTATTTTATTTATTCATTTTTTAAAAAATATTACATTCAAAAAATATGAGGTCCCCATATACTCCCCACTCCCCTCACCCCACTCCTCCCTCCATAACAACAACCTCCTCCACCATCATGAGACATTCATTGCACTTGATGAGTACATCTCTGAGCACCACTGCACCTCATGGTCACACCATAGCCCACACTCTACCACAGTCCACCCAGTGTGCCACTGGAGGACATACAATGTCTGGTAACTGTCCCTGAAGCACCATCCAGGACAACTCCAACTCCCATCCACACCACATCTCTTCCTCCCACTCCCTACCCCCAGCAGCCACCATGGCCACTTTCTCCACACCAATGCCACATTTTCTTTGATGTTCATGAATAGAATATCAGTAAGTCCACTCTAATCCGTACTCTATTCTCCCATCCTGTGGACCTTAGAATGGTTGTGTTCACTCCACATCTATATCAAGAGGGAGCTTAGATTCCACATGGATGATGGATGCAATTTGCCTGCTTTCAGTTGTAGGCACTCTTGGCTCCCTGGTGTGGTAGTAGTTAACCTTCTTCACCTCCATGTTAGCTGAGTGGGGTAAGTCCAATAAACCAGAGTGTAGGAGTTGCAAGTCTGTTGAGGCTCAGGACCTGGCTACCACATGGTCAGTCCAGAGATTCAGGTCCCCTGGGTATACACTAAGCTCCATTGCGAACTACAGATCTGGTAATAGTAACAGGAGCGGCTTGTGGACAAAGATCAGATCTGAGTCCAGCTCCATCACACAGAAACACAAACTCCAAAGTAGGGCCAACTGACACGGCACTGAACTCCATCTGCCAAGACCATAGAACCTGTGGGTCTCTGTAGCCCTCGGAAGAACCAATTCCTGAGGTTGTATCTACTTTATCTGTCTCTAGGACTCTGCTGAGTTGTGCATAAGGTTGACCCCTCTGATAACCTCCCAGATCTTTTTGGAGACTCATAGCCATATAAACTCATTTGTCTTTTCCATTTCCCCCTTTTATTCAGGTCAAAAAGTATTTTTAACTCCTGGTATTATATGTAGACTGAGATATTCTGCTCGTCCGAGTTGACCCTTTTATTCAAGGTCATTTTCTAGTTACATCGTCAGCTGGTGCTTGGTAGTAAGCCCTCGGCACAAGGGAAGCTCATCCCTGGGAGTCATGTCCCATGCTGGGGGGATATGCTGAGTTTAGCTTCAAGACTGGCCACCTTTAAGCAACACGGAGGCTCTCAGGAGGTAACTCTTAGGCACCCTGCAGCTCTAGGTCTTGTTGTTATTTCAGGTGCACAGGCTTACAAGCATAGTCATTAGTATCAAGGGCTCATTATTGGACCTTCCTTCTTTTTTGGTCTTTGCCGTTGCACTTGGGGGATTGTTGCTGCTCCTTTTGGGACTGTGATAGAGCTCCCCTGGCTAGGAAGTCAGCACTCCCTCAGTTGTTTTTAATTGTAACCACTATGAAAATATCCAAACGTTTTTATGTACCCTGGATATATGCCCTGGAGAACTCCCTGCCAACCATGTGTCCCTTGTCAATAACATCCTACACAAGTATTCCTCTGCTGCCATTGTTGAACATCTCTGTGATCCAAAACGTCAAAAATGAAGCCTAATATATTTCCAGGTTTCATTAACAGTAAAATGCAATATAATGATGAATTTAAGGCTTAGATATAGAATACATATTAATTTAGAAAAATTAAGGTAAGAATAAATTGGGGTGTCAAAAAATTTAAAAATGCAAATGCTTGAATTCTTAAGAGCCAGCAACTCACAAAAGCCAAACAGATTTTTAAAGTGGAGTTTCATTACCTTCTCTCTCTTCTTTCTC
Source organism: Dasypus novemcinctus (assembly GCF_030445035.2). Lineage (NCBI taxonomy): Eukaryota > Metazoa > Chordata > Mammalia > Cingulata > Dasypodidae > Dasypus > Dasypus novemcinctus. The sequence goes on from NW_026688149.1 coordinate 1,124,711, forward strand.
TGTAGTTTCACAACCCTGAAGTTCCCAGCCAGATGATTAAAAAAGCTATCAAGTGATTAGAGGGCTATTGTTTCAAGCATTAGCCTCTTACCTTCAGAAAAGTTTACAGTTCTAAAACATTTCAAAGTATTTCTACATTCTCACAGAGAGAGAGAGATTCGGAAAAGTAAAGAACCTGGGCAGAATGCAAATGTACTTTGTCTTTTGACACCCTAGGGAGGGAACTTTACTGCATTTATTTTGGTCCTGCTTTTCATCCCCTTCACCTCCCCCCTTCCAGGTAATAGGGTGCACAGTGATCAAATTGGAATGCGGCTTATGAATAGGAGGTGTGGACTCACTGGAAAGGGGCAAGCACTCCCCCCTTTCCAGGTTTCTGCCAAAATGGGCAGATAGAACTTACTCAAATTCACTACCCCTTCTGGGGATTCAACCACCCTGACTGGGGCAGCCCCAACAAACCCAGGTGCATGGCATGGACACAGATGGCCTCCAAGCCCTGGCAAAGGGGTGGACCAGAGATGAGGCAGCAGAGCATGTGCAAACATCCAGACTCTGCAGTTTTGCCCCACAATCAATTCACCCCCTTGCCAATGGCAAGGGAGGGTTCCAGCTCAGCCAAATTCCACCACTTTCCATAACCACACAACTCCAACACCAGCATTGAGCTGACACAGACAGAAACACAAAGGTCACTAATCAGACCCACAAGTTCTATATATATATATATATTTTAGCATGGCTGCCCCCCCCCAGCCATCACAAACCTTAGAAAGAGAGAACACTTAACATTAATATCTGATTTAAAGTGAATTCACTCACAATTCAGCACCAAACAAAAGATTCCAGCTAGACCTTTTTCATTGTTTACCTTTACATCCAGACCAAGCTTCACTAGAAAAGCTGATCCATTTTCCTGTAACGACGTTTTTAAAAATCCAGACCAATTTCCAGTATGTTAGGTCTTGAACCTATAAACATCCGTTCCTGTCATAAGCCTCCACTCTTTCAGCTCAGACAAGACCAGTACCAGATTCCAACATGCAGTTAGACAAACCCAAAACACCAGGCTTTTTCTGTTTTTCTCCTTTTTCCAGACTTAGAATGGCTTCCCCCCAATTTTCTGGGGCTATTGGGGTACTCTTGGGAGGTGATCAGCATTTCTCCCTAACAATTAAAACTAGGGTTCTCCAGACTGTGCTCCCCCAGGGAGTCTTACCTTCTTCCTTGTTTGGATTTCTTTTTTGTTCCCAGAATCTTTCTCTTCAGACCTTCCATTGCCTTCAATTTTTGTTGGGAAGATTCTGGTGGAGCCCACATCTTTTCTGAATTAAATTTAATCCAGTGGTATGCAGATTTGGGATTCACCTGAGTCCTCCTGGCTTCCTTGGGGATTTGGAAGGGACAGCAAAATACTACTGTCTCTGGCCTTTGTTGGCAATCCTGGATGAGCCCCCAAAAATGTTGTAGAAGTTGAGAGAGGTTCAATTATTTGCATAAAGGCCAGGACTCAGGAAAGATTTTGAGAAGGAAAAATGATTTATTGATGGCTGGCCAGATTCGGGAGTTTTCTGTTTCAAACCTGAGCCTTGAACAAGATTTTCAAGTTCCTTTTATACAGGGTAAGGGCTAAATCATTCTTTGTTTCAGTGCTCAATAGGTTTGAATTAGCGTATATATCTTCCACATCCTAGGTAAGCTTTTAACATGGACTTCATACATTCTAGATAAACTTTTAGCACATTTGGTTTGCATTTTCCCTGAATATTTAAAGTTTATAGAGTTTGCATTGCTAAACTGTTTCTCTGGGATGGGAGTCATTGCCATGGTCACTAAAGGCAGGACTGCAGCCTCTTACCATCCCACACCCACAAGTCACAACACACACCGCTTAGGTTATCTATGAATGGACAGCCTCCCACCCATAGCCCACATCAGTTCAATTAAAACCAAAATGTAAAAAAGCCTTTATTCTGTAGTTCTGATCATTCCCACAGCTAAAAACTAAAAAAATTCCAACTTGGTGCACTAATCCTGAATGAAACCAACTGCCCAAATGGTGCTAGTTTACCAGGAGCATCTGACAGAGCACATGAGTGCCAATCATTAACCTGAAATGCATCTTCAAAACAAAGCTAAGTATCTGTTGCAATGCCTCCCTGAAAATAAATAAATAAATAAATATATATATATATATATATATATATATATATATATATATATACTGTTCCCACCAGCTTTTAAAAGGAGGTGCCATCTATATAGACACCTAACCTTGTCTACCTCTGTAATCCAATGTCCTCTTTTAAAACAGGTTTTGATGTGGGCTATGGGTGGGAGGCTCTTTGTCTCTTTGGAGATAACCTTAACCTAAGCTGTCTGTCCTGATTTGTGGGTGTGGGATGGTGAGAGGCTGCAGCCCTGCCCTTGGTAACCATGGCAACAACTCCTGTCCCAGGAAACAGTTTATCAATGCAAACTCTGTAAGCTTTAAATATTCAGGGAAAAGGGAAACCAAATGTGCTAAAAGCTTACCTAGAATGTATGAAGTCCATGCTAAAAGCTTACCTAGGATGTGGAAGATATATTGTCACTGACAGGGTCTGGCCGGCAGACCCCCTCAGCCAGACGGGTAAGCATGGCAGAGCAAAGAAACACACACAGTGACCACTCTGGAGATGCAGGCTGGTGGCGCAGTCTGGTTTATTGAGGAAATGCAACAGCTTTTATGGGCGTCTAAAGGGAAGTTAGGTGGCATGCAAGTACCTGATTGGTTATGCTAATTCAGCAAGGCTGGTTGACTCATGGGGTCTTGTTGCTGAGGACCAGGGAAGAAACAGGAGTGGCTTACAGTTGTTAACTGCGAGGCTCGGTGCCATATTTAAAGAGTGGCACCTGCAGCTCACTCACAGTTCCCCTGTTTTTGTTTTTTAAGAAGCATTAGGGGGAAACAGACTTGGCCCAGTGGTTGGGGCATCCGTGGGAGGTCTGTGGGAGGTCCGTGGTTCAAACCCGGGCCTCCTTGACCCGTGTGGAGCTGGCCCATGTGCAGTGCTGATGCGCACAAGGAGTGCCATGCCATGCAGCAGTGTCCCCCACATAGGGGAGCCCCACGCACAAGGAGTGCACCCATACGGAGAGCCACCCAATGCAAAAAGAAAGTGCAGCCTGCCCAGGAATGGTGCTGCCCACACTTCCCATGCCACTGATGACAACAGAAGCAGACAAAGAAACAAGATGCAGCAAATAGACACAGAGAACAGACACCCGGGGGAGGGGGGAATTAAATAAATAAATCTTAAAAAAAAAAAAGAAGCATTAGGCAGCGGTTGAATGAGCACCAAGGTGACTGTGCCTGTCTTAGGTTGTCTCCCTCTGGAGACCTTACCCATCAACTACCAGTCAAGCGCACTGATGCTACTAATTAATCGTGCATGTTGCACAATACTGCAAGACTGAAGGTATTTGCAGCACACTGCAGAGCTTCTACATTGTCCTCTCTTATGTCCAGAACATTTACCATAGCCTGCTGTATAAGAACTAAGTTTTTTACATCCCTCCAGGGTACTGCACTTTGCGATACATGCACTTCAGGATGCAAAGACAGAGCAGAAACAGTGCTCCAACAAATGCGTAAATGATTAGATTTTGGGGAGAGAAAAGAGGTTAGTTTTGAAATAATTTTTGAAAATAGAGTGGTGAAGTTTAAGAAATCAGAGTTCCAATGTCCAAGCAGTTTTCGCCATAACACCTATCTGGCTGTGGTAATATTGTTAAATGTTTTAGTTACATTGATGGGAGTGACACAGTCATATGGATAGTTTATATCACAGGGTACTCTAATGGTGATAAGAATTGTTACTAGACTTATTTTTACAGAAGTCGCCAGTTTCATAGTGAAGTAATTGAACATGTTGTGGGAAGTCAGAGGAATTACAAGTGGCATTTGTTCCCTGGGGATAGGATGCCACAGAGATATTTAGGGTGGTAAATATAAGAGTTTTGGGGCTCGTGACATTAACATTAGAACTCCAGTTGGTTTGGAGGACCTCTGTTTCTATGCAGGGGAGTCCAATAGTGCAATTATTGGTAGGAATGGCAGGAAATTGAAGTGAATCAGCATCTAGTGGCATAACGAGAGGGGGGTTTCTGATAGCGGCCCAAAGCTCTGCGCTGGACGTACCATGGAGCTGTAACATGAAATTAAAAAAGAAAAATAGGGGTTTAGCTGCACTCCAGAAACAGGAGAGGTGTGGTTCAGTTCTGTCTCAAGGCACCTGGTCGTTATGAGGTGACATCGTTCTTGTCCGCTGGTCACACGAGCCGGCTAGGGACCCAGATTGGCTGTTCTGCAGTTTCTGGAAAGACACAAGCATATCCTCATCCTTGGGTTAATAGGGGATGAGGTCCCTTCGAGGTATTTGTACGTAGATCTTTCCATCTAACTAATGGTAAGGGGGTGGGGGCATTTCTTAGTCCTCCCCAGTGTCGGATGGCTGGGGTGCAGCGTTCATTGTCAAATGTGAGAAAATTTATAGTAATTAAGGCTTTGTTTAGTATATCTCAGGGATACTCTCCCTTTAATTTTTTAATTTGTTGTTTGAGTGTGGAATGAGTGCATTCTATGATAGTTTGACCTTGGGGATTGTATGGGATACCTGTTTTGTGTGTGATGCACCATGAGGCACAGAAATCTTGGAAAATTTTGGAAGAATAGCAAGGTCCATTTTCAGTTTTTATGGTCCATGGTATGCCCATTTGATTAATAGCCTGAAGACAGGCAGTAATGACATGTTTTGCTTTTTCTCCTGTAAGGGCAGTGGTGAAGGTGAATTTGGAAAAGGTGTCCACTATGACATGAAGAAATTTATTGTGGCCAAAAGTAGGAACATGAGTAACATCCATTTGCCAAATAGCATTTGGACAGAGACCTTGAGGATTTACTCCTTGGGGTTGAAGAGGGCCTATGGGGAGGAGAGGGCCACATTGTTTACATGTGCGGGTGAGGTGTTTGCACTGCTGTTGTGTCAATGAGGGGAAGAGTTAATGGAGAGAATGAGCAGACATGTGAAACTTTGCATGAAGGGCTCTAGCTTGGTCTAGATCTGTGGTTACTAATCTTATTACTAGTGAGGAGTCTGCCAAGGAATTGCCACTGGCAAGAGGTCCTGGGAGGCCAGTATGGGAATGAATATGTTGAATAAACCAGAGATGCTTGCGATTTTCAAGAAGAGATTTTAAGGAGAGCATTAAATCATCTTGGACAGTTGTTTTATTTTTAAAGACAGCATATGGCAGTGCACAGATAGTATTGGCCGCATATGTTCTCTCGGTGAAGATATTGATGGGAATGGACTGATGGTGTAGGAAAGCCAGGAAGAGGGCATATATTTCTCCTTGTCGCTCAACATGGATAGAATCTGAAGTACCAGGAGTTTTTACAACTATAGAACTATGAGTTGTATTAGCATCAGTAAAGATTACAACAGCTTGAGGAATGGGAGAAGTTGTAGGGAAGGAATGAGAGGAGAGAACAAAGGGAAGGAGAGTCATGGCAGTGATAAGTTTGTCTTTTGGCAGGTGGTTGTCAAGGTGACCTGTGAATCCTGATATGAGAATTTGCATATTTAAATCAGTTTGAGTAAGATGTTGTATGTGTTTGTGAGTGAAAGATAGGACTAAAACGTCGGGTTCAAGGCCGTATAACTGAAGAGCTGTTTTTCTGAGTTTTCTTCCAAGGATGCATATGGCATTACAATAAGAAGTAATTTTGCCCATATGACTAAGGGATAAATGTACCCAAAAGATGGGGGAGTTTTGGTATAAAAGACCAGTGGGTGTCCCAGGGGTATTGATGATTAGAGCAAGAAGAGGGAGGTCGGGCTGAAAATGGGCTAGGTTGAGATTTTTCATTTTGTCATTCAAGAGTTTGAGACAGTTGCATTCCTTTTCACTGATAGTACGGCTACTGGAGGGATCAGAGTCACCCTCCAGGAGGTCAAAAAGAGGTTTAAGTTCATGGGTGGTCAGGTTTAGGTGTGGACGTAGCCAACTGATATCACCACATAAACGTTGGAGAGCATTAAGGGTACATTTTTGTGGCAGTTGTAATACAGGGATGGCAGGTTGGATAACTTGTAATGGTATAGCCTAAAAAGGTATAGGGTGGATATTTCTGTGCTTTCTCAGATGATATAGTGAGACATAGTTGTTTGAAGTTGTGCAGAAGAGATTCCAAACATTTTTGTAGATGAGTCAAGTCCGCATGAGCAATAAGAATATCATCCATATAGTGAACAACCTCACAAAAGGGTAAAAGAGGATGAGTGGCTTCACTAACAAACATTTGGCATATAGCAGGACTGTTTTTCATTCCCTGCAGGAGGACTTTCCATTGAAAACGGCGTTGAGGGACTGCATTATTTGTAACAGGTACAGAAAAGGCAAAGTATTGACGGTCATCCTCATGAAGAGGGATGGAAAAGAAACAGTCTTTAAGATCTACCACAATGATGTGATGATCGCATGTGATGGCTGATGGATGAGGAAGGCCTGGTTGAGGAGAGCCAGTTTTTGTCATTTGAGCATTAATGTTTCTAAGGTCATGTAATATCCTCCATTTGCCAGATTTTTTTTGAATTACAAAGACAGGTGAGTTGTGAGGACTGGTGGAGGGTTCAATATGCTGTAAATTTAATTGTTCTTGCACAAGGACTTCCAATTGTTCTAATTTAGTTTGAGGCAGTGGCCACTGGTCTGACCATATAGGCTCTTGAGTTTTCCAAATAACTTTGATAGGTGCGGGTTTATTGATGGTGAATAATGGTGGAAGACCAGTGACCTTTATGCTTGGGGGTGCTCCTGAGAGGATGTAGAAAGGATGGCTCCTAACTTTGGAAGAACATCGCATCCCCACAGAGTTTGTGTGATACTTGACAAGACAAGGGGACAGAGCATTCCTGTCCTACCATCTGGGTCAGTCCATGCGAGGGGATCCACAAGTTGATGTGAGGGTCTTAATCTCCCTACACCTTGGACCAAAGGGCCTAGTTTAAGCAGCCAGGAAGGGTCAGTGTCAGACGGGCTAAGAACTGACAAATCTGCACCCGTGTCAATTTGTCCTGTAATGGGCTTTCCTTGAACAGTAAGGGTGAGGAAAGCTTTTCCTTGCATAATGGGAATTGTCCAAAATATGGTAGGTGAAGTTTCCTCTCTTACTTGCGGGGTTGAGAGGTGCCCCTGACCTCATTTAAAGGCGGGAAAGGATTGCCCTGAAAATCAGTTTTTGAGCGACATTCTCTTTTCCAATGCAAGCCCTTATGGCATCTAGGACAGATTGATCGAGGAGTGTTTGATGGTCTAGATATTTTGGATTCTGGACAGTCTCTGGTGAACGGCCAGTCCTATGGCACCGGTAACAAGTTCTATTTTGTGTTTGGAGGCTCGACTGATTGGCTAAGGCCATGGCGAGGATTGTCGCATAGTTGGTGGCAACTGCTATGGCAGATACAGAGGTAGAGCCAATACCTCTACAAGCAAGGACCCAATCATCAGGGGATTTATTGTGAATGGGCGTAATTGTTTGTTGACACTCAGTGTTTGCACCTTCCCAAAGTAGATCTTTTAAGAGCATCTGCTGCAGCGGCATGGGAAACTTTTCTATCTACTGCTTCTTTGACTTGACTATAAAAGTCAGAGAAAGGTTCATTTGGACTCTGTAAGAGTTTGGCAAGGTGTACAGGTTTACCCTGTGGATTGAGTTTGTGAAAAGCAGATTTGGCTATGGTCAGACACTGATCAAAATATGGGGCAGGACATGGGGCTTGGATTGTGGGGAGGGTCCATTGCCCTTCTCCTTTCAAGGCATCAGGGGGGATTGTGGTAAGGTTGTTGGTGAGCTTACAGGCACCAACTGTCTCAGCCTCATCATAATAGAGTGCTTTCCAAGTAACATAATCCCCAGGAGTTAAAATAGCACAGGCAGGATTCTTCCAATCGGCAGCACAATTATGTTCAAGGGAGAGATTATCTAGTAACATCTGTGCATAGGGGCTGTTAAGGCCATCCTCTTGGATGGCCTTGTGGAGATCAGATATAGTTTTATGATCCCATGGATACCAGTTATAGGGGGCAGCATCTGAAGGGGAAAAATTCACAGGGAAGGCATGCACCGGTGGATAAAGAGGATGAATGGGAGTGGTCAGGGAAAAAGGGGAAGCTAGAGGAGGAGGCGTGGAGTGCATGGGGAAAGGGGAAGTGGAGATGAGGATAAAGCAGAAGATGAAATGGCAGACGTGGGTGGATTAGGCAGATTAGGTTTAGGCCTAGAGAGAAATGGACAGAGGCCACAAGGTGGTGGCCTGTCTATCTCCAAAGAGATAAGTTCCTTTTCTTCCTCAAAGGAGGAAGCAGGGCTTTGGTGGGAAGATGAATCAGTAGGAGTAGAAGGAGGAACTGGTGGTTTCAAAGAGGAAGGGCCGAGCTGTTTCTCATGGGAACAATTGGCCAAGGAGAGGGGAGACTGTAAAGGGGGAGTGGCAGGAGATGGAGAAGAGGGGAAATCAGTGTTGGAAGCTGAATTAACAAGCAGAGGATATAGAGGCTCAAGATGAGGAGGTTCATATGGCAGGGCAGGAGTAGAGGGAGAAGAAGAGGCTAGATCTTTGAGAGGAATGGGGGAAGGTTCTTTTAGAGGGGCACCAGTAAGACAGGCGTGGACAGCTAAAAGGGCAGGAATAAGAACAAGGGGAGGGAAGCTGACTTGGCCCAGTGGTTAGGGCATCCGTCTACCACATGGGAGGTCTGCAGTTCAAACCCCGGGCCTCTTTGACCCATGTGTAGCTGGCCCAGGCACAGTGCTGATGTGCACAAGGAGTGCCGTGCCACACAGGGGTGTCCCCCGCATAGGGAAGCCCCACGCACAAGGAGTGCACCCATAAGGAGAGCCACCCAGTGCAAAAAAAGTGCAGCCTGCCCAGGAATGGCGCCGCCCACACTTCCCGTGCCGCTGATGACAACAGAAGTGGACAAAGAAACAAGACGCAGCAAATGGACACAGAGAGCAGACAACTGGGGGGGGAGTTAAATAAATAAATAAATCTTTTAAAAAAAAAAGAACAAGGGGAAAAGTCTTACCCTCATGGACTTTGGCTGAGCAAATGCGCTTAAGCAGCTTTGCTCATGTGGTGGGATCCCAAATTGCGGTGGTAGAAAGCCATGGATTAAAATGTACAACAAGATCCCAATACTGATTGACTTCCCTTTCAGATATTTTGATGTGTCTGCTCGCTAAAAGGGTGCACAGCACACAGGCTTGAGGGGCCTTCTTAGATGAGGAAAGATTCCCCATACTGAGGGTCACTTACCGACTGCAACAAGAGTTGTACTCGATGACTTGCTGTGAGATTGTCCATAAGCTGGATGCCCCATGTTGGGTGCCAACTGTCACCGATGGGGTCTGGCCAGCAGACCCCCTCAGCCGGACAGGTAAGGATGGCAGAGCAAATAAACACACACAGTGACCACTCTGGAGATGCAGACTGGTGGAGCAGGTCTGGTTTATTGAGGAAATGCAACAGATTTTATGGGTGTCTAAGGGGAAGTTAGGTGGTGTGCAAGTACCTGATTGGTTATGCTAATTCAGCAAGGCTGGTTGGCTCATGGGATCTTGTTGCTGAGGACCAGGGAAGAAACGGGAGTGGCTTACAGTTGTTTACTGTGAGGCTTGGTGCCATCTTTAAAGAATGGCGCCTTCAGCTCACTCACAATATATACACTAATTCAAACCTATTGAGCACTGAAACAATGATTTAGCCCTTCCTCTGTATAAAAGGAACTCAAAATTCTTGTTTAGGTCTCAGATTTGAAACAGAAAGCTCCTAAGTCTGGCCAGTCATCAATAAACCATTTTTCCTTCTCAAAATCATTCCTGAGGCCTCGCCTTTCTATACACAAATAATTGAACCTCTCTCAAATTCTACAATAGTATTCCAAAATTTTGATTGTTTCTTTCAGAATGAACATCTCATTAACCATATGAAAACTTCATTCAGCTTCGTACAGAATGCCAGATCCATCTTCCTCCAGTTAAGATAAAAGTTTTACACTTTGTTAAACGATGACTACAGCCCATAGCCAGCAGGAAGCAGTTACAGAAAAGAAATCATCTCCCTTCAGCACCCCTTTAAGATTAAAGGTGTAAACTATTTAAGGGTAAAATAAAATTAATAGATGGATCTGGAGCCTGACTGGAAATTCACATGAGCGCAGGTCACCCAAGGATGACTGTAGGGGGTTCATTCTGCTGTCCATAATGAAAACTTCTAAACATCTCAAAACAAGATCCTGGATGCTACACTGAAAATTGATAAGTAATCAATCAAAACCATCAACAGCCACCTACCTCATAGCTCCAACAATAATTATGCCAAAGCTTAGCAAATTAAGCTTTGGCATAAGGGGGGAAATGATGTGGGCTATGGGTGGGAGGCTGTTCATCCCTTTATAGATAACCTAAGCAGTCTGTGTCCTGACTTGTGGGTGTGGGATGGTAAGAGGCTGCAGGCCTGCCCTTGGTAACCATGGCAATGACTCCCATCCCAGAGAAACAGTTTAGCAATGCAAACTCTATAAACTTTAAATATTCAGGGAAAATGCAAACCAAATGTGCTAAAAGCTTATCTAGAATGTATGAAGTCCATGCTAAAAGCTTATCTAGGATGTGGAAGATATATGCTAATTCAAACCTATTGAGCACTGAAACAAAGAATTGTTTAGCCCTTACCCCGTATAAAAGGAACTTGAAAATCTTGTTCAGGGCTTGGGTTTGAAACAGAAAGCTCCCAAATCTGGTCAGCTGTCAATAAATAATTTTTCCTTCTCAAAATCATTCCTGAGTCCTGGCCTTTCTATATGCAAATAATTGAACCTCTCTCAACTTCTACAACAGTACAACAGTTTATAATCATAACTCACTATGTAATATCTGACTGAAGAAATTAAAGTACAATTTGAAAGCAAAAATAATTTCATTTTTACAAGACTGTATTAGTTTTTAAGAGTTGATTTTTGGCATTTTTAAATTCCACTAGAGATTCATTTTCTATTTTTAAAAAATTTATTTGTCATCATTATTTATTTATTTGTATTTTGTTTTTTGTTTATTTGTATTTTGTTTTATTTCCTGTTTGTGGTAAAAATTCTTACCTTGTTTTACAGCTTTTCTTCTTTTATATTATGTAATATCTGGGTCTAAAAATTTTTCTTTAATCAAGGATTTGCTAAATCCTGCCAGTTTTGATATGCAATGGAGTAGTTATTATTTTTTAAAAAAATTTAATTTGATTTTGGTTTCCTTTTGCACATATTAGTTATTATAATATGTATAAGTAACTGTACAAGGATTTAAGGATTTTATAGTTATCCTTTTTAAAAAAACTTGACTCTATTGTGACAATAGGACATGTAATACATATTCTAAAAACTATAGCTATATAGTTCTAAATACTAAGATAGTTTATAGGGCAGTTTATAATTGAGAACAAGTCTTCTCAACCAAGGCACTATTCCATTTAAAATGGATCATTTTTTGTGGTGGGGCCAGTTCTGGGCATTGTAGGATATTGAAGCTATGTACCCCATAGCTTGAGCATATGTTATTTCTATAGGTGTGAACCCATTGTAAAGAAGACTTTTTGGGGAGACTACTTGTTAAATTGTTGCCCAATGGAATGAAGATGTGTCTTAATCCTATTACTGGAGTCCTTTATAAGCAGAATAAAATTCAAAGCTGTAAGGAGAAAGCCAGAGGGAGCAGACAGAAGTCAGAAATGAATGGAACTCAGCATCATGTGTATTTTTTTAGTATATTACATGAAAGGATTTTTTAAAAATTTTTCCCTGATTACACTACCCACATTTTATTTACATTTTAAGAGTAATTTTAATGTAAAAATCAAAATAGCTTACACCTTTTTCCTTTAAACTTAAATTCATGGTTTGTTAAATAGACTATAGACAAATATTTATATGTAACATATAGCAAGGGCTTTTAACATAATTTCTTTGGCATCCCCTTGGTATTTTAACATAAATATAGGTGTCAAAACAATCCTGAATATATTTTGCCACTATTAGTATCCAGCACCTACACTGCTTCAAAAATTAATGCAATTTTCAAAAATATCCATTAACCTTCTACTTTAAACAATTTAAACTGCAGCTCTCCCACTAAGCAAGTGGACAAAACCTGCCATTTATGATTTTCCACCTTTAAATTACTTTTCAGAAACACATCTTCTTCTACAGCAATGTGGCACTTCTTGCCATTCTTTCATATTTTAAACCTTAATTCTAGTTTGAGTACTCCAGGTTTATGCTTAAATGAAAGTTCCTTGATACAAGAAAAAAAATTGTGCTGCATTTTTCTTTTTGCTAGGTAAAGACATAATGTGTGTACATAGATTAAATATATTTTTTTCAAAAGTCTCAGTCATGTTTACCAGCTGGAATTCTTTTACATAATGTATTTTGCATTGTGATACTGAATACATTAACATGAGAAGATGGTTGTTAATTTATGACAAATTTGAGATCCAATAAAATTAATTGTTGGGAAACGGACTTGGCCCAGTGGTTAGGGTGTCTGTCTACCACATGGGAGGTCCACAGTTCAAACCCCGGGCCTCCTTGACCCGTGTGGAGCTGGCCCATGCGCAGTGCTGATGCGCGCAAGGAGTGCCGCCTCACGCAGGTGTGTCCCCTGCATAGGGGAGCCCCACACGCAAGGAGTGTGCCCCGTAAGGAGAGCCGCCCAGCTTGAAAGAAAGTGCAGCCTGCCCAGGAATGGCTCCACCCACACTTCCCGTGCCGCTGACGACAACAGAAGTGGACAAACTTCCCGTGCTGCTGACGACAACAGAAGCGGACAAAGAAACAAGATGCAGCAAATAGACACAGAGAATAGACAACCGGGGGAGGGGGGGGAATTAAAAATAAATAAATAAATCTTTAAAAAAAATTTAATTGTTGAGTATGTGCCCCTCTGGTGGCTGTGGCAGCTTCATACATTGTATGGACATTAGACATCTTAGCTCCTGGAAAACAACTTTAATGCTATATTTTGACACTTTGCTAGCACTGATATGCTCTATGCATTCACACTTGGTGGCCCAATATGCTTATTCACCTTGTCAGTGTCATCTTCAATGCTCCAGCTAAGAACACCATCATATACTCCATTTTTTCCTTAAGTTCTTCCAAGGTGTGAATTTTTATTAGGAACTTTTACTCCCATGAGGACTGCCATCTCCTTCTGCAAACCAATATCTAAATTATTTTCTTATATTGTACCAAACTTGCATACCAGAGATAAATCACACTTGCTCATGGTGTGTAATTCTTTAATATACTGTTGGATTCAGTTTGCTAATATTCTGTTGAGACATTAATCTAGTTTTCTTTTATTGTAGTATCTTTATCTGGTTTTGGTATGAGTGTGGTGATAGCCTCATAGGGTGAATTATGCAGTTTTTCTTCCTCTTCAATTTTTCACAAGAGTTTGAGCAGAACTGGAGTTGAGTTTTCTTGAATATTTGGTAGAAATCTTATGTAACATCACATAAGAAATCTCAGTGATTTCTTTGTTGGGAAGTTTTTGATTATTGATTCAATCTTTTTACCACTATTTGGTTTGCTGAGATCTACTTCTTGCATTAATGTAGGTAGTTGGTGTGTTTCTAAGAATGTCCCCAGTTCATCTGAGTTATCTATCTTATTGGCATACAGTTGCTCACAGATTTCTCTTTTTTTTAAAGATTTATTTATTTTTATTTCTCCCCTTCCCCCCAGTTGTCTGCTCTCTGTGTCCATTCACTGTGTGTTCTTCTGTGACCACTTCTATCAGCAGCACTGAGAATCTGTGTTTCTTTTTGTTGCATCATCTTGTGTCAGCTATCTGTGTGCATGGTGCCATTCTTGGGCATACTGTACTTTCTTTCACTCTTGGTGGCTCTCCTTATGGGGTGCACTCTTTGCATGTGGGGCTCTCCTATGTGGGGGACACCCCTGTGTGGCACAGCACTTCTTGTGTGCATCAGCACTGCACATGGACCAGCTCCACATGGGTCAAGGAGGCTTGGGTTTGAACCATGGACCTCCCATGTGGTAGGCAGATGCCCTATCCATTGGGCCAAGTCTGCTTCTCCACAGATTTCTTTTATAGTCCCTTTTTTTTTTTTAAACTTTACTAATTTTATTGCTAATAAGCACTATTACAAGTTTAACTATTCACAAGAGTATAGCAAAAAACTCCTTATCAATAAGGAGTTGAAAGAAAATTTATTCCTCTTTTTTTTTAATTGACTTTGTAATAATGTTACATTAAAAATATATATGTGAGGTCCCATTCATCCCCACCCCCCCACCCCCCCTCTCCCCCCCCAACAACACTCGTTTCCATCATCATGACACATCCATTGGATTTGGTAAGTACATCTTTGGGCACCTCTGCACCTTATAGACAATGGTCCACATCATGGCCCCCACTCTCCTCCATTCCATCCAGTGGGCCCTATGAGGATTTACAATGTCCGGTGATTACCTCTGAGGCACCATCCAGGGCAGCTCCATGTCCCAAAGACGCCTCCACCTCTCATCTCCTCCTGCCCTTCCCCATACACATCGTCCACCATGTCCACTTTTCCCAATTCCATGCCACCTCTTCTATGTGGACATTGGATTGGTTGTGTCCATAGTCCCTTTTATTTAATCAGTTATGACCCCTTTTTCAATTCAGATTATCATTTAATCAAGCACATCACCAAACAAAAATATGTAGAAGGCAAACATATTTTCAACATTTATCATGTAGGAAATTCAAATTAAAACCCCAATGAGGTAACTCTATGCTCTTGTTAGAATGACTAAAATTTAAAAATGACCAAGTATACCAAATGTTAGGAAAGATAAGGAAGATCCAAAACTTTTTCATGCTAATGATAGGAATGTAATATATAACAGATACTTTGGAAATCACTGTAGCAGTTTCTTAAAATGTTAACTATACACTTACTATATAATCTATAACCATTGCACACTTAAGTACTTATTTAAGATAAATGAAAGTTTAATTTAAGTGCTTGTACACAAGCATTCATAGCAAATTTATTTGTAATACCCCAGAAGTAAAACAACCCAAATGTCTACCAAGAGGTAAAATGATAAACAAAATGTGGTATATCTAAACAATGAGTTATTATTCAGTAATAAAATAGAATCAAATATTGATATATTCTACAAGTTAGAAGAATCTCAAAATTATTCTGAATAAAAGAAACTAAGAAATAAAATATACATGCTGAATATTCCAATTTTTGCTAAACTCAAGGAAATGAAAACTAATTTATAATATTAAAAAGTCATTTGATGGTTGCCTGAGGATTAAAGGGATGGCACAGATCATAAGTCAAGCATTGTAAGAGGGCATAAGCAAGTTTTGGTGCAATGAATACAATTAGTATCTTGATTATGGTGATGGCTTCACAAGTGTATATAAATGTCAAAATACAACAAATTATATCTTTTAAATTCATGCATTTATTGTAGGTAAACATTAGATCAATGTAGCTATTTCAAAACAATTTCTGCATAACAGTTTTATAATTCAGTATTTCTTTGTTTTCTTATGAATAATATAAAATACTAATTTAAATACTTCCAGCATTTTTTAGGTAAAATATTGAAGCACCTTAAGGTACTCTTTATCTTTGGGAAGGGCCTGTATTTGTGTTGAGTAGTATCAAATTTTATTGAATTTTTAAATATAAAAGTAAAGAATTATTTTAGCATGGTTTTTATCTGATAGAATTTAAGGTAGTCTATAATATGAAGTAATTTAACCATTACTATTTATCCTTGCAGTCACCTCTTCTTCCAGTTTTTATTTTATTTAGCACAGATCATAGAGTTTGCTGTTGGACAGGTACAGATATTTGAAATAGGCTCTATCTTCTAGATCACATACTTCAATGATTAAACTAAGAAGTACAGATATACTGTATTCTTAAAATCTGCTCCAATTAACACAAGCAAACTCATAGAGTCAGAATTCTAGAGTATAGGCTACAAGGGGATGGTATAGGAATAGGGAAGTGAAGTTAAGGCTTAAAATGCACAGGGTTCCTATTTTGAATGATGGAAATATTTTTAGTAATGGTGATGGTAGCATAACATTGTGAATGTTATTAACAGCACTGAAATAAGTATCTGAATGTGATTCAAAGGGGAAGTGTTAGGTAGTATATATGGTAACAGAATAATTTTTTAAATCCATGGAAAAATACTACACAAACAGTGAACCCTAAGTAAAACCATGGATTATAGTCTACAGTACAATTATAAAACTGCCTTCATCAATTGTGGCAAATGCTGAACTCCAATGCAAGGTGACAAAAACAGGTTGGTATATGGGAATCCTGCATTTTATGCATGATTGTTCAGTAAAGACACGCTTTCTCTAATAAAGAAAAAAGGGGAGCTGGGGCAAGATGGTGGCTGAGTGAACTTGCCTGGTAGTGTCTCTGCAGGGGGCAGCTGGGCAGCGTTGAAGGCTCTTTGGGACTGCGCTGTTTCGGGGATTTTTGCTGGTTGGAAGGTGTCTGGATGTCGATTTGGTGGGAAGGTAACAGAGAGGATACGTCTATAATATATAAACGGAGGTCCCAGCTGGGCATGGAAAGTTCCCTCCTTGGGTGGGCGGAGCCGCGGTATAGGGCGCTGCTGCGGCTCAGGGAGCCACTGCAGCAAGGTTTTTCTTTTTTTTTCCTTTTTTTGGAGGCTCTGCGGTGCTGAGGAATTCACGGGTCCTGGGCGGGCTGGTGAGGGGTTGATGGGACAGGACTCCTTTGCAGATCAATTTGGGGAGACAGACGGTGTTTTGTTGTGAAGCGGGGGAATTTTTGGTTGCGGACAGGGGTGGTAGCGCTTCCGCCTGGAGCCCCGTCCCCACAGGTCTGGCTGCCGATCTGCAACGGAATTGGATTTTTGGCAATAAGGAGACACAATTGGGAGATTGTTGCAGGGTGCAGTGAGGGAGGGGGACACATCTGGAAGCCGATTGGGGAATATTTTGCGAAGTTTGGGAGTTCCGGTTTTGGAGTCTGTTTTCGGCGTTTCCAGCTGAAGCCCAGCCCACCCGGCGGGGCTTGGGATCTGGGTCATTGAACTGGCTGCGGTGTAGAGGTGCCCTCAAGTGGCTGTTGCAAGGGAGCACAGGGTGGGAGCTGTCCAAAGGCTGAAACCCTGAGGAGTAGGTGAATTGCAGGGTTCAGACATTAAATATAGAGTTTGCGGATCTGGCTTCCCCCATGGGGCTGGCACCCAGCTACGGGGATCCCTGAGGGCTGTGTTGCACTGCGGGGCTCCTAAGCTTCCTGTTGACTGGATTTGAGGTTGCCAGGTCTGGGTCCCCTGGACTCTGGTGGTCCACACCCCAGACTCACACCTCTTCAGTGTCTCAGTGTCTCAGACTTTCCACCCCTGAATCCATCAAGCCCTGGGGTCTACCTGGGGTCCTTGAGTGCCCTGGGACTTTAACGTTGGCATTTTATCTTTATTGGTTCATATTGTTTTGTTTTTATTTTCATTTTATCTTATTTTTTACTCTTTTTGATGCCCTGATTGCTAATATTGCATTATCCCCTAGTCTTTTCTCCTAGCATGTCCCCCAAAGTCCTTTTTTTATACAGTTATTTAGGGGTTTTTCGTTGTTGTTGTAGATAGTGTTGCAATTGTGGTTCGTGTATACCTGTATTTCACTTCCCCCTACCTGTTCCCCACCCTTTGCCCACCCTCTTTTTCTTTCTTCCTTTCTTCTCCTCTTTCTTTTTTTTCTTTATTATTATTATTTTTTCTGTTTCTGTTTTCTCTCTCCCTCTTGTCCCTCATTTTCCACTTATTTTATTTTAATTCAAGTATACAATACGTGCTACAGGGAACACCTCACATTTGCTGGGTTTTCCCATCCTCCACTGCCTCATTTCTGTGTGAACTGATTTAGGCTACCTACACTATCCCCTTCCCCTACATCTTGATATCCGCTATCATCTACTATCTCTCCTATATTCCACCCCCCACCTCCCTTTCTTTGATCCACAAAATGTCTAACTCTTAATTTCTAATACCTTTGTTTTGTTTTCTGTCTGTTATCCACTCTTGAAACTATTACCTTTCTTTTCTTTTTCCCTCTCTCATGAAAACAATAGCTTTGTAGCTCATACCATATTCCTCCCATATTCATTCATCTACCTCCTAATAGGTACTCTACCTACAGCTATAACTCTACACAATTTACATGAATCTAACCTCCATCCTCCCAGATCTCATATTCTTGCTTTGTTAACATATATCACCAATAGTACTCTACACTTTTTCCTTGCTTACACAATTGCCTTTCCCCGGCACTAATACTTTCCTTTAAAGTGAACTTAAACAGCAACAAGAAATTAGAATAAGAAGAACGAAGTGACAAAAAGAAGATATAACACTTACGCAAAAAAAACAGCTAATTAATCTCCAAGACTAGACAAAGAAGCTAAGGAACTGATTAAACCCGTCAATATAAAAGGATGACCAGAAAGCAACAAAAATCAATAAACCAAATCAGTAATAAGGAAAACATGGCTGAATCCAATCAACAAACTAAAAATCAGGAAGGGGAGCAGAACTTCGCACAAGCAATGAAAGATCTCAGAACAATTATCACCAACAAATTTGATGAAGTAATGAAAGAGGTTAACAAAATGAAGACAACACTGGGAGGGGAAATTGCAGACATATGCAAAAACATTACAGACATGATGGGAATGAACACCACAGTTCAAGAAATCAAAAATACACTTGCAGCAAATATCAACAGACTAGAACAGGCAGAGCAGAGAATTAGTGATGTGGAAGACAGTACATCAGAAATCAAACAGATAGTAGAAGGGGTCGATAAAAAGATAGAAAAAATCCAGCTAGGACTCAGGGACCTGAATGACAATGCAAAACACTCAAATATATGTATTATAGGTATTCCAGAAGGAGAAGAGAAGGGAAAGGGGTCAGAAGGAGTGTTGCAGGAAATAATGGCTGAAAACTTCCCAAATCTACTGAAAGAGACAGACGTACATATTCAAGAAGCACAGCGCACTCCACTGGTCATAAACCCCAACACGCCCACCCCAAGACATATACTTGTCAAATTATCCAATGCTGAACACAAAGAGAAAATCCTAAAAGCAGCAAGAGAAAAGAAAACCATCACATACAAGGGAAGATCCATAAGATTAAGTGCGGATTTCTCATCTGAAACCATGGAGGCAAGAAGGCAGTGGTATGATATAGTCAAGGTACTAAAGGAAAAAAATTTCCAACCAAGAATACTCTATCCAGCTAAACTAGCATTCAAAAATGGTGGAGAGTTCAAAATATTCACAGATAAACCGAAACTGAAAGAGTATGCCAACAAGAAACCTCCCCTTCAAGAAATTCTAAAGGGAGTTCTGCAGGAAGAAAGGAAAAAACAGGACAGGCAGAGTTGGAGGAGAGTGTAAGAGCAACAAAAAAGACAAAAAGAGAAGGGAAAAAAAAAAGCAAACAAAATAGGACAAACACAACTCCAATCAAAATATGGCTAACACAAATAATTCCTTCAAAGTAATAACACTGAATGTCAATGGATTAAACTCACCTATCAAAAGATTCAGACTGGGACATTGGATAAGGAAATATGACCCATCCGTATGCTGTCTACAAGAGACACATCTTAGACCCAGAGACACATGGAGATTGAAAGTGAATGGCTGGAAAACAATCATACAAGCAAACAATAACCAAAAAAAGGCAGGAGTAGCTATATTAATATCAGACAAAATAGACTTTAAATGTGAAACAATTGTGAGAGACAAAGAAGGATACTACATTTTAGTGAAAGGGAAAATCTGTCAAGAAGATCGAACAATCATAAATATTTATGCTCCTAACAAGGGTGCCTCTAAGTACATGAGACAAACGCTGGAAAAACTAAGTGAAACAATAGATGCATCTACAATCATAGTGGGGGATTTTAATACACCACTATCTACCTTGGACAGAACATCTCAAAAGAGAATCACTAAAGAAACAAAACATTTGAACAGTATATTAGAGGAGCTGGAACTAATTGACATATATAGATCATTACACCCAAACACAGCAGGATATACATTCTTCTCAAGCGCACATGGATCATTCTCCAAGATAGACCATATGCTAGGCCACAAAGAAAGGCTGAATGAATTCAGAAAGATTGAAATCATACAAAACAATATCTCTGACCACAGTGGAGTCAAGCTGGAAATTTGCAAGGGACAGAGACCCAGATTTCACACCACGATTTGGAAATTAAACAGCACACTCTTAGAAAAACAGTGGGTCAAAGAGGAAATCTCAAAAGAAATCAATGACTACCTTGAAACAAATGATAATGATAACACAACATACCAAAATTTATGGGATACAGCAAAAGCAGTACTGAGAGGGAAATTTATAGCCATAAATTCATATATCAAAAAAGAAGAAAGAGCAAAAATTGAAGAATTAACTGCACATTTGAAGGAATTAGAAAAACAAAAACAAAGTGACCCAACAGGAAGAAGAAGGAAGAAAATAACAAAGATAAGAGCAGAACTAAATGAAATAGAAAATAAGAAAGCACTTGAAAAGATAAACAAGACCAAGAGCTGGTTTTTTGAGAAGATCAACAAAATTGACAAATCTTTAGCGAGACTAACAAAGAGAAAAAGAGAGAAGATGCAAATACACAAAATAAGAAATGAGAAGGGAGATATCACCACTGACCCCACAGAAATAAAGACTATCATAAGAGGATACTTTGAAAAACTATATTCCAACAAAAATGACAACTTAGAGGAAATGGACAAATTCCTAGAAACACATAAGCAACCCATATTGACGAAAGAAGAAATTGATGATCTTAACAAACCAATCACAAGCAGAGAGATAGAATCAGTCATTAAAAATCTCCCAACTAAGAAGAGCCCAGGGCCAGACGGCTTCACAGGTGAATTCTACAAAACATTCCGGAAAGAACTAACACCAATCCTGCTGAAACTATTCCAAAAAATTGAAACAGATGGAACATTGCCGAACTCCTTCTATGACTCCAACATTACCCTAGTACCAAAGCCAATCAAAGACACCACAAAAACGGAAAATTATAGACCAATTTCTCTAATGAACCTAGATGCAAAAATACTTAACAAAATACTTGCTAATCGTATTCAACAACACATTAAACGAATTATACACCACGACGAAGTGGGATTTATTCCAGGTATGCAAGGATTGTTCAACATAAGAAAATCAATCAACGTAATACACCATATAAACAGATTGAAGGAAAAAAATCACATGATTATATCTATAGATGCAGAAAAAGCATTTGACAAAATACAGCACCCTTTCTTGATAAAAACACTCCAAAAGATTGGAATACAAGGAAATTTTTTGAACATGATAAAGAGTATATACGAAAAACCTACACCCAACATTGTTTACAATGGAGAAATTCTAAAATCCTTCCCTCTAAACTCAGGAACAAGACAAGGATGCCCATTGTCTCCACTCCTATTTAACATTGTCTTAGAAGTACTTGCTCGAGCACTGAGGCAAGAACCAGATATAAAAGGCATTCAAATTGGAAAGGAAGAAGTCAAAATTTCCTTATTTGCAGATGACATGACCCTATACATAGAAAACCCTGAGAGATCTACAACAAAGCTTCTAGAACTCATAAATGAGTTTAGTAAAGTTGCAGGTTATAAGATCAATGCGCAAAAATCAGTAGCATTTCTGTACACCAATAATGAGCAAGATCAGGAGGAAATCAAGAAACAAATACCATTCACAATAGAAAATAAAAAAATCAAATACTTAGGAATAAATTTAACTAAAGAGGTAAAAAACTTATACACCAAGAACTATACAAGACTGTTCAAGGAAACTAAAGAAGACCTAAATAAATGGAAGAATATTCCTTGTTCATGGATAGGAAGACTGAATATTATCAAGATGTCTATCCTACCAAAACTGATCTACACATTCAATGCAATCCCAATAAAAATCAACACAGCCTTCTTTAAGGAAGTAGAAAATCTAACTATGAAATTTATTTGGAAAGTAAAGAGACCCCGAATAACCAAAGACATACTGAAAAAGAAAAATGAAATTGGAGGGATCACACTACCTGACTTCAAAACATACTACAAAGCTACAGTAGTGAAAACAGCATGGTATTGGCATAAGGAGAGACACACAGACCAATGGAATCGAATTGAAAGTTCTGATATAGAACCTCACATATATAGCCATATAATATTTGATAAAGCCACCAAACCCTTCAACTGGGAGAGAGTGGCCTATTCAACAAATGGTGCCTGGAGAACTGGATAGCCATATGTAGAAGAATGAAAGAGGATTACCATCTCACACCTTATACAAAGATCAACTCAAGATGGATCAAAGACCTAAATATAAGAGCCAAGACCATAAAAACCTTGGAAAGCAGTGTAGGGAAACATCTACAGGACCTTGTAATAGGAAATGGATTCATGAATATCACACCAAAAGCACGAGCAGCAAAAGAACTAATAGATAAATGGGACTACCTCAAAATTAAAGCCTTCTGCACCTAAAAGGAGTTTGTCAAGAAAGTAAAAAGGGAGCCCACACAGTGGGAGAAAATATTTGGCAACCATATATCTGATAAGAAACTTATAACTTGCATATATAAAGAACTCATATATCTTGAAAAGAAAAAGATAAACAACCCATTTAAAAAATGGGAAAAAGATTTAAACAGACACTTCTCCAAAGAAGAAATACAAATGGCTAAAAAGCACATGAAAAAATGCTCCAAATCTCTAGCTATCAGGGAAATGCAAATCAAAACTACAATGAGATACCATCTTACTCCCATAAGATTGGCAGCCATGAAAAAAACAGTAGAATACAAATGCTGGAGAGGATGTGAAGAAAGGGGAACACTCATCCATTGCTGGTGGGAATGCAGAAGGATCCAACCATTCTGGAGGACAGTTTGGCAGTTTCTCAAAAAATTATCCATAGATTTGCCATATGACCCAGCAATACCACTGCTGGGTATATACCCATCAGATCTGAAAACAAGGACACAAACCGATATATGTACACCAATGTTCATAGCAGCATTGTTCACCATCGCCAAAAGTTGGAATCAATCCAAAAGTCCATCAACAGATGAGTGGATCAATAAAATGTGGTATATACACACAATGGAATACTACTCAGCTGTAAGAACCAATACACTACAATCGCACGTGATAACATGGATGAACCTTGAGAATCTTATGTTAAGTGAAGCAACCCAGGCATTGAAGGACAAATACTATATGACTTCAATGATATGAAATAAGTTAACTGCCTCAGAGAGCTAGAGTTTGGAAAAGTGGCTTACTGGAAATCGGTGGGTGGAGGAAGGATGTGAGTTAATGTCTGTAGGGGTGGAATCTGTGATGAGCTGGGGGTAAGTATGAGCACAAAGAAGGGACAATATGGGGGCAAGGGGTTACCTTCGGGTGGGGTTTTCTGGGTTTGAGGGGGGCTGGGGATGGGAAGAGGGGTAATATGGTCCAAGAAATAGGTGGGAGGGAGGGGCAACATACAACATGGGAGAGTGCCAGAAGTTCGTTGAGAATTAAATGTTGAGTAAAACGTATCAAAGTATAAGTAGGAGGGTCACCTGGTTAGGACGCTCAGGGGGTATGGTCTGATGCGGGACGGACTCCGGAGGGAATAGCTGAAGGCTCATTTTGCCAAGGTGGGTTCTACCATTGGGTGGGGTGGACCCATATCCTGGGGAAGACTAATGCCGTCGAATAGAGAGAACTGTATCTCTCGTGAGAAAGGACGGCTCCCAGGGCATTAGATTGGCAGGCGTTGTGGGCCCTAAGGGGAGGGGAAAATGGATGTGGAATGGATGGAACAAAGGTAAATAAGGGGGCAAAAGAGGAGTTATGTGAGAGTACACGAGGATGAATATAAAACAGCTAATATTACACCAAAAACATATAGGGGACGACAGACTAATAATGAAAACCATAAGACAAAACATAGGATAACTAAAAAATTTAGAAAGCTGTACAGCCTAAAATATGGACCACATAGTAAGAACAAATGTCACCTTGTTTGAAAACTATAGTTTTGGAATCTGTACATCAGTTTCAGGAAATATGATATGAATAAGTTAAAAGATTATTGCTGTGCAAGGGAAAAGGTTTTATGGTGGATCTGGGGAAATACTGTATATTGTATATATGAATTTCGGTGATCTAAGACTCTTCTGAAGCTGACATTATGTTGGGATTCACTTTACGGGAAGTTTTGGATCACAGAGTGGTTCAACAATGGCAGCGGAGGAATACTGATATGGGATGTTATTGACAGGATATATATGGTTGACAGGGAGTTATACAGGGCATATGCCCAGGGTATATGGTAATGTCTATATATACTCATAGTGGAAACAATTAAAAACAACAGCTGGGGGGGTACTGGGCTCCTGGCCGGGGAGTCACTGTTGTGGGCCCTGGGAGAGCAGCGGCAATCCTCCAGGTGCAACGGCAAGAACCATAAAGGAGGGCCCAACAGTGGGCTCTTGATACTAATGGCTACACTTTTGAGCCTATACAGCTGCAATAAGAACAAGGCCTAGAGTAGCATTGTGCCTGGGGGTTTCCTCCTGACAGCCTTCATGTTACTCAAATGTGGCCACTCTCACAGCCAAACTCAGCGTGTAGATGTGATGCATTCCCCCCAGCGTGGGACACGACACCCGGGGATGAGCCTCCCTGGCACCGAGGGATCACTACCACATACCAGCTGAAGAAGCAACTAGAAAATGACCTTGAATTAAAGATTCAATGCGGAACAGCAGAATATACCTGTCTACATATAATAACATGACTTCGGGAAGCGGTTTGACCTAATGTAAGGGGGAAATGGAAAGGAGAAATGAGATTATAAGGCTGTGAGTCTCTAAAAAAGAGTCTGGAGGTTGTCAGAAGGAATACCCCTATGTACAACTGAACAGAGTCTAAGAGACAGATAAGGTAGATACAACCCCAGGTATTGGTTCTTTTGAGGGATAAAGAGACCCACGGGTTCTGTGGTCATGGCAGAAGGGGTTCACTGCCATGACAGATGGCCCTTCTTTGGAGCTGGCGTTTCTGCGTGATGGAACTGGACTCAGAGGGGATCTCTTTTCACAAGTCTTGCATGCTACTTTATTGGAATTGTAGTTGGTGCTGGGTTTAAGATATATGTAGGGGATTTGAATCTCTGGACTGATAATATGACACCCAGGCCCAGAGCCTCAATAGACTTCAGCTCCTACACTTTGACTTATTGGACTTACTCCACTCAGCTAACATGGAGTTGAAGAAGGTCAACCACCACAACGTGGAGCCTAGAGTGTCTACAACTAGAAGCGGGAAGAGTGCATCCAGTACCCATGTGGAATCTAAGCCCTCACTTGACATAGGTGTGCAATGGACACAACCAATCCAATGTCCACAGAGAAAATGTGGAATGGTTGTGGGAACGGTAGCCATGGGGGCTGCTGGGTGTGGGGAACGGGAGGAAGAGATGAGATGTGGAGGCGTTTTCGGGACGTGGAGTTGTCCTGGATAGTGCTTCACGGACAATTACGGGACACTGTAGATCCCCCCAGGGCCCACTGGATGGAACGTGAGAGAGTCTGCGCTATGATGTGGACCATTGACTATGGGGTGCAGTGATGCTCAGAGATGAACTTACCAGGTGCAATGGATGTATCACGATGATGGGAGAGAGTGTTGCTGTGGGGGGAGTGGGGGGCGGGGGCGGTGGGGTTGAATGGGACCTCATATATATTTTTTAATGTAATTAAATAAATAATAATAATAAATAAATATTAAAAAAAAAGAACTCATATATCTTGAAAAGAAAAAGATAAACAACCCATTTAAAAAATGGGAAAAAGATTTAAACAGACACTTCTCCAAAGAAGAAATACAAATGGCTAAAAACCACATGAAAAAATGCTCCAAATCTCTAGCTATCAGGGAAATGCAAATCAAAACTACAATGAGATACCATCTTACTCCCATAAGATTGGCAGCTATAAAAAAAACAGAAGAATACAAATGCTGGAGAGGATGTGAAGAAAGGGGAACACTCATCCACTGTTGTGGGAATGCAGAAGGATCCAGCCATTCTGGAGGACAGTTTGGCGGTTTCTCAAAAAGCTAACCATAGATTTGCCATATGATCCAGCAATACCACTGCTGGGTTTATACCCAGCAGAACTGAAAACAAGGACACAAACCGATATATGTACACCAATGTTCATAGCAGCATTGTTCACTATCGCCAAAAGTTGGAATCAACCCAAATGCCCATCAACAGATGAGTGGATCAATAAAATGTGATATATACACACAATGGAATACTACTTGTCTGTAAGAACAAATACACTACAAACACACGTGATAACATGGATGAATCTTGAGAACCTTATGTTGAGTGAAGCAACCCAGGCATTGAAGGACAAACACTACATGACCTCAATGATATGAAATAAGAAAGCTGGCTCAGAGAGCTAGAGACTGAACGATAGGCTTACAGGAAATCGGGGGGTGGAGGAAGGATGTGAGCCGATGTCTGCAGGGGTGGAATTTATGATGAGATGGCGGTAAGTATGAACACAAAGAAGAGATAAAAGGGGGGCAAGGGATTGCCTTTGGGTGGGGCTTTGCGGGATTGAGGGGGCTGGGGATGGGCGGATGGGTAATATTGCCCAAAAAGTGGGGGGAGGGAGGGGTAACATACGAACACAGGAGAGTGTCAGGTGTTGGTTGAGAGTAAAATGCTGAGAAAATCGTATCAAAATATAATTAAGAGGGTTACCTGTTTAGGATGCTCGGAAGGGATGGTCTGATGTGGGACGGACTCCTGGGGAATGTCTGAATGCTCATTTTGCCAGAGTGGGTGATACCATTGGGTAGAGACCCAAGTAGTGAGAGTGGGGGTGGACCCACATCCTGGGGAGGACTAATGCCATCAAATAGAGGGAACTGTATCTCTCGAGAGAAAGGGTGGCTCCCAGGGCATTGGGGCAGCTGAGCAAGTTAGGACCTGAACACTGTTGCAAGTATCTCTGGACGTGGCTCCTCATGAAATGGAGGTTGGCTATCACTGTGGGCACCAAGGGGATGGGAAAATGGATGTTAAATGTGTGGAACCAAGGTAAATGTGGGGTAAGAGAGGATTTTCGTGAGAGTACACAAGGATGGATATAAAACATGTAATATTACATCATAAACATATAGGGGACGACAGAATGATAATGTAAACCATAATGTAAAACATAGGATAACTAAAAATGTTAGAAAACTGCGTGTCCTAAAGTATGCACCACAATGTAAGCACAGATGTCACCTGGTTTGAAAGCTATTGTCTCAGACTCTGTACATCACTTTAAGTAAATATGTTGTGAATAGGTTGTAAGAGTATCGCTGTGGAAGGGAAAAGGTTTTGTGGTGGATGTGTGGGAGTGGTGTATATTGTATACATGAATTGCTGTGGTCTAGGGCTCTTGTGAAGAGAAGTTCAATAATTAGGGGAAAAAAAAGGAAAAGAAAAAGATAGGATGTAGAATTTTTCCAAGTCAACACGTATTCTATATCTAACCTTTAAACCCATCGCTATATCCCATTTTGCTAGTAAGAGATCCTGACATTATATTGGGGCTTCAATATTCAGGAAGTTCTGGATCCCAGAGAGGTCCAATAATGGCAGCAGAGGAATACTGGTATAGGATACTATTGACAGGGGATATATGGCTGACAGGGACCTATACAGGGCATATGTCCAGGGTGCATGGTAATGTTTGGATATACTCATAGTGACAACAATTAAAAACTACAGCTGGGGGGGGTACTGGGTCCCTGGCCGGGGGTGCTGTGCCTAGGTCCCTAGGGGAGCAGTGGCAGTCCCCCAAGTGCAGCAGCAAGGACCGAGAAGGAATGAGGGTCCAACAGTGAGCCCCTGATACTAATGACTATGCTTGTGAGCCTATATGCCTGAAATAAGAACAAGGCCTAGAGCAGCACTGTGCCTGGGAATTTCCTCCTGACAGCCTTCATGTTACTCAAATGTGGCCAGTCTCGAAGCCTAACTCAGCATCTAAATGCAATGCCTTCCCCCCAGCATGGGACATGACACCCGGGGATGAGCCTCCCTGGCACTGAGGGATCACTATCAACTAACAACTGATAATGCAATTGGAAAATGACCTTGAATTGAAGGTTCGATGCGGATCAGTAGAATATCCCTGTCTACATAGAATAATATGACTTTAAAATGCTGTTTGAACTAATGTAAGGGGGAAATAGAAAGGAGAAATGAGTTTATATGGCTATGAGTCTCTAAAAAAAAAGGAGTCTGGAGGCTGTCAGAAGGATTGCCCTTATGCACAACTGAGCAGAGTCTAAGAGACAGATAAAGTAGATACAATCCCCAGGTATTGGTTCCTTTGAGGGCTAAAGGGACCCATGGGTTCTATGGTCATGGCAGATAGGGTTCACTGCCATGTCAGATGGCCCTTCTTTGGAGCTGGTGTTTCTGCGTGATGAAACTGGACCCAGAGGGGATCTCTTTTCATAAGACTATCATGCTACTTTACTGGAATTGTAGTTGGTATTGGGGTTTAAGTAATATTTAGGGGATTGAATCTTTTTACTGACAATATGATAGCCAGGCCCTGAGCCTCAACAGACTTCAGCTCCTACAATCTGATTTATTGGACTCACCTCACTCAGCTAAGATGGAGTTGAAGAAGGACAACCACCACACCATGGAGCCTAGAGTGCTTACAACTGAAAGCAGGAGGATTGCATCCAGTAACCATGTGGAATCTGAGCCTCCTCTTGACATAGAGGTGCAACGGACACAACCAATCCAAAGTCCACAGAGAAAAGGTGGCATTGGAGTGGGAAATGTGGACATGGTGGCTGATGGGTATGGGGAATGGCAGGAAGAGATGAGAGGTGGAGGCGCCTTTGGGACTTGGAGTTTCCCTGGATGGTGCTTCAGGGGCAATCACCGGACATTGTAAATCCTCCCAGGGCCCACTGGATGGAATGGGGGAGGGTGTGGGCCATGATGTGGACCAATGACCATGAGGTGCAGAGATACCCAGAGATGTACTTACCGGATGCAATGGATGTGTCATGATGATGGGAGTGAGTGTTGCTGGGGGGGGAGTGGTGGGGTGGGGGGGGGGGGGGTTGAATGGGACCTCATATTTTTTTAATGTAATATTTTTACAAAATCAATTTAAAAAATTTAAAAAAAAGAAAAAAGTCACTCTATACAACAAGCAGAAACAAATTAATATGAGATCAGAAAGTTAAAATACTCCAAGTAAGTAAAAGTTAATTGGAGCTAAGTCCAGGATGATACAAGTGATCCATTGCTGCAAAAATCAGTAAGGGAAAATCTGCTTTCTCCTCAGAGCCTCCTTGGCATCTTTGTTCCTCAGGCCGTATATCAGGGGTTTCAACATGGCGATGACAGTAGTGGAAAAGATAAGACATTACTTTGCTTCATGCAAGAGAGAGCACTGGGTACTGTATATATGAAGAAAGCACTACTAAAAGAAAAGTATAGTCCAGTCAGGTGGGAGGTGTCTGTTGAGAATGCTTCCCTGCATCCCTGCACTACAGGAATATTCAGGGTTGTTGAGATGATATAGATATAGGAGACCAAGAAAATTTGGAATTTACTCCAAAGGAACTTTCCCAACATTGTAGTTTCAACAACAGATGAGGGGAGAGAGAGGGAAAAATAGGTGTAACATGGGACTTTTTGGACATTGGAATTGTTCTACATGATATTGCGATGATGGATTCAAGCCATTATACATGTTGTAAAAACCTATAAATTTGTGCTGTGCAAAATGTAAGCCATAATGTAAACTCTAAACCTTGGTTAGTAGCAGTGCTTCAATGAGTGTTCTTCAATTGTAAATAAGGTACCACATTAGTGAAAGACTTTAATAGGGAAAACTGTGGGAGGGGGGTATATGGGAATCCCCTATATTTTTGAGTTAATGTTTACGTAATATAAAGCTTCTTTAAAGGTAAAGAAAAAATTTCATAATAAAAAGGAAAAAAGAGTCTACAAAAAAAAAAAAAAAAAAGAAAAAGCATATACTGACAAGGGAGTCACATAAACCAAGAAGGTTTATAAAGGTATTTGAACATGACAGGGACAAGAGTGGGGGGACATCACAGAAAATAACATTGATCTCATTTGAAACACAGAAGAACAACATAAATAACATTGTTACTTAAAGGACAGCATTCACTAATACCCCACAAGTAGGACCCCAACACTGAGAGCATACACATTGTGAGACGTGCTCCAGCAGTATGGAAGAGGTTTACATGTGATAATGAAGCAGTCATAGGCCAGAGCACCCAAAAGGAAAACATCTGTGGTACAACAAAGAGACAAGAAGACAACTGAGTAGCACCCCACCCAAGGAAATGGTGCAGTCTCCATGCAGGCAGGTCATGAGAGCTGTGGGTACAATTGTGGAAGAACAACAGATGTCCAACAAGAAACAGCCTTGGAGAAGAGCATAGATGGGAACACAGATGTGGGTGTTAGTCCTGATAATTATGATCATGCCAGAGTTCCCAACCACAGCTATGATGCACAGCACCAGAAAAATCAGAAATTAGCATTGCCTGCCTCCCTGGCTCCCCTCTGAATCCAAGTAGAGCATGCTCTGGGAAAAGCATAAAATATAAAGCTTACCATTTTTTAGATACAACCAGAGAGAGATTTACAAACCAAATGCTATTTAATGCTAAGAGCATTACATTAGTTTATACTATGACATGACATGACATGACATTACCATTGAGTTCTTTTCATGGTATTGAAATCATTCTGTTTATGAACCAGGATACAATACCTCCATATGTCATACTGCATATACCTCCATATATGATAATGCATATGCTGTGAGACCTGAAAAGTTTCTGCTGCAAATTAAAGGCATCAGAAATAAATAAGCATTCACACACAATTTGTCTGCATCTATAAATGCATCACCCTATTTTTGAACTCTAATTTCACCAGTAAGGTGAGGGAAAGGCATCTTTGATCTATTTTGAATCATATCTTCACTTCACATTCCTAGTATTTTAATTTTTAAAATTCTCGATCAGATCACAAGAACAAACCTGAAGAACACCTGATGTATAGCCGTGGAGTGAGTTTTGCATTATAGGAATTGGTGTTGGAATTGAGTCTAGGGTGAGAATTAGCAAATGGTGTTATTATTTATATAAAATCAATTCATTCACACTATTTTCTCACATTATTGCATTAGTTTGCTAATGCTACTTTAACAAGTAACTACAAATTTAGTGGCTTGGAGACACAAATTATTGCCTTAAAATTATGGAGGTAAAAAGTCTGAAAACAGTTTCACTGGGCTAATTTACCACATTTTACTTAGTTTAAGCTGCTTAACATAATTTGGATTTTACTAGAAAGCAAGATAAATCCATCAAGTACATGCTAGATTTTTTATTAAATCATGATTGTGGCACCTTTCTTATATTTGTGATTATGAACTATACTTTCAGTTTTCCTGTAGTAACCCCCATTATTATATAATCCTTTCTCTTTGAAATATGACTATTTGTAAGCAGTTTACTTTAGGACTATGTGAACTACAGTAAGTTGGAATTTCCATTTTAAGAGTGAATTCCATCCATAGGAAATCATGCATGGATGGAGCAGTATTTAAGAGGAATGCTCATAATAACAAGAGTAACATCACTTAACCACTGTAGGTCTAGCCATAAAAACAGGAAGATTCAAAGTAAGCAAGCAAACAAAATAGCTGAAGAGTCCAATGCTTGATTTCAAATTGTGTTTGTATGTGTGTGTCTATGCAAGTGTGTGCAATTGTCACTTGTATATTTCCTGATAATCTGTTATATCTGTAATGACTGAAAATACCTACTCTGGGAAGAGTAAATTACATAGTATATGGCAGTTTTTAAACAGAATAAAGAGAAAGATATATTTCCTTTCCTATTCTATCACATCTACTTTAAAATTGTTCTTTAAGGGAAGTGGACTTGGCCCAGCAGTTAGGGCATCCATCTACCACATGGGAGGTCTGTGGTTCAAACCCCAGGCCTCCTTGACCCATGTGGAGCTGGCCCACACACAGTGCTGATGTGCGCAAGGAGTGCCGTGCCACACAAGGGTGTTCCCTGCATAGGGGAGCCCCACGCATAAGGATTGCACCCCATAAGGAGAGCCACCCAGCATGAAAGAAAGTTCAGGCTGCCCAGAAATGCCACCATACACATGGAGAGGTGACACAACAAGATGACGCAACAAGAAGAAACACAGATTCCCATGCCACTGACAACAACAGAAGCGGACAAAAAGAAGAACACACAGCAAATGGACACAGAGAACAGACAACTGGGGAGAGGAGGGGAGAGAAATAAAATAAATAAATAGTTAACCCCATCGGCCATGACCATAACTCCCATGGGTCTCTTTAGCCCTCATAGGAACCAATATATGGGGGTTGCATCTGCTTTATCTGTCTCTCTGACTCTGCTCAGTTGTGCATGAGGGCAATCCTTCTGCCAGCCTCCAGACTCTTTTTTAGAAACTCGTAGCCATATAAACTCATTTCTCCTTTCCATTTCCCCCTTACTTTAGGTCAAACAGCATTTTAAAGTCATGTTATTTTATGTAGACAGGGATATTCTGCTGATCCGCATTGAACCTTCCGTTTAAGGTCATTTTCCAGTTGCATCATCAGTTGGTAGTTGATAGTGGTCCCTCGGTGCCAGGGAGGCTCATCCCCGGGTGTCATGTCCCACGCTGGGAGGAAGGCATTGCATTTACATGCTGAGTTTGGCTTCGAGACTGGCCACATTTGAGTAACATGAAGGCTGACAGGAGGAAATTCCCAGGCACAATGTTGCTCTAGGCCTTGTTCTTATTTTAGGCTTATCAGCTCACAAGCATAGTCATTAGCATCAGGGGCTCACTGTTGAACCCTCACTCCCTCCCGGTCCCCGCCGCTGTACCTGGGAGACTGTCGCTGCTCCCCTAGGGACCACGACAGAGCACCACTGGCCAGGAACCCAGTACCCCCCCTGCCCCTCTTTGGAAATGGTGTTTATGTGTGATGAATCTGGACCCAGATGGGATCTTCCTTCATAAGACTTTCATGCTAATGTGCTGGAGGTGCAGTTAATGTTGGGGTTTAAGATATACTTAGGGGATTTGAATCTCTGGACTGACAATGTGATAGCCAGGTCCTGAGCCTCAACAGACTCCAGCACCTACAATCTGATTTATTGGACTTACCACACTCAGCTAAGATGGAGTTGAAGAAGGACAACCACCACACCATGGAGCCTAGAGTGATTACAACTGAAAGTGGGAGGATTGCATCCAGCATCCATGTGGAATCTGAGCCTCCTCGTGACATAGAGATGCAATGGACACAACCAATCCAATGTCCACATAGAAGAGGTGGCATTGGATTGGGAAAAGTGGACATGGAGTGGCTGATGGGTATGGGGAAAGGCAGGAAGAGATGAGAGGTGGAGGCGTCTTTGGGACATGGAGCTGCCCTGGATGGCGCTTCAGAGGCAATCACTGGACATTGTAAATCCTCACAGGGCCCACTGGATGGAATGTAGGAGAGTATGGGCCATGATGTGGACCATTGACTATGAGGTGCAGTGGTGCCCAAAGATGTACTTACCAAATCCAATGGATGTGTCATGATGATGGGAACGAGTGTTGTTGGGCGGGGGGAGAGGGGGGGTGGGGGGGTGGGGTTGAATGGGACCTCACATATATATTTTTGAATGTAATATTATTACAAACTCAATAAAAAATAAATAAATAAATAAATAAATGTTTTTAAAAAATTGTTCTTTAAAAATTGGTACCTCAGTTAATAATTATTAACTAATTTTTCTCTGTGCAATGCAATCAAAGTCTATTTCTAAGATTCATTACCAAAACACAAGTCTTTAGCCCTTTGGGATTTCCAAAGACTAGAATACATGGTTTTTCTGACTTTTACTGTTCTTCAGAAAACATAGTCCAATTTTGTACGTGGGGATTATTTTTTGTTTTATGGAAGCTCCAGGCTTTAAGTGATGAAAGACTGTCCTATAAGCCTTACTGCTCTCACTTGAGAAATAAGAACAGCTCTTGACTGAAAGTTAAGACAAAAATAAATGTTCTTATTGAGTGAATGATGTTTATTTTTACCACAATCTGGATGGGCTTAATTTTACATGTTTTTCATAATTGATAGAGTATAAAATAATTCCTTAGTTTGAATATTAGTTTTTAAAATACTTTAAGAGTACTACCAAAAGCTACAGAGCTTACAGTTTGAGTAGAATAATCAAACCACAAAGATGTTCCAAGTTTAAAAGAAGTAATCAAAGTAAGTATGTTTTATATAAAACAGTAGTTTCAATTTTGAAACATTCAGAATTATGGCAATGAATATACGCTCTTTCACACTGTTAAGCCCAAGTAAAATAATTGTGTTCAGATAATATTATTTATCTCAGGAGGGAGGAAGTATAAAAGATTTAAATAAGTTAAATTCCAAAGAACCAATAAATGTTCTTATCTTATGAAGATCATTGATATTCATTGATGAGTTAATGCCACAGAATCTCACCAACAACCAAGGTAAATTTATACATCTGAACTTCTCACTGATATCAGAGAACTACAAAGACAAATGTTAAGATCCCAGCTCTGG
This sequence comes from Dasypus novemcinctus, assembly GCF_030445035.2. Classification (NCBI taxonomy): domain Eukaryota; kingdom Metazoa; phylum Chordata; class Mammalia; order Cingulata; family Dasypodidae; genus Dasypus; species Dasypus novemcinctus. Next base: position 1,159,680 of record NW_026688149.1, read on the forward strand.
GTTCTTTTCAAGATGCAGTATGTAAGCATCGACAATAACAGAACAATGTGTAAAATGAAGGTTCACAAGTCCAATCCTGAAAATAAGACCTAACATTTATTGAATAATCACTACACAGAAATAAATCTAGAAAGCCATGAATTTATTTTATTTAGCAATCACAGAAGACCCATGGTACACAGGATAATATTAGGAAGTTTAAAAGAAGGATAGTAAGAAATGCCAAGGTCTCTGGATAATATGTGGACTATCTTCTTCTGTCTGACAGCAGGACATGTTCTCTTGGCCCCCACACTGACTAGCTTTTGCCTTTAATCCATGCACTCAAGCCTAGATAAATGACACTAGTCATGCCAACTGCAGTTTCTTCTCTGGACTATTACCCTTTGGTGCAAAGACTGTTCACCAAAATTCCACCATCTTGATAGAAAATGTGATGAAGTGAAAAATGTAAGTGATCAACCATAAGGTCTAATTATGCCTAGGTCGATATTTAACTGTTGTGAACATGGAGAATGGATGTGCAATATTATTTCACTTCTAGTACCTATACATGCAATAGACATGTTGAATTAGATGATTTCCTAGATACATTCACTGATAATAGTATCTGAATCTCCTTTTAGTTTTCCCAGTTTCTCATAACTCATCCCTTATATCTGGAATCCAGATTGAAAAATCTAATGAAACATTACCCATGGATATCACAATACTTATGGTCCTTTTGTCATCAGAAGAAGCCAACTCCTAACTGAGGAAATGAGGTTACAAAAAATCAGTGGGATATTATAGAGTGTGCACTGAATCAAAATGAAGAAATCTCTAGATTCTATTCTGACAAAAACTCAGTGTACAAAGTTGAACAACATATAAATTTTGCTCACATGACCCAAGGTTCCAAACACTATTTTTAAATTTAATCCCTATGAAAGTGATGTGAGGTAGTTTATATACTTATTGTCATTTTATGAAGAAGTAAAATGAACCTGAGAGTGTTAGGCAACTTACCCAAGTTCACAATAGTACTAAATGGGGGAGCCATGACACAAACCTGGGTAATTTGTCTCCAGAGCTGAAGCCTCAATATCTATTTATTATATAAATGAATAAATACTTATGTTTCAAATGTATTTTTAAAGTGAAATTGAAGAATTTTGTATTTCTAGAATACATTCCCATTTTGAATTTGTATGTGTTTGTCATATTAAAATGTTTAAGCATTGGTCTATGTATTGTTAAATATCTATTTAAAACATCGATTCCTTTTTGGAGGAATTCTTTTTACTCTATGGACAATATACCACAAACAATGTAGTGTAGTCAGTAAAATTAGGCACTTTGATACCAGAAACTTTGGGTTCAAACACTTACTAGCTGTATATCCCTGGATTATATATTTCTAATTTTTAGGACACTGATATGTCAAATGTGGATATTAAAATGTGAATGAATAGGATTATTAAAATGATTTTATACTGTACGGCACTCTGCTGAAGTCCTGGCTTATCATAAGCAAAATATAAGAATTGTCTTTAATAATATTGATGTTTTTAAGGTCCATTATACCCAAAGTTATTCAAATTGGGGTCTGCAGTTTTTATAGATCAATTGAAGTTTTGTTACAACCCAACTCCTGAAAGGCATGAAATGTTGTGGCCATGAGACCAAAGAACACACCTGGCATTTAGTCAGGCATAAGCTTTATTGGGACTTATGAACAGAAGAGATTCTATGATGGTAGCCAGTCAAAGAATGAATGAAAATTGCACTCCACAAAAACATGAGAAAATGAAGGGTGATATATAAGGGGTTTCAGAACAAGGACACTCCACAAGATATTCCCTATGAAGAAGAGTCCTCTTTCTCAGACCTCTGTCACAAATTTTCAAATCATGTTCCTTCCAAGTCCCTAACCAGCCAGCCAAGTCAGTGGCAACAGCCTATGAATCACTGTGCAAATGCACCTCCAGTCATTTCTTTTTCCAAGAAAAATGAAGAGCCACATGCACTCCTCAGAGTTCTGCCTACTGGGAGAACTTGACCTCACCACTGTCTTCAGGGATGTCCCAGAAAAGGGCTGCAGTACTGTGGCTGCCCACTTTTGGGTGGTACCTGCCTAACATGCAGAACCATCTGTAAATCAGGCCCAAGTTTTCCCTTTCCCAGTCAGGTGATTGTAAGGAACTCCCCAATAGGCCATGGGCTGTGTGCTGAGAAAGAGAAGGTAATGTGGCAGGTGTGGTGACCACGGGCATTTTGCCTATTTGCTCTTTTAACTTACTTGTGCCTTCAGGACCTGCATGAGCCCTATCTTTTATATACTACTTGCATTTTTTGATGGGATGTTGCTGTGCACACCCAAATTTATGGTTTTGTGGGTCAGGTAATACCTAGCTTATGATAGGCAATACAGGTCTCATGATAATTTGGACCCCATGGCTAAGCATTCAGTCTCTACTAAGGCCAATTAGAAGGCCAACATCTGTTTCTCAAAAGGAAAGTAGTTAACTGCAGAGGATGATAGGGCTTTGCTATAAAATCCGCCCTCAAGTGGTAAACCCTGCAAAGCTTTTTCACTGGAAGCATTGTAGTGTTACAAGGGAAGAGATGGAGAGCTATGAATAGCCAGGGATTTTAAAATCTTAAATGATGGTGTATGAGGAGCTTCCTTATTATGCAGGGTTTAATAAATTACCCAGAACTTGATTCCCCATTTATTGCCCTTATTGGACACAATGAAGATTAAGAGAGGTCTGGAGTGTGGGGTAAGACTGAGTAACTAGTTCCCATGTTAATTAAGAAAGTAACAATCTTACCTGCCACATCAAGAGTTGCCCAAATTTCTTGTGTGAACCACTGGGGGAAAGACCCATCAAGGTGGTTAGGGCCAGCTTCCTGCTGATGTGGAACCTGGATTCAAATGGCCCTGAGGTGACTGACTTTAATGGCAGCAGGTATTATAAAATGAGAGCCTGACACTGAGGGATTATTACCAAGTGCCAAATGGTGCACCCAGAAAAAGATCTTGACATAATGGGGAAATGGTAAATACAAATGAGTTCTTATGGCTAAGAGATTTAAAAGGGAGTCAGGAGGTCATTACAAAAGTTACACTTGTGCACTTTTCAACAGGATTTCATTGACTGCCACAGTAAATATTGTCTCAAATACTGGGCTCCTAAGGGTTCTGGAGACATCCACACCGTACAGGCAGGGCAGACAGCTGAGGAGTTTGGTACCCTTCCAGTGGGCCTTACCTTGGAATTTATGCTCCCCAGTGTGACAGAGTTGCACTCATTTGTAGTTTCTTCCGCCCCTTCTAATTTGAACCTACAGTTAGTACTATACTTCATAGCTCTATGTCCATGAAACTTAAATATTTGGTCCATCCATGGGCCAGTTTGACCCTGAACCTCAGCATAGTTGCAACAACTATCCTCCTGTTCATTGGCCTCACCCAGGACAACTAAAAAGGTGATGATGATGAACAATGTCCATTCCAAGGAGAAAAGAGAGTCTACAACAATAAGTGAGATAGTTCCATCCATCTGCCCCATGGGGTCAATGCCTCAATTAGAGGCAGATTGGGGCTTCACTATCCCATAATCCTCAGTATTGGGGAGTGGGCAATGGACTAAAATAGACTTACTATTATTCTACTATAGACTTATTGTTAATTTAGCAATGGAAGAACTTTTATCATTGGCATGGAGGCAGTGGCCACTGGAAGTTCTGAGGGGAAGGAGAGGGAAAAAAATAGGTGTAACATGAGGGCATTTTCAGGACACTGAAATTGTCCTGAATGACATTGCAATGACAGACATAGGCTATTATGTATTTTGTCATAGATTATAAAATTGCACCAGAGAGAGTTCAAAATATATTATAAACTATAATCCACATTTAGTGGCAGTGCTTCAATATGTGTTCATCAATTATAACAAATGTACCACATTAATGAAGGATGTTAATATGGAAAAGTATGGGAGAGGTAGGGAGTGAGGCATATGGGAATTCCATATATTTTTATGCAACATTTTATGTACTTATGAAATTTATTTTTATGGGAAAGAGGTCCCAAATAGGCAAAGACAAATTTAAAAAGAAAAATGAAATTGGAGGAATCACACTACCTGACTTTAAAACATACTACAGGAAAGCAGATTTGACCCAATGGATAGGGCTTCTGCCTACCACATGGGAGGCCCAAGGTTCAAACTCAGGGCCTCCTGACCCATGTGATGAGCTGGCCCATGTGCAGTGCTGATGTGCACAAGAAATGCCGTGCCACACAGGGGTGTCCCCTGCATAGGGGAGACCCACATACAAGGAGTACACCCTCTAAGTAGAGTCCCCCAGTGCAAAAAAAGTGCAGCCTGCCCAAGAATGGTGCCACACACATGGAGAGCTGATGCAGCAAGATGATGCAACAAAAGGAGACACAGATTCTGGATGCCACTGACAAGAATACAAGCAGACACAAGAAGAACACACAGTGAATGGACACAGAGAGCAGACAACTGTGTGGGGTGAAGGGGAGAGAAATTTTTTAAAAATAATAATGTATATAAACACTATTGATTTTTGTGAATTAACCTTGTATCCAGCCACTTTGGTGAAATTGTCTATTAGTTCTGGTAGTGTAGTTGTGGATTTTTTGGAATTTACTAGTTATAAGATTATATTATCAGTGAATAGTGAAAGTTTTACATCTTCCTTCCCTATTTGGGTGTCTTTTTTTTTCCTTGCCTAATTGTTCTGTCTAGAACTTGTAGCACAATATTGAATAAGAGTGGACAGAGTGGGCACCCTTCTCTTATTCCTCATCATAGCAGGAAAGTTTTCAGTTCTTCATATATGTACTTTATTGTATTAAGAATGTTTCCTGCTATTCCTATCTTTTGGAAGGTTTTTATCAGGAAATGATGTTGTATTTTATCAAATGCCCTCTTTTGCATGTGTTGAGATGATCACATGTCATCCCAAGACAAATCTATTCTCCATTTTGTCCTCTCAGGACAATGTGTAAATACATGATACAGCTAGGTACTATTTTTACTTAGCTTTGTGTGTTCTGTTTATATTATAGATAATCCTATGGAGAACTGAGGCTTGGTTTTGAATATGAAATACAATTAAAATCCAGCAAAAAGTAGATAGGAAACAATTTCAATTTAATTTAATAATACATAGTCAATCTAGGTTCTTGCATTTTTCAACATTCTTGCCTGGTTTTTTGTTTATTATTATTATGAAAATAATGAAAATACTTTAACAATGATTGATGTGATGAACGTACTACTATGTGACTAAAGCCGATACCATTGATTGTACACTTTGGATAAATTGTATCCTTTTCATTAATATGTATCAATAAAATTGATTTGTTTAAAAAATTAAATTGGTAGAATATTATTAGGAGAATGAAAATGTAGAAAAAGAACCAAATGTAAGTGTATTTAAAATATTGGCATTGTGATGTAAAATGTATCAATTTTACAAGGTTTATGTTTTCCAAGCATTAGTTCAAGCAAGCAATAGCCTGATAGTTACTGTGAAGTTATTTCATAAATGGATTTGCATCTATAATAAATTGATTCTATATTTGACTTATTGCATCTACAGCCAGCAAAGGGGATTGTCTTCATCAATGTAGGGAGTGTCCTTATCCAATAAGTTGGAAGTTTTAAAAAGCAAACAGGATTTCAGGAGTCAGAAACCATTTGTGCCTCTACTTCAGTTTCCACTGTGGTATTCAAATTCAGAGTAATCAGAGATATTATCTTGCAGCCTGCCATAGAGAATTTAGACTTGCTACTCCCCATATTCCCCTGAGCTAATTCCTATCACAAATCTCACTCTATGTATACATATATGCATATATATATAATTTTGTTCTTGTTTCTCTGCAGAAATATAATGAATACATGCCTTAAATGGCAAAAGAATGAGAAAATACTGTAATAAACATGCTAGTGGAAACACCTTTTAGGACATTGACAATTAGGAAGTATTTCCTGGATCAAGATAAGAGAAAGATAAAAATGAAGATGGGATGTTAGGGAGGTAAAGAAAGGGAAAGCCATCACTATGGAGGACCTAGTTGAAAGCAATTATGTAATAGTTATCTCACACACACACACACATGCATTACTTTCCTGAGGCCTAGGTAAATAAAGCACATGCGAATAGAGAATAAGAGAAAAATATGACACCATCTTTAGAATTTCTCCCAACGTTCTTGGTGACATTTCAGAAAATGTCCTTCACTCAAGAAGGTTGGATTTGACACTTCCAAGCTCCTGCATTCCTGCTAATGGTCTCTTTCTCATCTTGAAGCACAGGTTCTAGGAGCTCACCTAGACTCTAGCCTTGGAGAAATGTTCTCTCTTCAGTTCACAGCTCATTTTTACTGCAAATGAAAAGCACACCCTATTTACAGAACTGATAACCTACCTGCATTTAGACTGTGAGTTCTGTGCTTAGAGTACTGCATGATCTTCAAGTCCAGGGCTGGAACTAAGAGGACAAAGACTGAATATATAGAGTTTGGTCCAGGGAGGAGCATTTTAAACATCAAAAACATTGACAATTCTTCCTCAATGAAGGAAGTATACCTGGCCCTCTTCTAAAGACAGAAGTTCTACTGGTTGATGATTTCCATGTCCAAGTTCAAAGACAGAGTGCAAAACCATCAATGACTTAATAATGCATAAGTTAAATTATAAAATTAACCCCAATAAACAGGAGTTTCACCATAAAAGGGTTATATGGAAAAAGATATTCTCATTATTTTTATTACTGTAGTCTCAAACCTCAGCTTTTTTCTTAGAGTAGAATAATAACTTAGAGTTTAATTCATTGATTTACTATTTAAAAATATTCATTGACTTCCCAACACAATTCTGGGTATTGAAGATTGAGTAGCAAGGACAACTTTTAAAGTTGACAAACTATGTGTACGTTAATAAGAAATGTACAGGGAAGTAGATGTGGCTCAACTGATAGAGCATCTGCCTACCACATGGGAAGTCCAGGCCTCAAACCCAGGGCTTCCTGACCCACGTGGTGAGCTGGCCCATGCACAATGCTGATGTGCCCAAGGAGTGCCATGCCATGCAGGGATGTCCCCCACATAGGGGAGCCCCAGGTGCAAGGAGTGCATCCCATATGGAGAGCCACCCTACATGAAAAAAGTGCAGCCTGCCCAGGAGTGGCACCATACACATGGACAGCTGACACAGCAAGATGATGCAACAAAAAGGGACACAGATTCCCGGTGCTGCTGACAAGAGACACAGATTCCCAGTGCCGCTGACAAGAATACAGTGGGACACAGAAGAACACACAGTGAATGGACACAGAGAGCAGACAATTGAGGGAGGGGAAGGGGAGAGAAATTTTAAAAAATAAAATAAATCTTTAAAACAAAACAAAACAAAACAAAAAGGAAATGTAGAGATAATCACCCACAGAGAAACAAATTAGTGATGCTTTCCAGCCTCACGTATTTGAACAGCTCTCAGAACTGCCAGGAAGGCCCACCCTTCATGATGAGGTCTGTAGCTACATCATCAAAGATCACTGATCCCAAAAACATAGTGACAATATAGGTAACTCAGGGCCATCCTCAACCATGGTCAAAGGATGATGATCAGGATGGGAGCCCTGGGAATGCAATGCTGTATTTATGGAAAACTCCGATTGTGCTTGTTGTTCCAGGCAAATGTTGTCTGGGCTGATCCAGAATATGCCTTCCCCACAGATGCACAGAAAGCACTCTGAAAATGCTTTAACTTCATTCTCATAGAATAACACATGAGGTAGTGTGTGAAATCTCCCAGCCACTCCCTGAATAACTCTCTAATTTCCAGTGTAACTTCCAATAAACTGGTGACTTCCATCTGTTGATAACAAAAGTTTTACTTGAGAATCCATATCTCTAACACTCCTCACCACCAGTTTCAAGTAACTAGAAGTTCATTAGAAGACAAGCAATGTACATGACGTGTAAATCTTTAAGACTCCATAGGTAAATTATTTGTATATAACATCCTCAAGGTCCCTTTTGCAAAACAGTTTTCCAATTTGTTAGGAATGTTGAGAATAACATCCTCAAGTTCCCTTTTGCAAAACAGTTTCCAATTTGTTAGGAATGTTGAAGGTTCCAATGAACTAATGGTTAAAATACTTCCTAACTAATATGCACTCATTAAATACTGGTGATCACCTTGCATTTATTAAAATGACAAAAAGATTATGGGGCCAATATCCAGCATTCTTCAGAATGAACAGATTTCCTAGAGAACTTAGGGTCAGCAGGTATTATTGCCTCTCTCATGCCTACACAACTGGTACTTTTTGAGGTGTCAGGTCAAAGAGTTCAGAAACACGAACCAGCCGCTCTTGAGACCGCTGCACTGAAAGCCGTTCCTAGCTGGTTCTGGCATGATGTCTCCCATTTTCAATTTCTTTGGGAAATTCAAGCTCCTACTAGCATTGCATTTCTGGTATCTTCATCCCGTCTCTCAGCTTAAGGGTAATTTTCAGACTCTCGATTATTTCTTGTCACATCAGTCCTTCAAACTGAATCACAGATCTTTAACATCACTCCAATTATTGGCTCCTTCACCTCAAAGCCTATCTAGAATTAAAGAAATAGTCCTTCCTTTCCAGTGAATTTGAACAAACATTAATAACAGAGTAAAAATGCATGATTTTGCTCAAGGGAGGTATGAAGTACTTAGGATTTTTAAACAAATTTGTATATATATAAATATACTATATATAAGCTTTAATACATTTAAGATTAGGGGAAATAAATAAATCATTAATATGTATGTATCCTCTACCCCAAACAAAAAGACAAATAATCTAATTAGAGATGGACATAGAAAGTATTTCAATGGACATTTCTTCAAGGAATATATGCAATTGGCCAACAACCCCATGAAAAGATACTGAATATCTTTACTCATTAGGGATTTGCAAATCAAAACTACGTTGAGACACCACCTCACACCCACTAGGATGGTTATAATTTTTTTGAAAATCTAAATAACCATGGGTTAAGATGTGCCAAAATTAGAATCCCTGTACATTGTAGGTGGGACGTTACAATGGTACAAACCCGGTGGAAAATATTTGCAGAGTTTCTCAATAAGTTATATTCAGAGTTAGCACATGATCCAGCAATATTACTCCTTAATTTATACCCCCATAATTGAAAACAGACATTCAAATAATTGTACACAAATGTTCATAGCAATACTACTAACAATTACAAACAAGTGGGAGCAACCCAAATTTCTATCCTTGAGTGAATGCATAACCAAAATACCTAATATCCAGACATTGAAATACTGTTCAGCCATAAAAAGGAATGAATGAAGTTACGGCACAAGTGATAACAACATGGACAAATCTCAAAAACACCATAAGTGAAAGAAGCCAGATTAAAAGGTCACATTTTAAAAAGATTCTGTTTATTTGGAATATCCAGCGTGGGTAAATCCATAGAGACAGAAAGAGGTCCAGTGGCTGGTAAATGTTGAAGGGAGCGGAGGACGGGGAGTGGCACCTGCTGCGGACATGAGCGTTCCTGTGAAGTAATGAAAACGCTCTGGAACTACATCAGCCTTGGTAGAAAGAAAGCTGCACCTGTGAGAGAACAAAAGGTCACCCGATTGTGGAGGAGAAAAGAATGAAGGATCTTGCAAGATTGGCGACCTGGATAACGTGGCTGGGGCGCCAAACGACAAGAAGCACTGACATTTAGACCCTAAACCTAACACGCAGGCCCCTCCCCTGCCCCACTGATTGGGGCTTCAGGGTTACAGCCAGGGAGAGGGCTAACTAACTTGAGCTGTTCCCCTCTGAGACCCGCTCCAGTCCCCGCATTCCAGCGGCTGGCGGGAGGGGGGCCTCTTTCACTCCCGGCTTTTCAAATTCGGGCTGCTTTCGCTTTGGCCCCGCCCTCACTTCTCACCATTGGCCCCCTCGCTTTGGCCCCCCCCTCGCTTCTCACCATTGGCCCCCTCGCTTTGGCCCCGCCCTCATTTCTCACCATTGGCCCCCTCGCTTTGACCCGCCCTCGCTTCTCACCATTGGCCCCCTGGCTTTGGCCCCACCCTCGCTTCTCACCATTGGCCCCCTCGCTTTGGCCCCCCCCTCGCTTCTCACCATTGGCCCCCTCGCTTTGGCCCCGCCCTCGCTTCTCACCATTGGCCCCCTGGCTTTGGCCCCACCCTTGCTTCTCACCATTGGTCCCCTCGCTTTGGCCCCACCCTCGCTTCTCACCATTACCCCCTCACTTTGGCGCCACTTTTCAAATTCTTGGCGTCAAAGCTGCTAGAACCCCTTTCCCTCCCTCCTCCAACTGCAGAGCCAGCTCTGGCTCCTCCTTTCTGTGAAAAGTAAACTTAACCCTTTCAAGCTGATGCACAACATTGTGTGTACCAAATGCCACTGATTAAACTCTCTAAAATGGTTAATGCTAGTGCAATTTTTAAAAATTTATTTTTTCTCTTTATTTTTTTTAAATGTTACATTAAAAAAAATAAGTGGTCCCCATTATACCCCTCAACCCCTCACCCCACTCCTCCTACATCAACAACCTCTTTCATCATTGTGGCACATTCATTGCTTTTTGAGAATACACTGTGGAGCACTACAGCACCTCATGGACAGTGGTTTACATTGTCGTTTACACTCTGCCCCAGCCCACCCAGTGGGTCATGTATGCTCGTGAATTTCACCTCATAAAAAATGTGCTGAGAGCTCAAGTACAGTAACTGCATGATACTTTATCCAAGGAAATTCAATTTTCTCTTCAACATAAAACATATATATTTTAATATATATATGAGTATAAACATTAATAGTTCAAAGATTTTTAAAGTTATTTTCTCATATTACTTTTTCATACCAGAAGGAGAATGTATTCCGAGATAATAAAATAAAAATGGGAAATGCAAAAGAAACACTTGGCCAATCGAAACTCGGAATCTGGGACCTGGAAGGGCCCGAGATGGGGGGAGGAGGGCGACCCCTGGCGGCGGGTTTGATTCTCGCGGGGAAGAGGGGCGAGGGGGAGGAGGGGGGTTAAGGAGGAGGGGGCTTGGGGAGGAGGCAGCCTGGAGAGGAGGGAAGCTTGGGGAGGAGGGGACTTGGGGAGAAGGAGGGGCCTTGGGAGAAGTAGGGCCTGGAGAGGAGGGGCCCTGGGGAGGAGGGGGCCTGGGGAGAAGAAGGGGACTTGGGAAGGGGCTTGGGGAGATGTCTTGGGGCGGGGCTTGGGGAGGCAGCACCCACAGGACTCTCGCCATCCCCCCGTCCCCGCAGTCTCAGACCCCGTGTCAGCCCAGGAGACCCCCACGGCCCCCTGCTGCCCTGTCCTCCAGGTAAAGTGCTCAGCTGTGTGGGAAACTGCATGAGCCCTAAGAGCCTGCGGTGCAGGGTGATGTCTCAGGAGCCCACCCCCCTCCACTGGGAGACGGCTGCTCCTCCTGTAGCCAGAAGTCGGTGGTCCACACAGTTTAAAGAAGTAAAAGTTCCTACATGTACCGTTAATAACTCAGTTTTAGTCCGGAAGAAATGGATGAAGGTTAGAAAGTTCACAATTTTCATCTGACCCCAGTATAAGTGTAAGGTGAACCAGAGAGCATATCGACTGGGGAAAGACTGGAGTTTTGAAAGATTCATCAGAAGGCATTTTTTCTTGACGAAGCTAATGGTGTTTTACCAGATGACAAGTTTTCAGTATTTTGTGAGTTGGTTCCCCAGTTTTTAATGCAATTTTGAACATTGGATGAATGTTCTTTCTGGATGAAAGCAGAAAGAATCAAGTGAAAATAATGGTGTGGTCCATGAGGTGTTTAAGGAAATGAGATTCATTTTACACAGGGAATGCACGAAACCTTGACAAAGCGGCTGACAGCCTGTTGGCAGCTGCAGACAGAATGCCCCTGAATTGCTGGAGGTCATGTGGGAAGAAGCTTGAGTAGTAACCTCTCAGAGAAAAGGGTGCTGATTTGCACAGTGCAGAGCAGTTGAAGGCACAAGCCATAGGCTTTATTAATAGGTGAAATGTACTTGGACAACTTGGGGTCAAGATGGAAAAACTGGAAACGTCAGGGTGGAAGTACATGATTCACTCACCCTCAAGTCGTAGCAGGAGTCTTCTGAGCACTGGCATCTGCAGTGTCCACACTTTGGCAAATCCACCCAAACAGCTAAAACAGTCCTGAAAACTTCCATGAATTGTAAAACAATGGAACTGAGGAATTGACTTTTACTTCTCCGGGTTCAGAATGATTCTAATACACAAATCATAAGCAAATGTTTCTTCTGTTATATTGTCCACAGAAAAGAAGCTGAAAAAGCCTATTGTTTGCTTTACAGGTGGATAATTTATGGTTTACTCTTCAGCTTTAAATTAGACTGATTATATTCTTAATTTACTTTAAGGCTGTAGATGATCTTCAATGACTTCTCTGATTTATATAATACTTTAATTTGTGTGTGTCTATGTGCCTTGTCTTTTTCACCAAGTCTATGCACTAGATCCATAATACAGTAAGATTGGTAAGTGAAGATATTAAGTTTCAAAAGGATCTTTCATTATTTTAGAAAACAAAACGAATTTTATAGGGTTTACCCTGTTATGTCAAAGGTTCTGCTTAAAAGCACTTGTACTGGAGATTACCTGGAATGACTCAGTCTAAGTTCTAGGAATACAGTAGAGCCTAGGGACCTTCAAGGTAAGTTATGGCAATATGCTGCTTCAGTTCCAATTTAATTTTTAATTTTGGGGGTGAATATGCAATAAGTTGACCTAAGTTTTTAAGAAAAATAGCAAGGTTTGTCTCTATGTAAAGTGTCCAATAAACTAAGAGAATCAAACTTTTGTTTGTGTTTCTTTGGAGGACTATGCCAAGTTTACAGTGATTGAGAACTGATGGAGGTTAAGATTTCAATGAGAATAAAGCATGTGTTGTGCTGAAGTAATTTTATAAAAGTTTTTGGTGACCTAGATTTATGTGAAGAATTCTGTGCATGTTAAAAGTAAGGGTGACCAGATTAAATTTAATGAATGGACAATTAAGAGACATATAACAAAGAAAGGTAATTAAGAATAGTACTAATACCTAAAAAAGAGAAAGATACATATGCTCTAAGTCAAGCCTAAGCTAAGTAAGGGAAACTACCCTCTATCAATCAGATTATTTTCTTTAAGACAAACTTGTTCTGCCTAAAAGAATCTTGCCAAATTCGTGAATCACTTACTAAAATTGTAAAAGCCAAAAAATTAACTTGATTATATTTTCTTTCCTTTCAGTTTCTGGTGATAAGAACAGAATCTGAAAGCCACTGCTGAGGACTCTGGAGATAGAAAAGACAGAAAAAGGCACCTGCTGAATCCTTTGAGTTCTCTGTCCTCCCCACTATCTCCACAATTTATGGGTGAGTCTTTCTTGAATTTGAACTCCACTCTTTTTGTGTTTGACTCTCTGATCTCACTAGCTCTTAGTCCAAGGTTGGTGGGTCAATCTTACTGATAAGAAAACTCAAATTTTGAGCCTGAGTCTCTAACGTTAAGGTACACTCCAGTTTCATTTTTGCTACTGCTGGTTTTCATTACCACATAAGCAAGGTAAGAAGCAAAATAATAAAGATGGGGTCCTCATACTCTTAAATTTTTGATTCTCCACCCTCTGGAACTCTGGCATATTCATTATCAAAAATTATTTGGCTGGAACCTGTGCCTATGAAACAAAAGGGCAAAATCTCACCAAAGACTACCTAGAATGTCAATATTCTTTTTCATGGCTCTATTTCATTTAATGAATATATGCAATTAACTGGCCAATTTAGGTTATTTCCAGTTTGCAGTTTGCTCTGGGTTAAATTGTGTTCCCAAAACAGGATGTGTTCAAGTCTTAACCCCAAGCTCCATGGACATGACTCTATTTGGAAATAGGGTATTGGAAGATGTGATTAGTTAAGATGCGGCCAAACTGGATTAGGGCTGGCACTAATCCCATGTGACTGGTGTCCTTATAAGAAGGAAAGAATTGGGCACAGAGAGAAGATGCCATGTGGTGGAGGCAGGGATGGAGTCATGCTGCCACAAGTCAAGGAGCACCAAGGTTTGCATGTAATTGCCAGAAGCTGGAAGAGGCATAAACAGATTCTTCACTGTGTGTTTTGAAGGAAGTATGGCTCTGCTGACACTTTGACTTCAGAACTGTGAGATGATGGATTTGTAGTTTTAGGCCACCTAGTTTGTTGTTCTTTGTTCCAGCAGCCCTAGGGCACTAAAACAGGGATTTTACAATAAAGATGCTGTAAACATTCTGATACATTCCTTCTGGTGGACATATGTATGGATATCTGTTGGCTGTGGAATTGCTGAGTCAGAGTGCTTTGTAGGTTCAGCTTTAGAGGTTACTGACAATAATTTTCCAGAATGGTTTTCACGTGTTTATTTACCATTTTCTTTATTCTTCTGGAATTTGCCTTTCCATTTTTCCTGCCAAATTTTTTAGTATAATATTTATTTTTACTTATTTTTTAGCAAAATTTTATTGTCTTTTTTTAAAGATACATAGATCACACTAAATGGTACATTAAAAAATATAAAAGGTTCCCATATATCCCACTGCCCTCCCCCAACTCCTCACATGTTAACAACCTCTTTCATCAGTATGGCACATTCATTGCATTTGGTGAATACATTTTGGAGCACTGTTGCACCACACGGATTATAGTTTACATTGTACTTTACACTCTCCCACAGTCCATTCCGTGGGTTATGGCAGGATATATAATGTCTTGCATCTGTCCCTGCAATATCATTTGGGATAACTCCAAGTCCTGAAAATGCCCCAATATTACACGTCTTTTTCCCTCTCCCTGCCTTCAACAACTCCCATGGCCACTGTCTCCACATCAATGATACAATTTCTTCCATTGCTAGAGTCACAATAGTTCTATAGTAAAATACCAGTAAGTCCACCCTAATCCATATTTTATTCCTCCATTCTGTGCACCCTGGGATGGTATGTCCACTCCACCTCTAAATCAAGAGGGGGCTTAGATCCCACATGACTGATGGATGGAATTCTCCTGCTTGCAGTTGTAGACTCTCTCAGTTTCCTTGTGTGGTGGTTTTCCATCCTCACCTCCCTGTTAGCTGACCTGGGTGAGATACTGGGGAGTAGGTGTTACAACTCTGCTGAGACTCAGGGCCCAGCTGGCACATGGACAGTCCAGAGATGCAAGTCTCCTGAGCATCCACTAACCCCAGCACCAACCACAGGTTCATTAAAAGTAACAGAAGAGGCATGTGTAGAGAGGTTACATCTGAGCCAACTCCATTACACTCAGGAGCACAAATTCCAAAGTAGGGCCCATTGGCAAGGCACTGAACTCCAGAGCCATCTGCCATGACTGTAGAACCTGTGTGTCTCTGTAGCCCTCAGGAGCACCAGTACCTGGGGTTGTATCTACTTTGGCTGTCTCTGGGATCCTGCTGGGATGTGCATTCACATCACTACTCTGATGACCTCCTGACTCATTTTGAAGTCTCTTAGCCTTATATTGAAGATTTTCCCCTCTTTGATTTGTGGGCACCCTTTGCATGCTGTGGATACTTATGCTTCATCATATGTGATACAAATGACACATCACAGTCAAACTATGAAAGTCAAACACATTTTTTTTACATTTCTTATAATGAAAATTTTATTTTTAAAGGTGTTTTAGATTACTTAAATATTACATAAAAAACATAAGGAATTCCCCTATGTCCCCCTTCTTCTCCCTCCCACACTTTGCCACATTAACAAAATCCTCAGTAGTGTGGTATATTTGTTGCAATTGATGAACCCATATTGAGGCATTGTTACTAACCATGGAGTACACTTTATAGTTTATGCTTTGTCCTGCACAATTTTATAAGCTATGACAAAATATACAATGGCCTGTATCCATCCCTGCAATGTCATGGAGGATAAATCCAATGTACTTAAAGTGTCCCCATGTTACACCTATTCTTCCCTTTCCCATCCCTCGGAACCTCTGGTGGCCACTGCCTTTACATCAGTGATAAGTGTTCTTCCATTGGTAGAATAATAACACATTTTATAGTAGAATAATAATAAGGGTACTTTAGTCCATTGATCATTCCCCATTCTTGAGGATTTGGGGTTGGTGATGCCCCCTCTGCTTCTAATATAGAGGGGTCCTGATCCAGGGGGGAGATGGATGGGACTGTCTTGCTAGGTACTGTCTGTACCTTGGGATGGCATTGACCATCATCATCTCCTTGTTAGTTGTCCTGAGTGAGAGGAATGACATATTCAAAGCATTGAAGGAAAAAACTGTCAGCCATGATTTCTACATCCAGCAAAATGAAAGTGAAATAAAGACAATCCAAGATAGACAAAGAGAATTTTTCATTAACAAATATGCTGTCTTGGTTTACCAGGTTGCTCTGACAAATATCACACATTCTTGGCCTAATCAAATGGAATTTACTGCCTGATAGTTTTAAAGACTCTAGGTCCAAAATCAAGTTGTCAGCAAGGCAGTGCTTTCCCCTGGAGCTGTAGCATTCTGGTGATGGCAGTCTCTCATTTCACAGTGATGTCCTGTATCTCCTCCTGTGGCTTTCTCTACTGTCTGTGGCCACATTTCTTCTCTTTATAAGGGACCCAGTATCACAGATTCAAGTCCACCCTGGTTCATTCACACCATACCCAAATAGAAACTTAGAAGCTCCTATTCACAAATGAGTTTATACTTTAACTGATAATACAACTTCAAAGGGTCCTATTACAAATAGGTCCACACAGGAACATGGATTAAGAATGAGAACATGTCTTCTTGGGGATATATAATTCAACCACCCAAAACATGCCTTACCAAAAACATCTTAAAGCTAATGCTTGATATTTAAAAGATATTACTCCAGACAAGGGCTCAAATTCACAGGGAGAAATGAAGAAAATCAGAAATTATAATTACTTGAGTTAATAGAAAAGGCTATAGAGAGATACTTTTTCTCATTTCTTGCCTTAACTTCTATAAAAGATGTAAGATTATCTAAATCAATAATTATAATTTTATATGGTACATTCATAACATACATAGATATACTGAGAATGGCATACAGAAAAGGGGAAGACATGGAGGTACATTGAAGAAAATTTTTTACATTTTTCTGAAATTACATTAACATTGATCTGAAGTAGACTGTGGTGAATTGATACATGTATTCTTATCTTTCATTTAAAATCCTTAAGGAATAACTAAAGAAGTTAAAATTAATTTATGTAGGGCTATACAAATGTCTAACACAACAAAGGCAGTCAAAAGGAACAGAAAAACAAAAAAGAGAGAGACAGAAAACAAATCCCAATGTGGGAAATATACATCTGAACATGAAAATAACCATATTAAATATGAATAGTCTAAACACTCTGAAGTCAGAGATTGTCATGCTGGATGAAATTGCAAGACCCAATTATGTACAGTCTATAAGAGACACACCTTACATTCAAAGACACAAATTCAGTACCATAATAGAAAAAGATATACCATTTAAATGGTATCCATTAAAGAGCTGGAGTAGTTATATTATTATCAGGCAAAATGGACTTTACAGCAAGAAATATCACTAAAGATATAGGGAAACATTGCATAATAATGAAAGGGTCAATACATGAGAAAGATATGACCTTTGTAATTATATGCACAATTAACAAAAATGCCTTCATGTATTAATACATAAAGGAAAAGGACTGGCACCTAGCACAGAGATAATGAAGTAAGGAGGAGGAGGCAAGGTTATTGTCAGTTCCTCCCACTTTATGCTGCCAACAAACAACATTTATCTTGATTGTTTTAATCATCTATTAGTTTGGCTCATATAGAGCAGGATCTTCCTCTAAATGCTCAGCCTATAGCTCTCTTTAGCATGTACATTTGATGTGCAATGAGTGTTACTGAATGAATGAATAGTAAGCAGTGAATAAATGAATGCAACCTCTGCCAGAGATGGGGAAGTAAGGGACCGTAAGTTGTTATAGGGACTATAATAAAATTTTTGGATACCTTCCGTAGTCCAAGTGGAATTCCTAGACTTGTTCATAGGAATTCGTTGAAAAACAGGAATGTGGTACTCAACCTTTAGCATCTCTATTCCTTGCTTGGATACTCTCATTGCTCATTGCTGTGTTTAAATCCATTTCTTCACTTTTGCAAACTTATTTTACCTGAATTTTATTAAGATCTTGAGAACTGCCCTTTAGAACCCTCTTTGTAATACTCTGACCTCTAGTGTAAGATAGCTCTGAGGTGGTGGGGGATGAGCCTGGAGAGCTGGATCGTGCTAGGCCATGGTGGGGAATTTGAACTTTATTGTGCAGACTACATAAACCATTGAAAGATTTTAGATCTGGGAGTAACTGTCTAATAGGCATTTTATTAATATCCTAGCAGCCGCACAGAGGATGAATTGGAGTCAGACCAGGCCAGAGGAAGTAGAGGGAAGTTTTTGACAATGATCCAAATGGGTGGAGGGGTGAATTTAAGGAAACATTTAAGAATTAGGGTTGACATATTTTCATGATTAAATTACACCAAGGAGAGTGGGAGTAGTTAAGGAAACCTGCCCTCTTCTGGTTTAGAGAATTGTTGGTGACATTCATCCAGACAGAGAGGATCTTTAGTTTGAGTGCCCATGAGAGTCCACTTGGGAATTCAGATGTGGAGCTCAGGAGAGTGTTCTGGGCTGGACATGAAGGACTGGGCTCCCTGGCATGTGGACTGAGTTGAAGCCATGGGCTTTGGTGTGGTCACTCAGAGTGGGAGGGAAGTGGGCAGGAGCTTAAACCTTGGGGAACATCAAAATATAAGGGATATTCAGAGAACAGGGTACTGGCCTAATGACATCCGGACATCCTCTGCTTATAAAGACCCAGCCATATTGGAGTAACCCACCCCCATTCAGTTTGGCCACACCCTAACCAAAAACATCTTCAATTCTCTATATACAGATATATTCACATGCATGGGACTCAGATTTCAGACATGAACATGTTTTTTGTGGGGACATGGCTCAATCTTTGCATGTGTTTACACATGAAATAATATGTGTGTATAAATATAAATACATATATATACACAAATACACACATATATAGACAGACATTCCACAAATATAGGTAGTCACACTCAGATACATAAAGACACTTACAATAGACTTACCCTAAAGGAAATGTTAAAGGAAGTTTAGGCTTTCAGGTTGAAAGGATAGAAACAGAGGGAAGTGGACTTGGCCCAATGGATAGGGCATCCACCTACCACATGGCAGGTCTGCAGTTCAAACCCCCGGCCTCCTTAACCCATGTGGAGCTGGCCCATGCCCAGTGCTGATGCACGCAAGGAGTGCCCTACCATGCAGGGGTGTCTCCTGCATAGGGGAGCCTCACACACAAGGAGTGTGACCTGTAAGGAGAGCCACCCAGTGCAAAAAAAAATGCAGCCTGCCCAGGAATGGCACCGCACACATGGAGAGCTGACAGAAGATGATGCAACAGGTGCCACTGATAAGGATAGAAGCGGTCACAGAAGAACACACAGTGAACGGACACAGAGACCAGACAACTGGGGTGGGAGGGGAGGGGAGAGAAATAAATAAAATAAATCTTTTTAAAAAAAGAATAGAAACAAAAACTTGTGACAATTACTTAACTCTACTATTTTGGCACAGAAACACCATAGACAGTATGTATTAAATGAGTGTGACTGTGTTCTAATGATACCTTATCTATGGACACAGACATTTGAATATCATGTAATTTTCTGATATTCATGAAATATTCTTCTTCTTTTTCAGCCATTTAAAAATGCAAAAACATTCTTAGCTCAAAGACTGCAAAAACAGGTGGGAAACTTCATCTCCCACACAATCCAAGATCTAAATACATCAGATAAATGACAGAAATTATTAGACTGGATACAAAGCAAAATGCAACCATATGCTCTTTATAAGAAATCCACTTAAATATTAAGAAATAGATACATTTAAAAATTGAAAGGATAAAAATAAAACACCAAAAATAAAAACAAATAATTGAAAGGGTATTTTTAAAAATACCATATAAATGCTAACCAAAGAATGATGGAGTAGCTCTATTTTTTTTTTCAGGCAGAAATTCTATTTGATATTTTCATTGTGGTGAAAGCAAGTAAATACATGAATGAATGTAAGGAAAATATTTCCTCCATATTCATAGGTGACAAGAGTATTTTCACAGAAACAAATTAAAATGTATAGACAAATAATTAGTATTTAATTAATATCCCTAAATACAATATTTATAAGCAAACAATTTTACTCATGTTTCTTTTCTTTGACGAAGGAAATGGATGAGAGGAATGTTTCAATACTTACAAAAATTTCAAACATAAAATAACCTAGGAATCAAGGCCAAACACATGGTTAAATAACTCCTCTCAAAATGACTGTGTATTACTAAGAAATATCAGAGAGGATCAAATTAAATGGATGGACATATCATATTTATAGATTGGGAGAACATTTCAAAATATCACTACTAGCTCTATTAATAGCACACAAAGTAGACTTCAGAACAGGAAATATTGTCAGGGATAGAGAGGGACAGTACGTAATGCTTCTGCAAGATGACATAATCCTAAATGTGAATGTCCCTAACAACAGAAATTCAAAATAAAAGATGAAAGGAGAAAAAAACACATCTATACTTATATTTGAAGTCTTCAATACTTTTCTCTCAATAACTGATAAAAGAAATAAGTATAAAATCAATATGGGTATAGAGGACCTGAAAAATAGTACTTGATCCAATTTACACATATAGAACACTAAACCACACCAGAGCAGAATATATATTCTTCTCAAGTGCACATGGAATATGCAACAAGTCAGATCATATTCAGGACAATAAAACACACTGTTTCAAACATAAAATAATATAAATAACACAAAGTATCTTCTGTGATCATAGTGGAATTGAACTAGAAATCAATGACAAAGATAACTGGAAAAACCCCGAGTATTTGGACATTTACCAATGTTCTTATCAACCCATGGGTCAAAGAAAAAATCACAAGGGAAAATAAGAAATATTTTAACTGAATGAAAATGAAAATACAATGTATAAAACTGGGTGAGGTGCAATAAAGCAGTGCTTAAGAGAAAATTTTAGCATTAATATTTGTTTTAAAAGGAGATCTCAAATCAGTAAGCTAAGACTCCATTGAAAGACTCTAGAGAATGAAGCGCTGGGTCTGCCAAGTATAGTATTTAACTAAGACCAGAAACCCTTTCTAGTGAGAGGAAAGTTTCTCCTCAATGAAGCTCACTCAACAGGACAGGTGCTTCATGCTGAGTTGTCCTATGGGGAAGGGCAGGTTGAGAGACATTTGTTTTTCCATTTTTTATATATGATGCATCATTATGTTGAGTGACATAAGCCAGACACAGAAGGACAAATATCGTATGGTCTCACTAATACAAAATACTCACATAGTTGTACTCACATAGGTAAACTCTAGTTTACTAGGAGATAAAATGTGGGTTGAGAATGGGAGAGGATGCTCAATGTATGTTGAATTTTTAAAATTATAAAAGTGTAGAAATGAAGAGCTGATGGTAACACATTACAGTGCATATAACTAACACTGCTGACTTATAAATGCGATTGTGGCTGAAAGGGGCTGAATGTGGATGTAAATGCCAATTACAAGGAAACTAGAGAATAATCTACCGAACATATTGTCATTTCAGTGTTGAATGGGATGGTGATTAATAGTATAAACAACAATGTTCTTTTACAAAGAATTAAGAATATGGTGATATATGGGAAAATTACAACAAATGTAATTTAAAGATGATAGTTAACAGTTTTTGCAGCAATAGGGGAATATATAGGGTAAGGGATTTTTCCTTCTGGAGTAATGAAGTGTTCTGAAATTGACCAAAGTGATGACAGAATAACTGTGTGATGGATGTGAGAGCCACTGAGCATACACTTTGAATGGACTGTCCAAATCATGAGACTGTATAACACAGGGAACCTGGTGGCAGAAGGACTGTGGTTAAGATCAAATATTAAAACATTCTCTCATGAACTATAACAAATATATAATACTAATATATTGTGTTCATAAACAAAAGGGTTGGGGGAGAATACACCAAATATAAGACATGGGCTATAGTCAGTTCATAGTTTGTAAAATGTTTCACAACAACGCAAGGTGTTGGTGGTAGGGTGATGTATGGGAGCATGCTTGTTATATAAGTTCACAAATTTTACTATGTACTTACTATGTTTAGGTAGGTGCCTGTATGATACAGTTCATTAAAATTTTAGAAAAAATATATGTAGAGCACAAAACATATATTAGGTGCTCATTAGTTGGCAACTATTATAACTGTTGCTACTATGGTTGATAAATGCCATACATATTAGCTCATAATTTGCATTTTACAGTGCCCTAACACAGACAAATAATTATGACTTGCATTTACTGTGGTCTTACTTTCTGCCTAGCACAGGGCTAATTCTTCATAAAAAAGTGATGTGCACCCTGTTATTAAAATTACTAAGCCCTAATTACTCTGGAATGTGATAGCATCCTCTGGCTTATAACATGTTCATGGCTACCCATTATAGTTAGAATTGGATGAAGTTCTCATTTTAATTTATGTGGTGAGCAGCCTGTAAATGGCTTCTAAGGATCTCTGCCTCCTGGTTTACACAACTTTGTCTGGAATTAGGGACTCTTCTAATCAAATAATATGAACAAAAAGATGATGTGTCACTTCCAAGATCCATTAAAAAGCCATCTGTGATGACTGCCCTGCTAGTTCTCCTTTGTTCTTTCTCTATGGATGTATGTGTCTATACCTATCAATCCTTCTGTCTCTATCTTTCTCTTACTCTCCCTCCCTTCCTCTATCTCTCATCTGGGAAACAAGCTGCAGTGTTATGGGCTGCCTTGTGCGGAGGCCCACATAGAATAAAACAGAGGCAGTGCCTGAAAACAGAAAGGGACACAGGCTCTCAGTAGAAACTGAATCCTGCCAATAACACGAGTGACCTTGGAGGTGGATCCTTCCCCAGGGGAGCCTCAGCCTTGGGAAGGGTGACAGGGGGTGCCAGGTGCCTCCAGATTAGGAGAACTGGGCCAGACTTGACCCTGGATTTGGCAGCAAGTAGATTGTTGGGGATTGCCAAGAACAAAAGTGGGGGTAGAGGTCATGGTGGGGTCCCAGACAGAGGTCATAGACACAGGGAGCTGTGGACTGGAAGGCAGGAGGCAGGACAGGCAGCTGGGAAGGGGCAGTTGTCAGTGAAACTGTTGCAGGCTGATGGGGCTTTGTGTGCCCTAAAACTCTAAAGAGGAGGCGAGGGCCAGTGTAATCACCTGAGCCTCCTAATGCAGGGAAGCAGGGAGAAGAGGAAGCCAGGGAGCTTGGAAGCACTAGAAGGACCCCAGGTGCCACTGCTGCCCTGAAGAGGGAGGGAGATGTGGAAAGCTTGAGGAACAGAATTTGCCAACCTCCTGAATGGCCTTAGAAGTGGACTTTCCCTAGAACCTCCAGGAAAAACAGCCCTGTGCACCCTGGATTTCTACCTGGTAAGATCCTGAGGGCAGCACCCAGCTGAGCTCACCCAGACTTCTGACCCACAGAAGGTGCTGGGTAATAAATGGGTGCTATTTAAAGCCATTACATTTGTGGTAACTTGCTGTGTGGCAAAAAGCCAAAACCAAACCAAAACAAAGAACCACATAAGACACAATCTGATGCAGGCTACTTGATACTCTTTACCCCAGTGAAACTTTAAAAACCTTTAAAAAAACTTTAAAAAGAAATATCTTCATATGTGTGCTCTTACTCCCTTTTCCTTTTCTTTATTAAAGAAGTGCTTGGTTTACAGAACAGCCTAGCATAAAATACAGGATTCCCATCTACCATGCTAGTATTGACACCTTGCCTTGGTTCAGAATATTTCTTACAATTGGTGATGGCACATTTTATAAGTGTACTATTGGCTACAGGCAATGGCTTGACTTAGGGTTCATGCTTGTATAGTGCAGTGCCATGGATCTTTTGAAAGACTTTATTCTACTATCATCTATGCAACCTAACATTTCCTTTTCTAACCTCATTCAGATAATATTTCAGTGCTGTTAATTACATTCACAATATTGTGCTCCTCTCACCACCATCTATTACCAAAACTTTACAATCACCCAAAACAGAGGCTCTGTAGAGTTTAACCCTGGACTTCCTATTTCCCAACCCTACCCTGTCCCCTGCTAACTTTATTCTAGATTCTGACTCTGAGTCTGCTTATTCTATTTATTTCATATCAGTGAGATCATACAATATAGGTACCTTTTTGTTGTTGTTTGCTTCCATTGTTTACATTCATTTATTTATTTTTAACTGTTAATCAAATATTTTATTATTTTATTTTTTAATTATCTCTTTAAAAAGTTAATAGATGATGCAAAATGTTACATTAAAAAACATAAGAGATTCCCATATACCCCACTTCCCACCCCCCCCAATATAGGTAATTTTGTGTCTGCTAATTTCACTCAACATAATGTTTTCAAGGCTCATTCCTTTTTATGGGCTTCTTCACATTGCCAGTTACAAAGGAGCATGAGAAAACTTTGTTGAATGATGGATATATTCAATGTCTTAATGCAGCAGTGGATTCATGGATATAGTAGTTTAAATATTATGTCCACCAATTATGTTATGCTCCTGCCTTCAAGAGGTGGAGCTTAATTCCTCCCCTGTTGAGCACAGGCTGCCCTAGTGGCTCACTTCTAATGAATAGAACATGGCAGAAGTGATGGTGCTTCCTGCCAGTGCTAAGTCATAAAAGGCATTGCAGCTTCCTCATTGTGCTCTTCCAGGTCACTCACTCTGGGGGAATCCAGCTGCCATGGCATGAGGACACTCAAGCAGCTCTATGAGGAGTCCCATGTAGCAAGGAACTAAGGTCTCTTCCCACAGGCAGTAAGGGCCTGGAACTTTCTGCCCACAGCCCTGACAGTGAGTGATCTTGCCCGGGGATTCTCCAGCCTCAGTCAAGCCTTCAGGTGAGGCTGCCTAACTGAGGTCTTGACTGCAGCTTCCTGAGAGACCCTGAGCCCCAGTCAGCCAGCAAGGCCACTTCTGGATTCCTGGCCCACAGAAACTTGTGAGATAATAAAATCTTCATTGTTTGAAGCTGCTAACTTGGGGATAAATTTTATGTATATATTAATTTTTATTTTATTGAAGCATATAATTCACACATGGATATACATAGACATTAAGTATATAGTAAAAGTTATGAACTTACAAAAATAAACATACATAGCATCATACAGGGGTACCATACATCATCCCACCACTAACACCTTGCATTGTGAAACATTTGATACAAACTATGCAAAAGCATCATCAAAATATTACTAACTGTAGTCCATATCTTACATTTGGTGTATTTTTCCCACAATGCACCCTATTATTTTTACAGTATGTTTTTCTTACAAAGATTGTGAACTTGTAAAACAATCATGCACATTTGTATAATTCCTGTACTAACACACCTTCACCAACACACCACACTGTAGTGGAATATTTGTTACAGATTATGAGGTAATACCATCAGTCTATTACCATGAACCATGGTCCATAGCATGCATTTGGCACACTCTTCCCATGTCCACACCCCACCCTCCCTTTATCAACACAGTACACCTTTGGCATTGATGCAAGAATATTATAGTATTGCTGTTAACCACCTTCCATAGGTCATGCCAGTTATATTTTTCCCATGCTTCTCCACATTCCCGTTGCCCTGCACTATTGATGTTCATCTGCTCTAGTTCACAGAAGCACACTCTTCCATCTGAACCATCAACTACAATGCTCATCCATCTTGGACTTCACTGTGTTAGTTCCTAGATTATTCTCTTGCTTTCTTTCAATTGACATTTACATCCTAGACTACCCTTTTCAGCCACAATCCCATTTATAAACCAGCTGCTACTCACTCTAATGTGTTACCATCAACTCTATCCATTTTTGCACTTTTACATTAAAACTTCTCTATACGTTAGGCATCAGTAGTCCTTCTCAGTCCTCCTCTTATCTCCTAATGACCTATCCCCTAGGTTTTAAATCTGTGAGTTTATTCTTGGTATTTAGTTCATGTTAATGAGACTGTGCAATAGTTATCCTTTTGTTCTGGCTTGCTTTGCTCAGCATAATGTCTTTGAGATTCTATGTTATCATTATGTGTCCCAATTTCATTTCTCCTTACTGAAGTAGAGTATTCCATCATATGTGTATATAGTACCACATTTTACTTATCCATTCATTGCTTGATGGATAATTGGGTTGTTTCCATCTTTTGGCAATTGTAAATAATGCCGCTATGAACATCGATGTGCTAATGTCTGCTCGTGTCAGTTTTTACTTCTTCTGGATATATTCCTAGTAGAGGAATTGCTGGATCATGTGGCAGTTCTCTAGTTAGCTTTATGAGGAACTGCTAAACTGTCTTCCACAGAGGCTGCACCATTTTACAATCCCATCGACAGGGAAGGAGTGTTCCTTATTATCCACATCCTCTCCAGCACTTATTGTTTTCTGTTTTTTTAATAATGGCAATTGTATGTGATGTGAGAGGATATCTCATTGTCATTTTGATTTGCATATCCCTAGTAGCTAGTGATATGGAACATTTTTTCATGTGTTTTTTTGTCCAGTTGTATTTCCCTTTGTAGAAATGTTTATTTAAATCTTTTCCCCATTTTTAAATTGGATTGCTTGTTCTTTTAATGATCAGTTGTATGATCTCTTCATATAGAATGAAAATCAAACACTTATTAGATATATAGTTTCAAATATTTTCTCCCCTTGAGTGGGCTTTCTTTTCACCTTCTTAAGTCCTTTGAATCACAAAAGTGTTTTAAGTTTGAGATGGTCACATTTATCCATATTTTCTTTCATTGCCCGTGTTTGCAGTATAAGGTTTAAGAATGCACCACCTACCACCAGGTCTTGAAGATTTTTTTCAACATTGTCTTCTAGGAGCTTTATGGGTTTTCCTTTTATATTTAGGTCCTTGGTCCATTTTTGGTTAGTTTTTGAATAAGGTGTGAGATAGGGATTCTCTTTGATTCTTTTGGATATGGATGTCCAGCTCTCCCAGCACCATGTGTTGAAGAGATTGCTGTGACCCAGATTGATGGTCTTGGCAGCCTTGTCAAAAATTAATTGACCATAGATGTGAGGGTATATTTCTGAATGCTCAATTTTATTCTATTGGTCAATCCATCTGTCTTTATGCCAGTACCATGTTGTTTTTACCACTGTTGCTTCATAATATGTTTTAGAGTCAGGAAGTGAGAATCCACCAACTTTGTTCTTCTTAATCAAGATTTTTTGGCTATTTAGGGCTCCTTAACCTTTGAAATAATTTTATAATTTGCTTTTCCATTTCTGCAAAGTAGGCTGTTGGAATTTTGATTGGGATTACACTGAATCTATAATCAATTTGGGAAGACTTGATATCTTAATATTTAGTCTTCTAATCTATGAACACAGAATGCTGTTTCATTTATTTAGGCTTTTGATTTCTTTTAGCAATATTTTTATATTTATATAAATATTTTTACTTTTATATTTTTATATTTAGCCATGTGTGCTGAGGAGGAGACCCTCACTGAGAATTATTGGTTCCTCAGAACCATTGGAAAGGGTGGCTTTTCCATGGTGAAATTAGCATGGCATATTCTCATTTGTCACAAGGCAGCCATGAAAATCATCCAGAAAACTGAAAAGTCCACCAACCTCCACATGCTCTCATGATAGGTGAACACACTGAAGGCCTTGAAACCTCCAAACATCATCCAGTTGTCTGAAGGTATTGAGAATGTCATGGAGTGGAGTACACCAGAAGAGGAGAACTCTTTGACTACCTCATGGCCCAAGGCCCTCTGTTAGAACAAGAAGCCCAAGAGAATATTCACCAAACAGTATCTGCTATGCAGAATTGCCACCTAAGTTTATTGCCCATAGGGACCTTAAAAGAGAAAACCTGCTTTTGGAAGCTGCTGAGAATATCGAGCTTGCTGATTTTGGCTTAAGTAATACATTTAACATAGACCAGAAGCTGAAAGCCTTGTGTGGCAGTCTCTATTGTACTGCCCCCAAAATCTTTAAGGGACACATATATGATGGGTCAGCTGTCGATGTCTGGAGCTAAATAAAATTAATAAGAAAATGAAATAATAATTATTTTATTTATTTATTTTTAAAAAGATTTATTTAATTTTTTTCTCTACCCTTCTCCCACCCCCACCCCCCTACCCCATGTCTGCATTCTGTGTCCACTCACTGTGTGTTCTTCTGTGTCCTCTTGCATTCTCAGCAGCACAGGGAATCTGTGTCTCTTTTCATTGTGTCATCTTACTGCATCAGCTCTCTGTGTGGTGCCACTCCTGGATGGGTTGCACTGTTAGGCGTGGGATGGCTCAATGCAGAGAGCACTCCTTGTGCATGGGGCTCCCCTATATGGGGAACACCCTTGTGTGGCACAGCACTCCTTGTGCATGGCAGTGCTGTGTGTGGGCCAGCTCACCATATGGGTCAGGAGGCCCTGGGTTTGAATCCTGGATGCTCTATCAGTTGAGCCATGTCTGCCTCCCATAAAAGTTTTAAACAAGAGAAATAAAATTCAGAAAACTTAAAAAAAATAAAAAATTGGGATTTAAAAAATAATGAAAAATATTTAAGAAATTTTTTTGACATTTTGCCATTCATCACTGTAAGATCTGTTGTCCTATAAGCACACTGACATTTTCTTCCTTTTGTTCCCATAGTGTCTTACTTTTTTTCATTTTGTCTTCAAAGAAGTTTTAGGTCACAGTAAAGTCACATAAAAAATACAGTGGATCCCATTTACCCCACATTCTCCCTGTTTCCCCCTTCCCATACTAATCCTTTTACATGTGGATGATACATTTCTTACAATTGATGAATGTAGCTACTAACCATGATCAATAGTTTACATTCTGGTTTACATTTTTGACCATACACTTTTACAAAATTTGGTGAAATTTAACATGGCCTGTAACTATCATTGCAAGATCATTTAGAACACTTCCATTGCCCCCAAAATACCCCCCTATTCCATCTATTCTATTCCTCCCTTCCCCTCAATTCTATAGTTAGCAAAAAAATCAGGAGAGGAACAGTTCAGTGGAGACATTGGTCTCAGCCAGAAGTAACATGACTTCTCAATTTAATAGGAGAGAAAGTGTAGCCAATATGAGTGATTGCAAGGAATATTTGAAGACTTTATATGAAAGGGTAATTTGAAAATTGATGATCCATCTGTTTATTAGGAGGTTATTCTATCTATTAAAAATGAGGTATAAGGTTAGAATAAGCATGATCAAAAGTCATGGAGAAGACTTCATGTATTTATTGAGACCAAAGCAATAATTAAGTTATCAAGACACTAGAGTTGCCAGATATATTTGATAGTCACTAGGAGTAGTGACTTTGTGTTTATACCAGGAACAGTATCCTAATTTCATAATGTGTCAGAGGCAATCATGGAAAAATGCAGGTATTTAGGTCTTGATCACTAGAGGTAGCCGTTAGTACGAGGGATATAAGAAATTAATTGTTGGACTTGTAATGTTGAAATGTATAATTGGATTAAACTAGACAGTGAAAATGAGGAGAGAGCTAGGTCAGAGGCTGATGTTTGGTGAGAGGCATGAAGGCATGAGGAGATTCCTGTGAACAAGCCAAAAGGGAGGTGGTCATGACCACAGGGTGTGGCCTTGGATGAGCAACGTGAGATGGGACAGTCCAGGTAAATTCTAAGTGTGGTGAATAGCATGCCAGGAATTTAAGCTTGGCACACAAGCTGAACAGCATTCAAATTCTAGCTGTGTAATCTTCTAGGCATGTAATTTGATCATGTTATTAAAGTTTGGTGAACTTCTCATCACACCCTTTGTTAAACTGTTTAAGGAAAACAATCAACAGGATTACTGTGACAATAAATTAAGGGAATCTATGTAAATATTTTTCTTTTTCTAGACTTGAGGTAAAAATGTGTGTTTACTTCACTTATGACACATTAACATTTTTGTCCTTTGAATGAGGTTAATTATTAACAAAGTTTTAAGGGAAGAATTTACAGTTTATAAAAAATTAATGCTTTTATACTTATGTATATTTATATATAAATAGAAGGATGTTGCAACAATATTGATAAATATAGGACAGGAGTTCAGCAAGCATTTTCTTAAAAGATCAGATGGGCAAACACCCATCCATTCTATATTTTCTGAGCCTCTTTGTCCTACAAGGATTGTGTCTCTATGCACAATATTATAATCTATGTATTTCTGCTAATTTCTAATGATTGGTATTTTCAGAGCTGGACTTGGAGGATGAGTGACATTGGTCACTCCAAATGAATACATATTTAACTTATTAACTCCTTCATGAAATAGATTTTAATTTGTATGAATGATATCCAATGGTATAGGAGAAATATCTAAAAGTCAGGCTTGAGGGAGTGATAATTCTTGAAATCCCAAGTGGGACAACCAAAATGATTTAGGGCAAGTGTAGATAAAAGAGCAGAAACTGGAAGGATTGAAGTGGGTGTTTTCCAGAGGACTGGGAGGGACACTGGTGAAACAATGAAGTCCTGATGTATGCAATATGGATGAATCTTGAGGACATCATGTTGAATGAAATGAGTCAGATGCAAAAAGACAAAACTTTTATGGTCTCAGTAATACAAACTAATAAGTAAACTCATGTAGCTAAGATCCAGAGCATAAGTTACTAGGAGATACAATGAGGATAGAAAATGGGAAACTGATGCTTAATGTGTGTAGACTTTTTAATAAGGTTGGCTGTAAAGATTTTAAAATGAATACACATCATGGTAGCAAATTATTGTAAGTGCCATTAACAGTGTTCATGTATGGGCATGATTGTGGTTGAAAGGGGAAGTTTATGATTGTGCCATTAGAAGGAAACTAGAGAATGAACTTGGCACTATATAACATAATGAATCCCGTTGTGGATGATGAATGTAGTCAATAATACAAATATGAGTGTTCTTTAATGAACTATAATAAATGTATGCCACTCATATGTGGTGCTAATAATAGGGTGTTATAGGGGAACAATACAAATAATGCAAATTCTGACTATAGTTAACAGTAATATTGTAATATTTTCATCAACTGTAACAAATGTACCTTAATAATGCTAAAGAACATTAATAGAAGAAATAAAGAGTATGGTATCCTTTTTGGAGTAATGAAAATGTTCTAAGTTCATTTTGTTGATGAATGCAAAGCTATGTGATTATGCTGAAAGCCATGCATTGTATGTTATGAATGGAGTGCGTGGAGCACAAATAATTAAAACTTTTAAAATGAAAAAAATCTAGCAATAATGTCATTCAATTCCTGGCTTTGGTGCTAATAATTAGGAAGATTTTCTTGGTTTTTCAAGTCCAACACTGGTGCCTACATTGGGTTCACAAAAATTTACTTTTCTAACATCAAAGTATGATATACTCATTCATTATACAATATTATTAGTGACATCTACTCTCCCAGTCTTTGACTCACGCAGAGTAGAAATCATGTATGTCAAGGTCATCTTTTATACCAATTCTTAGCAAAATGAGCAGCTCAAGAATTTTATTGGCTGAATTACAGATTTTATTTTCAGGCATTTTGTGATGTTTAAGAAAGAAAACATCCACAAGGTAGTACTTCAAGAGATATAAAGAAGTCTGTGTCAGCATAAATTCAGGCAGATTGACCAATGGAACTGAATAAAACCTCAGAAATAGACCCTCACAGCTACAGTCAAGGGATTTTTGATGAGGCTGTCAAGTCCCCCCAGCTGGGCTGGAAGAGTCTATTCAACAAATGGTGCTGGGAAAATAATAGCCATATTCAAAAGAAACAAATGTGACCCATATCTCACATCTTATAGAAAAATTAACTCAAAATGTATCAGGGGCCTAAATATAAAACCCACAACCACAAAAAACCTAGAAGATGTTATAGAGAAAGAGCTTCAAGATCTTGTGGTGGGTGGTGGCTTCTTAAACCTTACATGCAAAGCGCAAGCATAAAAGGAAAATATAGATAAATGGGACCTCTCAAAATTAAACACTTTTGTACCTCAAAGGACTTTGTCAAAAGGGTGGAAAGCCAGACAAGTATATGGTAGAAAATATTTGGCAATCACATATCAAATAAGGATATAATATCCATGATATACAGAGATCATATAGCTCAACAATAAAAAGACAAACTACTGGATTTAAAAAATGTGTAAAAGATTTGAAAAGACAATTGTCCAAAGAAGAAATAAAAATGAAGAAAAAACCACATGAAATATTGCTCAACATCAGTAGCAATTAGGGAATTTGAAATGAAAACTACAATGAGAGAGAATTGTGAAAAGATGGTATTAGATTAGTCAGGCAAGACTCAATTCTCTCACAGAAACAATGGAGAAAAAGTCAAAAGCTATCTGAGGGAACTGCTATGGGGGTCAGCAAAACAGTACAGTGCTACACAAGTGCCAGGAAAGCAAGGGACAGAGAGAGGAAGAACCCAAAACAACAAATGCCAGTTACCAAATGCCTGCAGTTTTGGGGCTGGCTCCCCTCCCCACCCCAAAGATATTAAGCTAGGGTAAAACCCCTGGTTCACTGCAGCTGACTGAGAAGGGAACAGATTTCTTCCTCCCTTTCAGCTCATTCAAGACAAAATGGACAGGGAGTTGGGAGGCTTTTTGTGAATTTGGCCAGTAAAGCCCCATAAGAATCTCAGCTGTGGATAGATGAAGACAAAGGAAAGTGATGACTGAAACACTTCCATGGAAATATGTGGTATTGAGTGCCATCTGCAACATGTCTGAAAATTGGATGGGAAAAAAAAGTTTCTACTTCTCTCTGTATCCTATATATCTTAACCACTGGGAGAAAATCTACACCCCATTGGTAAGCCCTTGGTCTGATTTTGATAACCTAAGCTGGGTGATTTTTTTAAAATGGGAGAACACTAATGCAGTTACCCACCACCACAAATTAGGCAGGAGATTTTCCTATACTCAGAGAAATTGCACATCTGAGTACAATGGGTAGACCTCACCCTGGGAAAAAAACACCTTTGTAATCTTTGTATCTCTCCTGCTAGGTAAGTATGGGGTAATTTGAAGAACATAGAATAAATTGAAACTTATTACAAAAATAACAAAGAAGAGCTGTGAAAAAAAAAACGTGGAAGAGAGAATTTGGCCATCAGAGTAAATTCACCAACATATTCAGATAGCTAAACATCAGCAAATAATCACAAGCCATACTAGAAAAGAGGAAGAGATGGCCCAGCCAAAGAAACAAACCAAATAGCCTGAAGAGATACAGGATTTAACATAATTCATAAGTGATAATCACACAACCCTCCTAAATCAATTCAAAGAATTTAAAGAAAATATGACTAAAGAAACAAAGGATAGTAAGAAGATACTGAGTGAGCATAAAGAACAGTTTGAAAGCCTGCAAAGAAAAGTAACATACCTTATGGGAATGAAAGACATGATGGATGAGAATAAAAATATATTAATATATATAATTTTAATTGCACTAGGACAGAATTAGTGATTTCAAAGACACAATATCTGAATTGAAAAGTCAGGAAAACAGAAAGAGAAGAGAATGGAAAAAATGAAACCAAGTCTCAGAAAATTGAATGGAAAAGAGAAATGTTTATATATATTATCAGTGCTCCAGAAGGAGAGGAGACTAGAAATGGGGGGAGAAAGAATATTTGTGGAAATAATGATTGAAAACTTCCCAAACCTTCTGAAAGACATAAATATCAATATCCAAGAAGGACAATGCACCCCCAGACAGAATAAATCCAAATAGACCTACCCTGAGACACCTACTATTTAGAATGACAAATATCAAAGATAGAGGATTCTGAAAGCATCAAGAGAAAAGCAAAGCAACACATACAAAAGATACTTGAAAAGATTAAGTGTAAAACCCTTATCAGACACCATGGAGGGGAGAAGAATTCTCTATCTGGCAAAACTGCACTTCAAAAATGAGGGTGATTTCAATGTTTTCACAGACAAATAAAATTGATGAAATATATTACTGAAATATCAGAATTATAAGAGATACTGAAGGGAGTGCTGCAGCTTCCAAGGAAAAAGCAATGGTGAGATTTCCAGAAGAGTACAGAAATGCAAGATTATTAGGAAGGGTAAAAATTAAAGTGTAAAAAGGCAGACAATAGAATGATATTCTGAGGAAAGCAAAGGACAAAATGGATGATGTAAGTAATGCCTTTATAATAATAACATTAAATGTTAATGGCTTAAACTCCCCAATCCAAAGACATAGACTGATAGAATGAATTAAAAAATATGAGCCACCTATATGTTTTCTACAAAAGACCACTTCAGATATAAGGTCACAACTGGATTAAATGTAAAATGCTGGAAAAAGATATTTCATGCAAATAGTCAACAAAAGAGACTGGAGTAATGATATTAGTATTGGACAAATAGATTTCAAGTGAAAAGCTGTTGTAAAGGATGAAGAAGGTCATTATTTATTTTAAAAGAGGTCATTCACCAAGAAGAAATAGCTGTATTTAATATTTATACACCTAACCTGAGTGACCAAAGATACATGAAGAACACACTGGTAAAGCTGAAGGGAGAAATAGATGCCACTATAGTAATAGTTAGAGACTTCAATACACCCTTCTCAGTATTGGAAAGAACATCAGGACAGAGGATAAATAGAGTGTGAATAATATGATAAATGAACTAGACCTAACAAACATCTATGAAGCACTGCATCCCCAAACAGAAGGGTGTACTTTACTTTTCAAGTGCTCATCAATCTCTCCAAGAGAGACCATTTGTAGGATCACAAGACAAGTCTCAATAAATTTATAAAGATTGAAACTATACAAAACACTATCAGATAATAATGGAATGAAGCTGGAAATCAGTAATGGATGGAGAAAGGGAAATTCTTAAACATATGGCGATTAAACAACACACTCTTAAATAATCAGTGGGTCAAAGAAGAAATTGTAAGATAATTCAGCAGATATCTTGAGATGAATGTAATGAGAACACAGCATATCAAAATTTATGGGACACTGCAAAGGTAGTGTTAGATTAAAAAAGAGGAAAGACATAAAATTGAAAATCTAACTGTACACTTGGAGGAAATAGAAAAAAAAAAAGCAGCAAACTAATGCCAAACCAAGCTGAAGGAAAGAAATAGAAAAGATCAGAGTAGAAATAAATGAAATTAAGAACAAAGAAACAATACAGAAAAATAAGAAAACCAAAAGTTGGTTTTTTGAGAAGATCAACAAAATAAAAAAACCCTTAGCTATACTGACAAAGAAATAAGAGAGAAGACACAAATAAATATAATCAGAAATGAGAGAGGGGACATTACTAATGATCCTGCAGAAATAAGAGAGATCATAAGAGGATACTATGAACAACTGTATATGAATAAAACAGACAATGTTGAAGAGATGGATAATTTCCTAGAAACACATGAACCACCTACACTGACCCTGGAAGAAGTAGAAAAGCACAACATATTGTAAGAGATTGAAACAGTCCTCAAAATCCTCCAAAGGATGAAAAGCCTGGGACCAGATGCCTTAACAGGTGAAGTTACCAACCATTCAAAGATGATCTAATACCAGTCTTGCTCAAGCTCTTCCAAAACACCTCAGAAGGAAAGAATACTACCAAACTCTTTCATGAAACCAACATCACCCTAATACCAAACCTAGATAAATATATGAAAAAAGTTTTAAAATTCCAGACCAATATCTCTAATGAATAGAAATGCAAATATCCTCAACAATATACTTGCAAACATATTCCAAAAGCACATTCAAAGAGTTTCACACCAGGACAAGTGGGTTTTATCCCAAGTATGCAAGGGTGGTTCAATAGAATAAAATCAATTGGTGTAATTAGCCATATTGTTAAGTTGAAGAAGGATAATCACATGATCCTCTTCATTGATGCAGAAAAGGTATTTCACAAAATACAACACCGTTTCTTATTAAAAACACTCCAAAAATAGGAATAGAAGGAGGCTTTCTCAATATGGTAAAGTATAGATATGAAAAACCTACAGCTACCCTTGTACTCAATGGGAAAGACAAAGCTTTCCCACTGAGATCTAGAACAAGACTAGGAGGCCTACTGTCACCACTGTTATTCAATAAGTGCTATAAAAAGACAAACTAAACAATTTAAAAATGGGCAAGTGACTTGAAAGATCACTGTCTGAAGAAGAAATACAAATGGCAAAGAAACACATAAATAAATGTTCAACATCTCTAGCAATTAGGGAAGTGCAAATTAAAACCACAACGAGATATCATTTCAAAACTATTAGATTGGCTCCCATAAAAAGTCAGAGCCTGTTGTTATGGGGGAAGGAGAGGGTTGAGGGTGTGGGGAGTATATGAGGACTTCATATTTTTTTAACGTAAAATTAAAAAAATAAAGGAAAAAAAAGTCAGAACTTGTAAATTTTGGAGAAGATGTGGAGACACAGTGATGCTTATTTACTGTTGGTGGGGATGTAGAATGGTACAGCTACTGTGGAGGACTGTTTGGCAGTTTCTAAGGAGGTTGTATATAGACATGCCATGTAACCTGACAACATCATTACTAGCTAAATACCCAGTAGGACTGAGAGCAGAGACACAGACATCTGCACACCAATGTTTGTATTGGGATTATTCACAATTGCCGAGATTGGAAACAACCCATGTGTCCATCAGTTGATGAATGGATTAACATTTGTAGTATGTGCACATGATGGAATGTTATGCAGCTATACCAATATGAAATCATGAAGCATATGACAATATGGATGAACGTGGAGGATATTATTTTGAGCAAAGCATGCCAGACATAAAAGGACAAATACTGTATGATTATGCTATTGTGAACTAAATATATTGTGTAAACTTAAGGAGTTAATAATTTGAATACAGGCCACCAGAAAATAGAACAAAGATAGATAATGGAAAGCTGACGGTTAATCTGTACAGAACTGGTAAAAAGGTTGTTTGCAAATCTTAGAAAATTAATAGATATGGTGAGAGCACATCATAGTGTTTGTAACTAGCAGAGGTATTACATGGGTTTGACAGTGGTTGAAAGTCCGAGGTCATGTACATTACTAGAAGGAAAGCTAAAAACTGTAACATGGGACTGTATAACACAGTAAAACCTCACATAAAACATGAATATGGGTGATAATGCATACATAAAACTGTTTTACAAAAGATAAATAAAAATAACCTAGGAAAAATGAAAAAGAATAGCAGCTATGTATGGCAGGGGAAGCAAAGAGAGATTGGGAGGTGCTGAGATTGCTTTATATTAGTATTATTACTATTATTATTGGAATAATGAAATTTCTCTAAAAATGACTGAAGTGATGAATGCACAACTATGTGTTTATACCAAGTACCACTGATTGAATATTTTGGATCAAGTAATGCTTTAGTATATGTATCAATAAAATTGATTTGTTAAAGAAAAACTACCATGAGGTATCATTTCACACCTATTAGAATGTATACTATTAAAAAGTCAGAAATCTCTCAGTGTTAGAGAGGATGTGGAGAGACAGGAAACTTATTCACTGTTGGTGGAACGTAGACTGGTACTACAACTGTGGGGGACTGCCTGTCAGTTCCTAAGGAAGTTGAACATAGACTTGTCTTGTGACCTGGCAATACCATTTCTAGCTACATACCCAGAAGCCTGAGAGAAGTGACACAAAGAGACATCTACCTGCTGACATTCATAGTGCCTTTATTCATGATTTCCAAAAGTTGACACAATCTAGGTGTCAATCAACTAATGAGTAAACAAACTGTGGTGTGTATATACACGATGGAGTGATATACAGCAATAAGAAAAAATGAGGTCATGAACCATATGACAACATGGATGAATCTATAAGACATTATTTTGAGTGAAGCAAACCAGACACAAAAGGACGAAGAGTATATCACTGTGCTATTAAGAACTAAATATAAGGTCCTGAAGAGTCGTCCATGTTATCCCAGGTGTTAGTACTGTATTCCATCTTACAAATGAGTGATATCCTATTGCATGCTTATTCCATATTTTGTTTATCCATTAATCTCTTTTTAAAGTGTACTAACCACTGAATGGTAAATATAATAACATTCAATTTACCTTTATTTTTTATTTTTAAAGATTTATTTTATTTATTTTTCTCCTCTTCCTTCCCATTGTCTGCTCTCTCTGCCCATTTGCTGTGCATTCTTTTGCATCCACTTGCATTATCAGGCAGCACTGGGAAACTGTGTCTCTTTTTTGTTGCATCATCTTGTTTCATCAGCTCTCCATGTGTGTGGTGTCACTCCCGGGTGGGCTGAGCTTTTTCAAGTGGAGTGGATCTCCTTGTGAGGTGCACTCCTTGCACAGGGGCAGCACTGTGCATGGGCCAGCTTACCACATGTGTCAGGAGGCCCTGGGGATTGAACTCTGGACCCTCCATATGGTAGGTGGGAGCTCTATCAGTTGAGCCATGTCCATTTCTCATATCCATTCATTTCTTGATGGGCATTTGGGTTGATTCCAACTTTGAAAATAGTAAACAATGCTGCTATGTACATTGGTGTGCATTTACGTGTCCATGTCCTTGCTTTCAGTTTTTCTGGGTATACACCATACTGTGGAATTGCTAGGTAATATGCCAGATCTATAGTTAGGTTTTAGAGGAAACATTAAAATGTCCTCCACAATCACTGCATCATTCCACATTCCCACCAGCAGTGGAGAACCAGGTTTCCTGTTCTTTCACACCTTCTCCACCACTTGTAGTCCCCTGTTTTTTAATAGCTGCCAGTCTAATGGGTGAAAGATTAATATCCCATTGCAGTTTTGATTTGCATTTCCCTAATAGCTAGTGATGTTGAGCATCTTTTTATGTGCATTTTAGCCATTTGTATTTCTTCTTTGGAGAAGTGTCTATACAAATCACTTGCCCATTTTTCAAATGGGTTGTTTGTCTTTTTATTTTCAAGGTGTAGGATTTCTTTATACATGCTGGGTATTAGGCTCCTATCAGATATATGGTTACCAAATATTTTCTCCCATTGAGTAGGCTGCCTTATATTGATTGAAGCAAGCCAGGTATTGAAGGACCTCACTGATAAGAATTAAGCAAATTGAGCAGACTCACAGAGCTAGAGTTTGTAAGATAGGTTTTCAAGAAATAGAAAGGGAGAAGAAGGTTGTTAGCCAGTGACCATAAGGGTAACATCTATGATAATGTGAATGTTTGTACTTGTGCAGTGAAGGGACATGACAGGGGTGTAGTGACACTAATGGGTTGGGTGGTACAGTTTTGACAGGTGGGTAGGGTGGGGGGATGTGTTGAATGGTCCATGGAACTGGGGAGAGGGTGGGGGAGAGAGCTGGAGAACACTGGGGATTCATGGGTACATAGCTGAAACTACAATGTGGGGAAAGCTCTTTTGGCAATATGACAAGAAAGGGTTACTGACTTAGGGTCTTTGAAGGGGAGGCATTTGGGTCAGGGCAGGCTTTTTGGGAGTGTGCAAGTGATCATTTTGCCATAGTGTGTTATATCAGTGGATGGAAACTCACATAAAGAGTGGGAAGGAGTTGGACTCCCATCCTGGGGAGGCCCACTATGTTCTCAAATAGAGGGATGGGAGTCTCTTGAGAGCATGGGTGGTGCCTAATAGGGGAGGACAGACCAGTGTGTCAAGCCCTCAGTGTTGCTGCAAACAATTATGAATCTTGTCCTTCAAGGAGTGAAGTCTGGTGGTCTCTGTGTGCCACAGGGGAGGGGGAGGGAGGAATAGAATAGATGAAACAGGGAATATTTTGGGGACAATAGAAGTATTCTAAATGATCTTGCAATGATGGATACAGGCCATGTTAAACTTCAAAATTTATAGAAGTGTATCGTCAAAAATGTAAACCATAATGTAAACTATTGACCATGGTTAGTAGCTATGTTCATCAATTGTAAGAAATGTATAATCCACATATAAAAAGGTTATTAATATGAGAAGGGGGGGGGAAATGGGCAGGACATTGGTAAATGGGATCCCCTGTATTTTTTATGTGACTTTACTGTGACCTAAAACTTCTTTGAAGACAAAACTAAAAAAAGTAAGACACCATGGGAACAAATGGAAGAAAATGTCAGTGTACATATAGGACAACAGATCTTACAATGATGAAAGGCAAAATGTTAAAAACATTTTTCTTAAATATTTTTCATTATTTTTAATCCCAATTTTTTATTGTTTTTAATTTTTTTAATTTTCTGATTTTATTTCTTATATTTAAAACTATCATTATTATTTCATTTTCTTGTTAATTGTAGTTGGCTACTTATTGGCTTCACTTTCTACAAGTTTTGGATCACAGAAGGGTTATAACTTTGTCAGGGTAGGATCAGTGGGGCAGCATTCAGTGATGAGGGATACGAGGGAGGAGGTTCACTGGGCTTAAATATAAGGCATATAAATGTGTTCAAAGGTTCATGGGGCATGGCCACAGTGGCTGGAGATTCACACAACAACCAAAAGAATATCAAATGCCCATTTAGGGGAGCTCTGCCACATTCTCTACTGGAGCCCCAAATACAGGGGCAATGACTAGTGGGGGAGGATAGTCCATTGATGGGCCATTGATACTGATGACTATGATTATGAAGCTTTGCTCTTGAAATTGAAACTTGACATAGTATTGTAGGATGTCTAAGAATTACTTACAGGGAGCCTCCTTGTTGCACAAATGTGGCCCCTTCTAGGCCAAAACCCAGTTTATAAATGCAGTAAATTACCCCAAGGGAAATGACTCCCAGGGATGAGACTCCCTGGCACCCAGGGATTGCTACCAAGTACCAACAAACAAAGCAACTGGGGAAAAAAAGGCCTTGACCAAATGGGGGAAAAGGTAAATACAAATGAGTTTATATGGTTAAGAGACTTCAAAGTTAGCCAGGAGGGAACTCCAGAGGTAACCTTTATGCACATCTTAGCACAATCACATAGACTGCCAAAGTAGATACAACCCAAATAGTGGGATTCCTGAAGGCTCTGGAGACATCCAGACACTATAGTTAGAGCAGATAGCTCAGGAATTTGGCCCTAATTTGGGATTTATGTTCCCCATTGTGACAGAGCAAACTCACTTGTGGTTTCCCTACACATGGCTCCTCTGTCCTTCTGTTTGAACATATAATTATTACTAAAGTTGGTAGGTGCACATCTAAAAGACATAAATCTCTGGGCTGTCTATGTGCCAGCTTAGCCTTGAATCTTAAAGGAGTTGCAACACCTCCACACCAG
Source organism: Dasypus novemcinctus (assembly GCF_030445035.2). Taxonomy (NCBI): domain Eukaryota; kingdom Metazoa; phylum Chordata; class Mammalia; order Cingulata; family Dasypodidae; genus Dasypus; species Dasypus novemcinctus. The sequence goes on from NW_026688149.1 coordinate 1,201,260, forward strand.
TTCATTGGACTGACCCAGGACAAGTAACAAGGAGAAGATGAAGGAGAGCCAACATACCAAGGAATCAAGAGTGCCTACAACTGCTAGCAAGAGATTTCCATCCATTGGCTGTATGGGATAGAAGCACCCCCCTCAAATAAAGATGGAGTGGGCATCACCATCCCAGAATCCTCAGCATTGGGGAATGAACTATGGACTAAAGTAGACTTACTAGTATTCTACTCTAGACCTTCTGTAATTCTAGCAATGGAGGAAATATTGATGTGGAGACAGTGGCCACTGGAGGTTCTGAGGGTAGGGAGAGGGAAAAACAGGTGTAATATGAGGGCATCTTCAAGACTTGGGAATCAGCCTGCATTACAATGACAGACACAGGCCCTTATATATCTTACCATAAGCTACAGAATTGAGTGGGAGAAACTGTAAAGTACAATTCAAACTATAATCCATGCTTAGTGTCAATGCTCCAAAATGTGTTTTCAATTGCAATCAATGTACCACACTAATCAAATATGTTGCTAATGTGGGAAAATGTGGGAGGTGTGAGGAGCAGGACTATGAGAATCCCCTATATTCTCTGTAACATTTATGTAGTCTAAGTATCTTTTAAAAATTAAAAAATGAAAAGACACATACACAAAAGAACTGGATAAACTGTGTAAAGCATTGGAGTTAACAATTAGTATATAGGTCACCGAAAAACAGAAAGAGGGTAGAGAAATAAAAGTTAAGGGTTAAAATGTGCAGAATTCATATAAAGGTTGTAAATCTTTAGAAGTTAATAGAAATTATGAAAGCACATCATAGTGTTTGTAACGAGCAGCGCTATTATATGGGTATCACAGTGGCTGAAAGGGTAAGTCCAAGGTCATAATATTACTGGAAGGAAAGCTAAAAAATGTAACATGGGACTGTATAACATAGTGAAACCTTATGTGAAATGTGAATATGGGGGATATTGCATATTTTATACTAACAAAATATAAATACAAATAAGTAGAAAGACATAAACAGAATAGCAGCTATGTGTGGCCAGGGAAGCATAAAGAGATTGGCAGGTATTTTTTGTTGGTATCACACCCAGAGGAATAGATTAGTTTATAAACATAATCTTTTCCTTTTGGGGATTTATAAATAACTTCAAACAGGCACATACTGACTGTAGCAGTTTGATATGGTTATGAATTCCAAAAACAGATATTGGATGAAGTTTGTTGTCTGGTCTGTATGTGGGCATGATTAAGTTATGATTAGAGCTTTGTTGGGCCATGTCATTAGGGTGTTCAGTCCCCACCAATTGGTGGGTGGGGACTCACAGATAAAAGGCATGGCAAAGGACAGAGTTGAGGGTTTCTGAAGTTGGAGTGTTGATGTTGGAGTTTGATGCTGAAGCCTTACGCTGGAGCCCTGGGAGGTAAGCTCACAGAGGAAACAGAAGGAAGCCCCAGGAAGAGAGGAACCCTGAGCCCAGGAAGAAGCAAGCCCTGGGAAGAAAGGAACCTTGAATCCAGAGTGAAGCAAGGCCCTGGGAGGCAGGAACCCAGGAAGCCTGAATCCTCACAGCTGTCAGCAGCCATCTTGCTCCAACATGTGAAAATAGACTGCTGAGGGATGTAACTTAGGCTTTATGGCCTAGTGTCTGTAAGCTCCTACCCCAAATAAATACCCTGTATAGAAACCAAGCAATTTCTGATATTTCAGATCAGCAATCCTTGGGCTGATTAATTCACTGACTTAAGAATTTTCTTTCCCATAATTAGCAAGGTCATTATTATATGGTGAACGAGACTGTTAATGAACTCCAGGGAAGGAGAGATTAAACAGCTGTTGTAGTTTCTAGCTGTGCGGGCAAGTCAGCGATGTGCTTGGGCCATTTCTCAGCCTTGCCTCCCCTCCTCGCCTTGGTGTGCAGAAGCTTCCTGTCTCCATTCTAGAACCCTGGGAGAACGTAGGTCTAATGGAAGAACCTGAGCACACTTTGTGACCCAAACAGGGAACAGAAGCCCCAGCGGCTTCTCAGGGTAGGAACTGAACAGAGGTTGTGTGGTAGCTGCTTCCTCCTCAGGGGCAAGGTCTGTTCCCCACTGGATATCCTGCCTCTCCAAAGCAAAGCTGTGTGCGGGGAGCTGCTGTCCAACAGCCTGACTTGAGCCGTGGGCCTCCCTGGGAGACTGGTGAGGAGGGCCTCTCTTCCTGGGCCCTTTGGGTGTTCTGTGCTGAAGAAGCCATAAAGCAGTCAGTGCTGGGAAAAAACAAAAACAAAAAACAGTGTGAAACCAGGCACTGCTGGGCAATTACTTGGGTGCAAATTTAGCTTAATGAGTTAATTTCAAAGCCGACGCACTCACAGCCATCCAGGCTGACTGAGCCAAACCATTTCAGAGATCACTGAGCAAAGACAGCTGAGGACCGGACAGTGAGAGCGAAAGGCTGACCACAACAGTCCAAATCTGTGAATATTGAGAGGTTTCTTTTCTCAGGTCAAATAGCTCTCATAACAGAACTTAACGAACACCAATCACAGGGAGTTCTCATCAAGATGGCATTTTCTCTAGAGAAGGGCATATATTCTATTTTCCCCCTGTTCATTGGTGGGCCATTACATTAATTTTGAGTATTCCTTTTCACATTTTATCAAAATTATTTTCATGCTTTAAATCGAAATCATGAAAACACTTCATGGATAATTTATCTTAAATGATGACATCTTTTCTTTTGAGAATTATCTTCTAAATATTATAATGACATTCAGATTTTTTAAGATTGAAATTTATCAATTAAATATTAGCAATTCCTTAATTTATCTTGTGAGGCTATTGCTCTTATTAGGATTTTTTGTTCTGGTAGTGATCAACTTGCAAAACTTTGGCACTCTTTATAAAATTTAAATATTTTCAGCAATTCTCCTCAGTCTTTCCAGGATTGTGCCATTTCTGTGTTTCATAAAATTTTATCACTATTTAAAGTGATAGATCCCTGATCAATTTTTATATGGAATTTTCTATTGTATTGAATAGAATATTCCTACTTCTCATACTGGGGACAAGAATTTTCACATCTGGGGCTCCGAAAGAACTTCTTGACCTGAAGACATAATAGTAAAAAATGACATCAACAGTTTGCCAAGCTTAAGTCAAAGCCCTCTCTAAGCATCAACTTGGTTTATCCTTCAAAACCTGCATGAGGTTAACGGGGGAGGGGTGCTGTGGAGGGAGGGGAAGGTCCGTGGGAGCCACTCCTGTCGCGGTGGCCGCACCCGTGGCCGGGGCGCTCGGAGCTGCGGGGTCCAGCTGGAGCCCGGGACCCGCAGAGCCCGCAGCCAGGCGTTGGGATCAGGCTCGGCCGTCCGGGCTCCAGGGCCCCGCCCGCTGCGCCTGGGGCAGGCCACCGGGGAGTCTGAAGCGAGCCCAGCCGAGGCGAACCGAGGCGCGTGCAGGCGAGCCCAACCGACCCAGCCGAGGCGAGCCAGGCCGAGTAGAGCCCCGCCGAGCCCAGCCCACTGACCAGCGCACCGAGCCCGTACCAGCCCAGGCGAGCCCAGCCCAGGCGAGCCCAGCCCAGGCGAGCCCAGCCCTTCCCCGCCGAGTCGGGACCAGCTGAACTGAGCCAGACGAGCCCAACCGAATGAAGCCCAACCGAGCGAAGCTCAAAGGAGCCAGGCCCCGCCGAGCCGAGCCCTGATGAGCGCAACCGAGCTGAGTCCTGCCGAATCCAGCCGAGCTGGGCCCAGTCCAGCAGAGCCCAGCCAAGCCCAGGGAGGCAAGCCCGGCCGAGCAGAGCCCAGGCCAGCCCAGCCCGAGGAGCCCGGCCCAGCCGAGCCTAGCCCGGACTCGCGGAGCTGAGGCCAGCCGAGCCCAGCCGAGACGCCTGGGCCGTGCACGCCGCACCTGAACTTCCTGCCAAAGAGAGAGGGAAACTGGGAAATTCACAACTCAGTGAAAATTATGAACTACACTCAAGCTACAGACTTTAGAGGAAAAAAAGGTCAGTAAAAGAATATCATGAACAATAGTATAACAAAGTAGATAACTTAGGTAGAACAGACAACATCCTAGAAGCATACAAACTACCAAAACAAACTGAAGAATATATAGAAAATAAGATCAGAGCTCTAACAAGAGACTGAATGATCATCAAAAATTTCCCCACCCAGAAGACTCCGCCTTGCCAGGACCAGATGGCTTCGCTGGTCAATTACACTAAAAACATACAGAATAACTAACACTAATAGTTTTCAAACTTCCAAATATAAATATAGAAGGTGAGAGAATTTCCTAACTTCTTGCCTGAGGCCACCATTATCCTGATAGCAAAGATTCCACGGACCCTACAGACCACTAGGTACTTGAATTTCTCTGCAAACTCCTGAACCAGCTAGCACAGCAACCCCGCAGCTTGTCTGAAGGGTCGTGAGCAGGAGGAGCAGGAGTCACCCAGGAACTCAGCAGGGTCCACGCAGGAAGATCAAGCACTGAACAGTACCTTGGGCTCCTCAGCTTGGTCCACCAGCGGCTGGGGGTGCAGGGGCAGAGCTGCCCAGGCGCGGGTCGCGGGGCTGCCATGGCTGGGGGCTCTCAGCTCTGCTGCCCCACGACGCTCCCCCGCCCCCTGGGGCCACGAGGCAGGGCCTGCAGAGGAGCCCAGCGGCGCAGGCGCAGTAGAGCAAGGTGCTGGAGCTGCAGGCCTGGGCTGCTAGAGAGGGGCTTTCTGCGGGGACTCGGGTTACTGGAGACCCTGGTGCCCATGAAAGAGAAGTCGAAGAGTGAGCTGAGCCCCAAGGTGAACCTCCCGGGGAGAGGCGCAAACAGGTGCAGGTGAGCTCCACCTGCAGCCTCCGTGCACAACTGGCCGCGCTCTTGAGCGCGCCAGCAGCAGCGACGGGGCGAGCCTTTCCCGGCCTGGCTGGGGCAGCCGCTGTGGGACTGAGCCAGGAAAGCCACAAAGAAAACTGATGAACCCAGGTGAGAAGATGAAGATGATCCAGCTGTCACAGAGCAACTCTGAAATATGGAGTGGATCCTGCCCCTGTTGTAGGAACAACCCGGAACTTTGTCACTTCTCTAAGAAATCTCTAAATTTCTTTCTGTGAATTCTGCAAAATCAACTGAATGCTATATCTGTGGCACACTGAACTTGGTCTCCTAATTTTAACTGTATAAAAACATTTGTGTACACTTGTTAGCTCAAGAACTAAAATAATGTGATTATTTTACAGTATTCCTTTGAAAAGAAAACAAAACTTAAATGGACTTCATTTAAATGTTTTGGACTTTAAACTAGAGGTCACTTTGTGGTCATATGAATAAACTTTTTTAGCTGTGGAACTTTTTGTAGGTTTATTTGTTTTCACGTGGACACCTTATTTCATTTTTTGAGAAAAACTATACTGTTTCTGTGTATTTGGGAAACAAGAAGGGCAAAACATGGTAGCATAATGCGAAACTACACATTTCAAAATCTTGAATTCTTACAGAACAGATCTTAGGATTCCTTCTCTGTGAAACATAATGAAATTCAGCACGAGGAAACATGAATAAGTTGGGGTTGCACAATTTAAACAAAGTTTGATAGTGGTTATGGGGAAAAGTACAGCAGTAATCTCTCCTGTAATTTTTATTCGTGTCAATGTTATTGTAGCCCTATTGAACTCACTTTTTAAAAGATTTCTAGTATGATGAGCATCTTACATCTGTTAAAATCTATTTAAATGCAGTTGATTTCTAGCAGGGCTATTTTACTGCAAAAATATAGTGTTTTAGAAAACTGACAGCTGGCTATCAAGCAATATTGGAAATGTGTCCTCTTTATTTACAGTCAAACATTAATTTCATACAATTTGGTACCAAAATATTTTTTAGATAGATAAGTGTGCATTTAGAAGTAGAAACTTCAAACACTATTATTTTTTTTAAGATTTATTTATTTACTTATTTCTCTCCCCTTCCTCCCCCCACCCTGGTTGTCTGTTCTCTGTGTCTATTTGCTGCATCTTCTTTGTCCATTTCTGTTGTTGTCAGCCACATGGGAATCTGTGTTTCTTTTTGTTGCATCATCTTGTTGTGTCAGCTCTCCCTATGTGCTGCACCATTCCTGGGTAGGCTGCACTTTCTTTCATGCTGGGTGGCTCTCCTTATGGGGCTCCTCCTTGCATGTGGGGCTCCTCTACTTGGGGGACACCCCTGCTTGGCATGGCACTCCTTGCATGCATCAGCACTGCACATGAGCCAGCCTCACATGGGTCAAGGAGGCCCGGGGTTTGAACCGCAGACTTCCTATGTGGTAGATGGATGCCCTAACCACTGGGCCAAGTCTGCTGCCCTCAAACACTATTCTTATGTTCCATTTGGATTTTTCTTGGATACACAATAGTAAAAGTTGTAAACTCAGAACATTAGTAGGCAATTATGATTTTGCATACACTTGAACCAGTTAGTTTTATCTTTGTGGTGGTTTTTGTTTTTTAGCTGAAACTTACCTCATGTATAAGTCATGTAAGTAAAGTAGTAGGTTAATTGAAATTTCAATAGAATCAAGTGAAATATAAAATTTTAAAACTTATTCATTTGAGTTTCAAACTTATTGAACATAAAACACTAAAAACTGTAAGTTATTTTTAAGTACCATCTGCAATAAAAAAGGAAAAAGCTGAAGACATATATTTAGACTGGCATAGAATTTTGATTTTAATTAGCCCTATTTTGATTTTTGACTTATACATGTTATGCAGACATTTTCACTTACTTTGCAGTTGAGACCAGAAACACTTGAAGATCTGGTCCTGCAGAGGAAGTGGGAAACTTACCCCCAGATCACAAATGCTTGCCTCTGAGTAAATGTGTTCCCTTGAGATGAGCCACAGAGGGGCCATGTTTTACTCAACCTTTCCACTACAGGATAACAGCAGATTTACTTTGCTTTTAAACCATTTCCCTTTTGCTTATAACTTAGAAATTTGAGAAGCTGTATCTAATTTTTTAAATGTGGAAAGATAAATCAGATTTAACATGAATGTGTTAGTTCTCTAGGAGGAATAGTGCAGCCCAAAATAGCAAAAGTGGGACCAGGTAAAACATGTAGTCTTTATTTTTAAAAACACATACTTGGTCTTTTGTCTTTGTCTCTTTTATGCCAGTACAGTAAATGTGTCCTTGATGTACATGCAAATCAATTTGTCTTGATTAAATTGTAGACATTCTACTTAAGCCTTTACAATATAATTCAATAATAAAAATGTAATTAACTACTAAACAAACCTCATGCTAATTTCCTGAGGGACACAATTCTCAATGTATCAGATTGAGCCAAGTTGCCTGCCCAAGGACTGCCTCACCAGTTCTAGAGAATGTGATGGAAAGTTTTGCTCATGTGAACTTACTGTAATGCTGGTGCCCCATGTGCAAGTCTTTCTTCCTCATAGAATCACCCAGATTCTTCATGTAATGAAATTTGGTGGAAAGAGTATGCTGACAGTGAGTGATCCTCTCTGTAAGCACAGAGTGTTCATTTTATCTTCTTTCCCACCCTCTCTCTCCCTTCCACCTTCCCTCACTACCCCAGCTGCCCTCCATGGCAAAGACACGTAAGCCAGGGAGCCTCCCAGGTGACTTTTCCATCCAGATGCCAGTCTTCTTCTGACACCCACAGTGGGCACATTAAGGGTTTCATACTTTGGCAAGAGTAGAGAGTTCATATTCCTCTTCTGGAGCTTTGGAAAGCCTGCAGGATTACTAGCCAAGCTCTTACAAGTGCCAGAGCTGCTTGCTGGATTCCTAATGGCTCAACTTTCAGGAAGTGCACAAACTTTGGAGGAAGTAGAGTTTCTCCAAATCACAGCTACACCACCCTGGACATCCAGTTCCTGTTTTCAGCTCCTTTAAATCTGAATTTCCAAAGGTTTCTTGCCTCTATAAATGTATACATATTCCAGGTAAACACTACCACATATAGCTCTCATGTGGGTAAAAAGACTGAATGTTGATATGACCTGGTAAATATTAAGCTCTGTTAACTTGTCAAGTTAACTGCCAGGTGGCTTTCACTGTGTTTAAAAATATACTGCATTCCAAACAAAACAAAACAAAATTATAAGCCTTTTGCGAATAAAACAGTGTGGTCATGGTGAAACAATAGGCAGATAATTGGAACAGAATAGAGAGAAAAGAAGTATATCCTCCATATGTATATAGTGAACAGTCAACTAATCTATGACAAAGGAGCAAAGGCAATTTAAAGAGGTAAGGACAGAATTTCCAAGAAATGGTCCTGGAAAAACTGGACAACCAAATGCAAAAAGAATATAGACATATACTATATAAATTTCTCTAAAAGAGTAATTATAGGTGGCATTGGGTTTAGCAATGACTTTTTATGCAGAATACTAAAAGCATGATACATTGAAAGAAAAAATAATGTTAGGTTGGACTTTATTAAAAATTTAAAAACTGTATTCTGCAAAAGACACTATTAAGAAAATGCAAAGATAAACTAGAGTGGGAGGAAGTATATGCAACACACATGTCTGATAAAGTATTTACATCCAACATTTAAAACTCAACAATAAAAATACAACCCAAGGTGGTGGACTTGGCCCAGTGGTTAGGGCATCCGTCTACCACATGGGAGGTCTGAGGTTCAAACCCGGGGCCTCCTTGACCCGTGTGCAGCTGGCGCATGTGCAGTGCTGATGTGTGCAAGGAGTGCCATGCCACGCAGGGGTGTCCCCGCATAAGGGAGCCCCAGGTGCAAGGAGTGCACCCCATAAGGAGAGCCACCCCACGTGAAAGAAAGTGCAGCCTGCCCAGGAATGGTGCTGCACACACGGAGAACTGACACAACAAGATAATGCAATAAGAAGAAACACAGATTCCCATGCCGCTGATGACAACAGAAGTGGGCAAAGAAGACACAGCAAATAGACACAGAGAACAGACAACCGGGGTGGGGGGGGGGATTAAATTTTTTAAAAATTGAAAAAAAAAACAACCCAATTAAAATTAAAATGGACAAAAGATCTGAACAAACACCTCACCAAAAAAGATATACAGATAACATAGAAGCATATGAAAGTATTCGCATTGTCTTCAGAATGTGAGTATTTAGGGAAATACAAAATTTTAAAAGTTAGATACCACTACACAACTATTTGAATGGTTAGAAACCCAAAAGCTGACAAGTGCAAATGCTGGTGAGGACGTGGAGCTCCTCACATAGTAACTCATTCATTGATTGTGATAAAGGAAAACAGAACAGTCATTTTCAAAGAGAGCCTGCCAGTTTTTTATAAAGCTAAACATAGGCTTGCTACACAATCCAGCACTAATACGACTAACTATTCATACAAATTACTTGAAAATGTACATCCACACAAAAACCTGCACAAATTGTTTATAGCAGCACATTCATAATTGCCAAAAATTGGAATAATCAATATGCCATTCTATAGGTGCACAGATAAACAATGCATGATACATCCATAGAATGAGTGTTTTCCAGTGATCAAAACACATTAGCAGGAAGCTGATGTGGCTCAAGCGATTGGGCCCCCATCTACCATATAGTAGTTCCAGGGTTTGATCTCAGAGACTCCGGGTGAAGGGATGCTGGCCTGAGTGGAAAGTTGGCTCACACAGAGTACTGGCTCACATGGTAGGCTGGCCCATGTGGCGTGCTGGCCTGCATGGAGTCCTGGCCTGTACAGTAGTGCTGGCCCATGAAGAGTGCCGGCCCTCGGGGAGTGCTGGTCTCTGCAATAATGCTAGCCCACGTGGAGTGCTGGTCCACACAGAGTGCTGGCCTGTGCAGTAGTACTTGCCCACGTGGAGTGCTGGCCAACACTGAGTGCTGGCACAGCAAGAAGACACAATAAAAAGAGACACACAGGAGAGACAATAAGAGACACAGCAGCCCAGGGAGCTGAGGTGTGCAAGAGAATGATTGCCTCTCTCCCACTCTGGAAGGGCCCAGGATCAGTTCCCAGTACTGCCTAAAGAGAAGATAAGCAGACATAGAACATACAGCAAATGGACAGAGAAGGCAGACAGCAAGTGCAAACAATGAGGTCATTAAATAGATCTTTAAAAAGAACAACAACAAAAACAAATTTGCTATCAAGGCACGTAAAAGCATAGAGAAATCATGAATGTATATGACTACATGAAAGAAGCGAGTCTAGAAAACCCTACATACCATCTAATTCCAACTATATGATATTCTGGAAAAGGCAATACTATAGAATCAATAAAATGTTCAAGGTAGCCAGGGTTTCTGGGGGAGGGAGGGAAGGGTGAGTTGGTGGAGCACTGGCATTTTTAGGTGAGTGAACTGTTCCTTATGGTACTATAATGAACACATGACCTTACACATCTGTCAAAACCCATAGAACTACACAATCCAGAGTAAACACTAACTTAACCTATGGACTTTCATTGACGAAAATGGATCAATATTGATTCATCAACTGTAAAAAATGTACCACAGTAATGTAAGATGCAAATAAAAAAGACAACTGTGGGCAGAGGATGAAGAAGGGGGTATTAGAAGTAACTATACTTTCTGCATACTTTTTCCAGAGACCTAAAAGTGCTCTGAAAAATGAATTTTATTGTAGGAAATTAAAATCCAGGTTACCTGTGTCAGGGTGGGTATAGGGATTGAGGTCATTCTAAATTGATATAAATTTTCTGTTTGGGGTGATGGGAAAATTGGGGTGGCAGATGTAGTGACAATATTGTGAATGTAAATAGCAGCATTGAATTATAAATTGGAAAGTGATTAAAATGGAACGGGTTAGGTTGTATATATGCTACCAGAAGAAAAGGATTAAAAAATCATAGAACTGTACAACAAAAACAGTGAATCCTAACATAAACTATGAATTACAATTAAACATATAAATCTTGTCACAGGGTTTCATCAATTTTAACTAAATTACCACATTAATGCAGTGTTAAGTATAGGGAAATCTGTGTGTCTGTGAGAGGGACATGGGAATTCTGTACTTTATGCATGATTTCTCTGTAAAAAAACTCCTCACAAAATAATTGAATACTATTAAAATACAAAATAACACATACCATTAATTCAAATAAAACAAAACAAAAAATTTGATCATGTCTATTGCCACAGAAAAACTATTTGACAAAATCCCATAGCCATTTGCGCTTAAAAACAAATATGCAAACAAAATCAGGAATACACATTTAGGTTTCTGCTTATTGGGAAAGACTAAAAGGTTTCCCAATGGAATAAGAAACAAACCAAAGATGATATCTTTCATCACTGCTATTGATCATTGTCCTGGACATAACAGCCACAGAAATTAGGCAAGAAAAATAGAATATACATCCAAACAGGAAAGGAAGAAGTAAAACTACTGCTACTTGCAAATGACATGATTTACACATAAAAAAATCCTCTAGAATTCACAAAAATACTTTTACAGTTAAGTATTTTCAGCAAAGTTGCAGAAAAGTTTCTTGTATTTCTATACAACAGCAAAAATAATATGAAAAATAAATTTAAGAAGCAATTTATTTAACAACAGCATCAAAAGAACAAAATACTCAGGAAGAAATTTAACCGAGGAGGTGGAAGATTTGTAACTTGAAAATGACAAAACATTGTTGAAATATATTAAAGAAGGGGAAGCTGGGGAAGACATTTTAGGAAGGTGTATTAATCAGGGTTCTTTAGGGATACAGAATCAACAAGAGATATCTGTCAATAGTATGTGATTTTTTTAGTATCTCATACAGCCATTGGGATGCACAAGTCCAGGTTCCGCAGGCAGGCTACAACCAGGGGCTACAAAGAAAGTCCAGTGAAGGTTCTTGATGAGTTCTGGGAGATGTTGGCTGTCCAAAGACAAGCTGGGAAATTCTCTCTCAATGCTGGAATCACTTTCCCTTTTAAGGCATTCAACTCATTGGGTTAAGTGTCACTCATTGCTGATAGCAATCTCCCTGATTGATGTAATTATAATCAGCTGTCTTATGACTTAAGGCTGCAGTAAAGTCAATGGTGACTAAAGATCATAAATGTCCTTGTATTACAGTTACCCCAGTAATACAAGCAACTGGGCACAAACACCTGGTTGAGTTAAGACAATAGTGTAACCATCACAGAAGGTAATATGAATGAAAGAAACTTATTAATACATAAATATGTCTTAGAAGTTAAAAAAAAAAACAAACTTATTTAATACCATTATTGGTTCATGAGAAATTGTTAAATGCTGCAATTATGGCAATTGAAAATGAAATGAACATATAGTAAAATTAGAAAACACTTTTGAAATGCCTATTTTCCTAAATTCAAGAAATAAATATTAAAATAAATCCTGGATTTGTTACATATAAAATTTCATACTTAAAATATTGTTTTATTTTAAATTCCACATACTTCTCAATTTTAAATACTTTTCACTACAGTAATGTTGGGGGAATTATTGCACATTAAAAATTGATGAAAACATGTAAACAGGGCCACCCATGATCACTTTCTCCTTGGGCTTCAATATGGCTCATCTGGTACCAGCCTGTCCCCCAACTTAACCAATTGGAAAATTCCAACCTTTTGTATATTCATGTCCCAATTGTATATGCTTTCCCACTCTCTCTGAAGCTATCAGAATTTTACATGAAAACAGCGCTGACTCAGAAAAGAAACTACAGCATGTCTTGATTGGAAAGTTGCTGAAGTCTTGCTTAAAGATTCCACGAGAAAGTTAAGAATAAACCCCAGGGGAACAGTGCAGAAAGTGAAATGTTTGTGCTCCCTAATAACAATCTTCTCAGAGAACACATGGCAAAACCCCCTCCTCAGGACAGACACAAACAGGAAAACTTTTACTCAGTAAGGAAATATCTAAAAATAAATTTAACTGAGGAATAAAGGACTTGTACAAAGAAAAATACAAAACATTGCTAAAAGGAAATCAAAGAAGACCTAAATAAATAGATACACATTTTGTGTTCATGTAGTAGAAGACAAAATATTGTTACGATGTCAGTCATACACAGAGCAATTTATAGAATTGACAAAATCCCAGTAAACACCCACAACCTTCTTTTGAAAATGGAAGTTCTTCTTTTTTGGAGTAATGAAACACTTCTAAAGATTTTTGTGGTGATGAATACACAACATTCTGATTATACTAAAAGTTATTGACTACCTCACTCAGACCCTCGACCCACCTACCACTATCATTTCCCCACCTAGGATCAACTGTGCTGCAGCATGCTGGCTGTGTGAAGGACATACCAATGGATCAATGATTACCAGAGCAATGCGGGGCAAGATGGTGTCTGAGTGAGTGCACCTTATAGTCTCTCCTGCAAAGAAGTGGCTGGGCAGCATTGGAAATTCTTCAGGACCAGGCTGTTTCAGGATTTTGCAGGGCAGGAGGTGTCTGAACATTGATTTGGTGGGACGGTGACAGAAAAGATTCATGTAAAAGGTGCTACAGGGAACACCTCACATTTGCTGGGTTTCCTCATCCTCCATTGTCTCATTTCTGTGTGAATTAATTTTGGCCATCTACACTATCCCTTTTCCCACACATCTTGATATCCTCCATCATCTACTGTCTCTCCTATATTCCACTTCCCTTTCTTTGGTCCCCAAATTGTCTAACTTTTAATTTCTAATACCTTTGTTTTGTTTTCTGTCTTGTAGCCAATCTTGATACTGTTGTCTTTCTTTTCTCTTTCCCTCTCTCATGAAAACACTGGCTTTTTAATTCATACTATATTCCTCCCATATTCAGTCAACTACCTCATTATAGGTACTCTACTTACTGCTATAACTCTACAAAACTTACATGAATCTAATATCCATCCTTCCAGATCTCATATTGTTGATCTGTTAACATATATTACCAATACTACTTTACACATTTTCCTCTTTTACACAATTGCCTTTCCCTGGCCCTAATAGTTTCCTTAAAAGTGAACTCAGGGGGAGGGGGCAAGATGGCGGCTGAGTGAACATCCCTGTTAGAGTCTTCTGCAGGGAATCGGCTGGGCGGCGTTGGAGACTCTCTGGGACCGGATTGTTTCGGGATTTTTGCTGGTCCGGAGGTGTCTGGACATCGATTCGGAGGGAAGGTAACAGAGAGGATTCGTCTGTGAAATATATACACGGAGATCCCAGCTACCTGTAGAGGATTCCCTCCTTGGGTAGGCGGAGACGAGGCATCTAGCCCCGCTCGGTGGGGCTGAGCCAGGCCGGGCCGCAGCAGCGGACGCCGGAGTCGGGCCGCGCTGCGCCGGCGGTGAGCGGGGCCAGGCGGGGCAGAGCCAGGCCCAGCCGGGCGCGGTAGCGTTTGGAGCCGGGCGGGGCCGGTGCAGGCCCCGGCTGCGGACCGCGGTAGCGTTTGGAGCCGGGCGGGGCCGGTGCAGGCCCCGGCTGCGGGCCGCGGTAGCGTTTGGAGCCGGGCGGGACCGGTGCAGGCCCCGGCTGCGGGCCGCGGTAGCGCTTGGAGCCGGGCGGGGCCGGTGCAGGCCCCGGCTGCGGGGCCGCGGTAGCGCTTGGAGCCGGGCGGGGCCGGTGCAGGCCCCGGCTGCGGGCCGCGGTAGCGCTTGGAGCCGGGCGGGGCCGGTGCAGGCCCCGGCTGCGGGCCGAGGTAGCGCTTGGAGCCGGGCGGGGCCGGTGCAGGCCCCGGCTGCGGGCCGCGGTAGCGCTTGGAGCCGGGCGGGGCCGGTGCAGGCCCCGGCTGCGGGCCGCGGTAGCGCTTGGAGCCGGGCGGGGCCGGTGCAGGCCCCGGCTGCGGGCCGCGGTAGCGCTTGGAGCCGGGCGGGGCCGGTGCAGGCCCCGGCTGCGGGCCGCGGTAGCGCTTGGAGCCGGGCGGGGCCGGTGCAGGCCCCGGCTGCGGGCCGCGGTAGCGTTTGGAGCCGGGCGGGGCCGGGTCAGGCCGCGGCGGGTACGGAGCCGGGCAGGGCCGGTCCAGGCCACGGTGGCGGGAGGTGGACGCCGGAGCCGGCTGGGCCGCTGTAGCGAGCGGAGCTGGGCGGAGCCAGGCCAGGCCCAGGCGGCGTGAGGAGCCGGGCAGAGCCGGTCCAAGCCTCCGCGGCGGGCGGAGCCGGGCCTGCGGAGGGGTTTCTGTCTTTTTTGTTTGTTTGTTTGTTTGTTTGTTTTATAATTTTTTTTTTAATTTATTTTACTTAATTTTTTTTTTTTTTTTTTTTTTTGAGCATCTGCAGTACTGGGGAGTTCGTGGGCCCTGGGCGGCCTATTGGGGGTTTGTGGGAAGGGAGGTGCTTGCAGACCCATTTGGGCAGACAGACGGGGGGTTTTAGGGCAAAGCGGGGGGAAGTTGTTGTTTTAGTTAGTGTTGCAATTGCGACACGTGTGTACCTGTATCTCTCTTCTCCCTATCCGTTCCCCACCGTTTGCCCATCCTCTTTTTCTTTCTTCCTTTCTTCTTGCCTTTCTTTTTTCTTTATTATAATTAGTTTCTTTTTTTTTTTTTTCTTTTTCGGTTTTCTCTTTCCCTCTTGTCCCTCATCTTCCACTTATTTTTACTTTAATTCAAGTATACAATAGGTGCTACAGGGAACACCTCACATTTGCTGGGTTTTCCCATCCTCCACTGCCTCATTTCTGTGTGAACTGATTTAGGCTACCTACACTATCCCCCTTCCCCTGCATCTTGATATCCACTATCATCTACTGTCTCTCCTATATTCCACCCCCCACCTCCCGTTCTTTGATCCACAAAGTGTCTAACTCTTAATTTCTAATACCTTTGTTCTATTTTGTGTCTATTATCCACTCTTGAAACTATTACCTTTCTTTTCTTTTTCCCTCTCTTATGAAAACAATAGCTGTGTAGTTCATACCATATTCCTCCCAAATTCAGTCATCAACTTCATAAAAGGTACTCTACCTACAGCTGTAACTCTATACAATCTACATGAATCTAACCTCCATCCTTCCAGATCTCATATTCCTGCTTTATTAACATACATCACCAATACAACTTTACACTTTTCCCTTGCTTACACAATTGCCTTTCCCCAACACTAATACTTTCCTCTAAAGTGAACTTAACCAACAACAAGTAACTAGAATAAGAAGAAAAAAGTGACAAAGAGAAGATATAACACCTGTGCAAAAATAACAACTAATTAACCTCCAAGAGCAGACAAAGAAGCTAAGGAACTGATTAAATTCATCAAAATAAAGAGATGACCAGAAAGCAACAAAAATCTACGAACCAAACCAATAATCAGGAAAACATGGCTGAATCCAATCAACAAACCAATAATTACGAAGGGGAGCAAAACTTGGCACAAGCAATGAAAGATCTCAGAACATTTATCACCGACAAATTTGATGCAGTAATGAAAGAGGTTAACAACATGAAGACATCACTTGGAGGGGAAATTGCAGACATACGCAAAAACATAACAGATATGATGGGAATGAACACCACAGTTCAAGAAATCAAAAATACACTTGCAGCAAATATCAGCAGACTAGAAGAGACAGAGCAGAGAATTAGTGATGTGGAAGACAGTACATCAGAAATCAAACAGATAGTAGAAGGGGTCAATAAGAAGATAGAAAAAATCCAATTAGGATTTAGGGACCTGAATGACAATGCAAAACGCTCAAACATACGTATTATAGGCATTCCAGAAGGTGAAGAGAAGGGAAAGGGGTCAGAAAGAGTGTTGCAGGAAATAATGGCTGAAAACTTCCCAAATCTACTGAAAGAGACAGATGTACATATCCAAGAAGCACAGCGCACTCCACAAGTCATAAACCCCAACAGGCCCACCCCAAGACATATACTTGTCAAATTATCCAATGCTCAAGACAAAGAGAAAATCCTAAAAGCAGCAAGAGAAAAGAAAACCATCACATACAAGGGAAGCTCAATTAGATTAAGTGCTGATTTCTCTTCTGAAACCATGGAGGCAAGAAAACAGTGGTATGATATAGTCAAGGTACTAAAGGAAAGAAATTTCCAACCCAGAATACTTTATCCAGCTAAACTGGCATTCAAATATGATGGAGAGTTCAAAATATTTGCAGACAAACAGAAACTGAAAGAGTATACCAACAAGAAACCTCCCCTTCAAGAAATTCTAAAGGGAGTGCTGCAGGAAGAAAGGAAAAAACAGGAAAGGCAAAGTTGGAGGAGAGTATAAGACCAACAACAACAACAAAAAAGACAAAAAAAAATATACAAACAAAATATGACAAACACAAATCC
This sequence comes from Dasypus novemcinctus, assembly GCF_030445035.2. Classification (NCBI taxonomy): domain Eukaryota; kingdom Metazoa; phylum Chordata; class Mammalia; order Cingulata; family Dasypodidae; genus Dasypus; species Dasypus novemcinctus. Next base: position 1,218,481 of record NW_026688149.1, read on the forward strand.
AATCAAAGTATGGCTAACACAAATAATTCCTTGATAGTAATAACACTGAATGTCAACGGATTAAACTCACCTATCAAAAGATTCAGACTGGGACATTGGATAAGGAAATATGACCCATCCATATGCTGTCTACAAGAGACACATCTTAGACCCAGAGACGCATGGAGATTGAAAGTGAAAGGCTGGAAAACAATCATACAAGCTAACAATAACCAAAAAAAGGCAGGAGTAGCTATATTAATATCAGACAAAATAGACTTTAAATGTGAAACAATTGTGAGAGACAAAGAAGGATACTACATTTTAGTCAAAGGGAAAATCTGTCAAGAAGATCGAACAATCATAAATATCTATGCCCCTAACAAGGGTGCCTCTAAATACGTCAGGCAAACGCTGGAAAAACTAAGTGAAAGAATAGATACATCTACAATTATAGTGGGGGATTTTAATACACCACTATCAACTCTGGACAGAACATCTCAAAAGAGAATCACCAAAGAAACAAAACATCTGAATAGTATATTAGAGGAGCTCGATCTAATAGACATATATAGATCGCTACACCCAAACACAGCAGGATATACATTTTTCTCAAGCGCACATGGATCATTCTCTAAGATAGATCATATGCTAGGCCACAAAGAAAGGCTGAACGAATTCAGAAAGATTGAAATCATACAAAACATTATCTCTGACCATAGTGGAGTCAAGCTGGAGATTTGCAAGGGAAAGAAGCCCAGATTTCACACCACGATTTGGAAATTAAACAACACACTCTTAGAAAAACAGTGGGTCAAAGAGGAAATCTCAAAAGAAATCAATGACTACCTTGAAACAAATGATAATGATAACACAACATACCAAAATTTATGGGATGCAGCAAAAGCAGTACTGAGAGGGAAGTTTATAGCCATAAATTCATATATCAAAAAAGAAGAAAGAGCAAAAATTGAAGAACTAACTGCACATTTGAAGGAATTAGAAAAACAACAACAAAGTAACCCAACAGGAAGAAGAAGGAAGGAAATAACAAAGATAAGAGCAGAACTAAATGAAATAGAAAATAAGAAAGCACTTGAACAGATAAACAAGACCAAGAGCTGGTTTTTTGAGAAGATTAACAAAATTGACAAACCTTTAGCAACACTAACAAAGAAAAAAAGAGAGAAGATGCAAATACACAAAATAAGAAATGAGAAAGGCGATATCACCACTGACCCCACAGAAATAAAGACTATCATAAGAGGATATTTTGAAAAACTATATTCCAACAAAAATGACAATCTAGAGGAAATGGACAAAGTCCTAGAAACACATAAACAGCCCATATTGACAAAAGAAGAAATTGATGATCTTAACAAACCAATCACAAGCAGAGAGATAGAATCAGTTATTAAAAATCTCCCAACTAAGAAGAGCCCAGGGCCAGATGGCTTCACAGGTGAATTCTATAAAACATTCCGGAAAGAACTGACACCAATCCTGCTGAAACTATTCCAAACCATCGAAACAGAAAGAACATTACCCAACTCCTTCTATGATGCCAACATTACCCTAGTACCAAAGCCAAACAAAGACATCACAAGAAAGGAAAATTACAGACCAATTTCTCTAATGAACCTAGACGCAAAAATACTTAACAAAATACTTGCTAATCGTATTCAACAACACATTAAACGAATTATACACCACGACCAAGTGGGATTCATCCCAGGTATGCAAGGATGGTTCAACATAAGAAAATCAATTAACGTAATACACCATATAAACAGATTGAAGGAAAAAAATCACATGATTATATCTATTGATGCAGAAAAAGCATTTGACAAAATACAGCACCCTTTCTTGATAAAAACACTCCAAATGATTGGAATACAAGGAAATTTTTTGAACATGATAAAGAGTATATATGAAAAACCTAAAGCCAATATTGTTTACAATGGAGAAATCCTAGACTCTTTCCCTCTAAACTCAGGAACAAGACAAGGATGCCCACTGTCGCCGCTCCTATTTAACATTGTCTTAGAAGTACTTGCTCGAGCACTGAGGCAAGAACCAGAAATAAAAGGCATTCAAATTGGAAAGGAAGAAGTCAAAATTTCATTATTTGCAGATGACATGATCCTATACATAGAAAACCCTGAGAGATCTACAACGAAGATTCTAGAACTCATAAATGAGTTTAGTAAAGTCGCAGGTTATAAGATCAATGCGCAAAAATCAGTAGCATTTCTGTACACCAATAATGAGCAAGATCAGGAGGAAATCAAGAAACAAATACCATTCACAATAGTAAATAAAAAAATCAAATACTTAGGAATAAATTTAACTAAAGAGGTAAAGAACTTATACACTGAGAACTATACAAGATTGTTCAAGGAAATCAAAGAAGACCTAAATAAATGGAAGACTATTCCTTGTTCATGGATAGGAAGACTGAACATTATTAAGATGTCTATCCTACCAAAATTGATCTACACATTCAATGCAATCCCAATAAAAATCAATGCAGCCTTCTTTAAGGAACTAGAAAAACTAACTATGAAATTTATTTGGAAAGGAAAGAGACCCCGAATAGCCAAAGACATACTGAAAAAGAAAAACGAAATTGGAGGAATCACACTACCTGACTTCAAAACATACTATAAAGCTACGGTGGTGAAAACAGCATGGTATTGGCATAAGGAGAGACATATAGACCAATGGAATCGAATTGAAAGCTCTGATATAGAACCTCACATATACAACCACATAATATTCGATAAAGCCACCAAACCCTCTCAACTGGGAGAGAGTGGCCTATTCAACAAATGGTGTCTGGAGAACTGGATAGCCATATGTAGAAGAATGAAAGAGGATTACCATCTCACACCTTATACAAAGATCAACTCAAGATGGATCAAAGACCTAAATATAAGAGCCAAGACCATAAAAACCTTAGAAAGCAGTGTAGGGAAACATCTACAGGACCTTGTAATAGGTAATGGATTTATGAATATCTCACCAAAAGCACGAGCAGCAAAAGAACTAATAGATAAATGGGACTTCCTCAAAATTAAAGCCTTCTGCACCTCAAAGGAGTTTGTCAAGAAAGTAAAAAGGGAGCCCACACAGTGGGAGAAAATATTTGGCAATCATATATCTGATAAGAAACTTATAACTTGCATATATAAAGAACTCCTACATCTTGAAAATAAAAAGATAAACAATCCATTTAAAAAATGGGAAAAAGACTTAAACAGACACTTCTCCGAAGAAGAAATACAAATGGCAAGAAAGCACATGAAAAAATGTTCCAAATCTCTAGCTATCAGGGAAATGCAAATCAAAACCACAATGAGATACCATCTTACACCCATAAGATTGGCAGCTATGAAAAAAACAGAAGAATACAAGTGCTGGAGAGGATGTGAAGGAAGGGGAACACTCATCCACTGCTGGTGGGAATGCAGAAGGATCCAACCATTCTGGAGAACAGTATGGCGGTTTCTCAAAAAACTAGCCATAGATTTGCCATATGACCCAGCAATACCACTGCTGGGAATATACCCAGCAGAACTGAAAACAAGAACACAAACTAATATATGTACACCAATGTTCATAGCAGCATTGTTCACTATTGCCAAAAGTTGGAATCAACCCAAATGCCCATCAACAGACGAGTGGATCAATAAAATGTGGTATATACACACAATGGAATACTACTCGGCTGTAAGAACAAACACACTACAAACACATGTGATAACATGGATGAATCTTGAGAACCTTATGTTGAGTGAAGCAACCCAGACATTGAAGGACCAATACTACATGACCTCAATGATATGAAATAAACAAGCTGCCCTAGATAACAAGAGACTGAACGATAGGCTTGCAGGAAATCGGAGGGTGGAGGAAGGATATGAGCCGATGTCTGCAGGGGGGGAATTTAAGACGAGATGGTGGTAAGTATGAACACAAAGAAGAGATAAAAGGGGGGCAAGGGGTTGCCTCTGCTTGGGGCTTTGCGGGTTTGAGGGTGGCTGGGGAGGGACGGGTGGGTAACGTTGCCCAAAAGTGGGGGGAGGGAGGGGTAGCATACGAACCAGGAGAGGGTCAGGTGTTGGTGGAGAGTAAAATGCCGAGAAAAACATATCAAAATATAATAAAGAGGGTTACCTGTTTAGAATGCTCGGAGGGGAGGGTCTGATGCAGGACGGGCTCCTGGGGAATGTCTAAATGCTCATTCTGCCAGAGTGGGTGACACCATGGGGTAGAAACCCAAGTAGTGAGAGTGGGGGTGGACCCACATCCTGGGGAGGACTAATGCCATCCAATAGAGGGAACTGTATCCCTCGAGAGAAAGGGTGGCTCCCAGGGCATTGGGGCAGTTGAGCAAGTTAGGCCCTGAACACTATTCCATCTATCTCTGGAAGTGGCTCCTCAGGAAACGGAGGTTGGCTATCACTGAGGGCACCAAGGTGGAAGGGAAAATGGACGTTAAATGTGTGGAGCCAAAGTAAATGGGGGGTAAGAGAGGAGTTTCTTGAGAGTACACAAGGTTGGATATAAAACATGTAATATTACACCATAACATATAGGAGATGACAGACTGATAATGTAAACCATAATGTAAAACATAGGATAACTAAAAATGTAAAGAACTGTGTATCCTAAAGTATGCACCATAATGTAAGCACAGATGTCACCTTGTTAGAAAGCTAATGTCTCAGACTCTGTACATCACTTTAAGTAAATATGATATGAATAGGGCGTAAGAGTATCACTGTGGAAGGGAAAAGGTTTTCTGGTGGATGTGTGGGAGTGCTGTATATTATATATATACATTGCTGTGGTCTAGGACTCCTGTGAAGAAAAGCTGAATAATTAGGGGGGGGGGGGGAAAAAAAAAGGGAAAAAATAGGATGTGGAATTTTTTCAAGTCAACATTCTTTATCTAAGTTCTTTGTCTAACTTTATCCAAGTTCTTCATCTATCCTTTAAACTCATCGCTATATGCCATTCCCTAGTAAGGGACCATGACATTATATTGGGCTTCAAATTTCGGGGAGTTCTGGATCACAGAGTGTTTCAACAATGGCAATGGAGGGATACTGGTATGGGATACCAATGACAGGTGATATATGATTGACAGGGAGCTGTACAGAACAAATGTCCAGGGTGCATGGTAATGTTTGGATATACTCATAGTGGCAACAATTAAAAACCACAGTAGGGGGGGTACTGGGTTCCTGGCCAGTGGTGCTCTGTCGTGGTCCCTAGGGGAGCAGCGACAGTCTCCCAGGTACAGTGGTGGGGACCGGGAGGGAGTGAGGGTTCAACAGTGAGCCCCTGATACTAATGACTATGCTTGTGAGCTGATAAACCCAAAATAAGAACAAGGCCTAGAGCAACTTTGTGCCTGGGAATTTCCTTCTGTCAGCCTTCATGTTACTCAAATGTGGCCAGTCTCGAAGCCAAACTCAGCATGTAAATGCAATGCCTTCCCCCCAGCGTGGGACATGACACCCGGGGATGAGCCTCCCTGGCAACGAGGGACCACCATCAACTACCAACTGATGATGCAACTGGAAAATGACCTTATACGGAAGGTTCAATGCGGATCAGCAGAATATCCATGTCTACATAAAATACCATGACTTTAAAATGCTGTTTGACCTAAAGTAAGGGGGAAATGGAAAGGAGAAATGAGTTTATATGGCTACGAGTTTCTAAAAAAGAGTCTGGAGGCTGGCAGAAGGTTTGCCCTCATGCACAACTGAGCAGAGTCAGAGAGACAGATAAAGCAGATACAACCCCCAGATATTGGTTCCTTTGAGGGCTAAAGAAACCCATGGGAGTTTTGGTCATGGCCGATGGGGTTAACTACCAGGGCAGATGGCCCCTCTTTGGAAATGGTGTTTATGTGTGATGAATCTGGACTCAGATGGGATCTCCCTTCATAAGACTTTCATGCTAATGTGCTGGAGGTGCAGTTAATCTTGGGGTTTAAGATATATTTAGGGGATTTGAATCTCTGGACTGACAATGTGATAGCCAGATCCTGAGCCTCAACAGACTCCAGCACCTACAATCTGATTTATTGGACTTACCACACTCAGCTAAGATGGAGGTGAAGAAGGACAACCACCACACCATGGAGCCTAGAGTGATTACAACTGAAAATGGGAGGATTGCATCCAGCATCCAGGTGGAATCTGAGCCTCCTCTTGACATAAAGGTGCAATGGACACAACCAATCCAATGTCCACATAGAAGAGGTGGCATTGGATTGGGAAAAGTGGACATAATGGTCAAAGGGTATGGGGAAAGGCAGGAAGAGATGAGAGGTGGAGGCGTCTTCGGGACATGGAGCTGCCCTGGATGGTGCTTCAGAGGTAATCACCGGACATTGTAAATCCTCACAGGGCCTACTTGATGGAATAGAGGAGAGTATGGGCCATGATGTGAACCAATGTATATGAGGTGCAGAGGTGCCCAAAGATGTACTTACCAAATCCAATGGATATGTCATGATGATGGGAATGAGTGTTGTTGGGGGGGGGGGAGAGGGGGGGTGGGGGGGTGGGGTTGAATGGGACCTCACATATATATTTTTAATGTAATATTATTACAAAGTCAATAAAAAAAAAAAAAAAGTGAACTCAGCCAGCAACAAGAAATTAGAATAAGAAGAACAAAGTGACAAAAGGAAGATATAACACTTCTGCAAGAACAACAGCTAATTAATCCCCAACACTAGACAAAGAAGCTAAGGAACTGATTAAACCTGTCAAGATAAAATGATGACCAGACAGCAACAAAAAACTAAAACCAACTCAGTAATCAGGGAAACATGGCTGAATCCAATGAACAAACTAAAAACCAGGAAGGGGAGAAGAACTTTGGACAAGTAATTAAAGATCTCAGAACATATATCAGAGACAAACTTAATGAAGTAAAGAAAGACTTTAACAATATGAAGAAAACACTTGGAAGGAAATTTCAGACATATGCAAAAAGATAACAGATATGATGTGAATGAACACCACAGTTCAAGATATCAAAAATAAACTCGCAGCAAATAGCAGCAGATTAGAAGAGGCAGAGCAGAGAATTAGCGATGTGGAAGACAGTACATTAGAAATCAAAGAGATAGTAGAATAAATTGATAAAAAGATAGGAAAAATCCAGATAGGACTTAGGGACCTGAATGACAATGTAAAATGCACAAACATACATATTATAGGCATCCCAGAAGGAGAAGAGAAGGGAAAGGGGTCAGAAGGGGTGGTGCAGGAAATAATTGCTGAAAACTTCCCAAATCTACTGAGAGAGACAGATGTACATATCCAAGAAGCACAATGCACCCCAAACATCATAAACCCCAACAGGCCCACCCCAAGACATATACTTGTCAAATTATCCAACACTCAAGACAAAGAGAAAATTCTAAAAGCAGCAAGAGAAAAGAAAACCATCACATACATGGGAGGCTCCATAAGATTAAGTGCTGATTTCTCATCTGAAACCAGGGAGTCAAGAAGGCAGTGACATGATATAGTCAAGGTACGAAAAGAAAAAAATTTCCAACCAAGAATACTCTATCCAGCTAAACTAGCATTCAAAAATGATGGAGAGTTCAAAATATTCACAGATAAACAGAAATTGAAAGGGTATGCCAAAAAGAAACCTCCCCTTCAAGAAATACTAAAGGGAGCTCTGCAGAAAGAAAGGAAAAAACAGGAGAGGCAGAGTTGGAGGAGAGTGTAAGAGCAACAAAAAAGACAAAAAGAGAAGAAAAAACAAACAAACAAAATATGACAAACACAAGTCCAATCAAAATATGGCTAACATAAATAATTCCTTGGAAGTAATAACAATGAATGTCAATGGATTAGACTCACCTATCAAAAGATTCAGACTGGGACATTGGATAAGGAAATATGACCCATCTATATGCTGTCTGCAAGAGACACATCTTAGGCCCAGGGATTCATGGAGGCTGAAAGTGAATGGTTGGAAAACAATTATACAAGCCAACAATAACCAAAAAAAGGCAGGAGTAGCTATATTAATATCAGACAAAATAGACTTTAAATGCGAAACAACTGTGAGAGACAAAGAAGGATAGTACATATTAGTGAAAAGGACAATCTCTCAAGAAGAATGAACAATCAAAAAGATTTATGCTCCAAACAAGGGTGTCTCTAAATACGTGAGGCAAACACTGGAGAAACTAAGTGAAAGAATGGATGCATCTACAATTATACTGGGAGATTTTAATACACCTATCACCTCTGGACAGAACATCTCAAAAGAGAGATACTAAAGAAACAAAATATTTGAACTGTATATTAGAGGAACTGGATCTAATAGACATATACAGATCATTACACCCAAACACAGCAGGATATACATTTTTCTCAAGTGCACATGGATCATTCTCCAAGATAGACCATATGCTAGGCCACAAAGAAAGGTTGAATGAATTCAGAAAGATCGAAATCATACAAAATAATATCTCTGACTACAGTGGAGTGAAGCTGGAAATCTGCAAGGGACAGAGGCCCAGATTTCACACCAAGATATGGAAATTAAACAGCACACTCTTAGAAAAACAGTGGGTCAAAGAGGAAATCTCAAAAGAAATCAATAACTACGTTGAAACAAATGTTAATGAAAACACAACATACAAAAACTTATGGGATGCAGCAAAAGCAGTACTGAGAGGGAAATTTATAACCATAAATTCATACATCAAAAAAGAAGAAAGAACAAAAATTGAAGAACTAACTGGACATTGGGAGAAATTAGTAAAAAAAACAACAAAGTAATCCCACAGGAAGAAGAAAGAAAGAAATAACAAAGATAAGAGCAGACCTAAATGAAATAGAAAATAAGAAAGCACTTGAAAAGATAAACAAGACCAAGAGCTGGTTTTCTGAGAAGATCAACAAAATTGACAAACCTTTTGTGAGATTAACAAAGAAAAAAAGAGAGAAGATGCAAATACACAAAATAAGAAATGAGAAAGGAGATATCACCACTGATCTCACAGAAATAAAGACTATCATAAGAGGATACTTTGAAAAACTATATTCCAACAAAAATGACAATTCAGAGGAAATGGACAAATTCCTAGAAACACATAAGCAGCCTATATTGACAAAAGAAGAAATTGATGATCTCAACAAACCAATCACGAGTAAAGAGATAGAATCAGTCATTAAAAACCTCCCAACTAAGAAGAGCCCAGGGCCAGATGGCTTCACAGGTGAATTCTATAAAACATTCCAGAAAGAACTAACACCAATCCTGCTGAAACTCTTCTAAAAAATCAAAACAGAAGGAACATTGCCTAGCTCATTCTATGATGCCAACATTACCTTAGAACCAAAGCCAAACAAAGACACCACAAGAAAGGAAAATTACAGATCAATTTCTCTAATGAAACTAGGTGCAAAAATACTTAACCAAATACTTGCTAATCATATTCAACAACACATTAAATGAATTATACACCACAACCAAGTGGGATTCATTCCAGGTATGTAAGGATAGTTCAACATAAGAAAATCAATCAATGTAATACACCACATAAACAGATTGAAGGAAAAAAATCACATGATTATATGTGCATTTCTCAAATGCAGAAAAAGCATTTGACAAAATACAGCACCCTTTCTTGATAAAAACACTCCAAAAGATCAGAATACAAGGAAATTTTTTGAACATGATAAAGAGTATATATGAAAAACCCACAGCCAACATTGTTTACAATGGAGAAATCCTAAAATCCTTCCCTGTAAACTCAGGAACAAGACAAGGATGCCTATTCTCTCCCCTTCTATTTAACATTGTCTTAGAAGTACTTGCTTGAGCACTGAGGCAAGAACCAGATATAAAAAGCACTCAAATTGGAAAGGAAGAAGTCAAAATTTCATTATTTGCAGATGATATGATTCTATACATAGAAAACCCTGAGAGGTCTACAACAAAGCTTCTAGAACTCATGAGTTTAGTAAAGTCACAGATTATAAGATCAATGTGCAAAAATCAGTACCACTTCTGTACATGCATAATGAGCAAGATCAGGAGGAAATCAAGAAACAAATAACACTTACAATACTCAATTAAAAAATCAAATATCTAGGAATAAATTTAAGTAAAGATGTAAAATCTTATACACCAAGAACTACACAAGACTGTTCAAGGAAATCAAAGAAGACCTAAATAAATGGAAGAATATGCCCTGTTCATGGATAGGAAGACTAAATATTATTAAGATGTCTATCCTACCAAAACTGATCACATTCAATGCAATCCCAATAAAAATCAACACAGCCTTCTTTAAGGAAATAGAAAAACTAACTATGAAATTTATTTGGAAAAGAAAGAGGCCCCAAATAGCCAAAGGCATATTGAAAAAGAAAAACTAAACCGGAGGAATCACACTACCTGACTTCAAAACATACTACAAAGCTACAGTAGTGAAAACAGCATGGTATTGGCATAAGGAGAGACACACAGACCAATGGAATCGAATTGAAATTTCTGATATAGAACCTCATATATATAGCCATATAATATTCGATAAAGCCACCAAACCCTCTCAACTGGGAGAGAATGGCCTATTCAACAAATGGTGCCTGGAGAACTGGATAGCCATATGTAGAAGAATGAAAGAGGATTACCATCTCACACCTTATACACAGATCAACTCAAGATGGATCAAAGACCTAAATATAAGAGCCAAGACCATAAAGACCTTGGAAAGCAGTGTAGGGAAACATCTATAAGACCTTGTAATAGGAAATGGCTTCATGAACATCACACCAAAAGCATGAGCAGCAAAAGAACAAATAGATAAATGGGACTTCCTCAAAATTAAAGCCTTCTGCACCTCAAAGGAGTTTGTCAAGAAAGTAAAAAGGGAGCCTACACAATGGGAGAAAATATTTAGCAACCATATATCTGATAAGAGACTTATAACTTGCATATATAAAGAACTCCTATATCTTCAAAATAAAAAGATAAACAACCCATTTAAAAATGGGAAAAAGATTTAAACAGACACTTCTCCAAAGAAGAAATAAAAATGGCTAAAAAACACGTGAAAAAAATGCTCCAAATCTTTAGCTATCAGGGAAATGCAAATCAAAACTACAGTGAGATACCATCTTACTCCCATAAGATTGGCAGCTATGGAAAAAAAACCAGAAGAATACAAATGCTGGAGAGGATGTGAAGAAATGGGAACACTCATTCACTGCTGGTGGGAATGCAGAAGGATCCAACCATTCTGGAGGACAGTTTGGTGGTTTCTCAAAAAACTAACCACATATTTGCCTTATGACCCAGCAATTCCACTGCTGAGTATATACCCAGCAGAACTGAAAACAAGGACACAAACTGATATATGCACACCAATGTTCATAGCAACATTGTTCACTATCGCCAAAAGTTGGAATCAACCCAAATGCCCATCAACAGATGAGTGGATCAATAAAATGTGGTATATACATACAATGGAATACTACTCGGCTTTAAGAACAAATACACTGCAAACACATGTGATAACATGGATGAATCTTGAGAACCTTATGTTGAGTGAAGGAACCCAGGCATTGAAGGACAAATACTACATGACCTCAATGATATGAAATAAGTAAACCAAGTTGCCTCAGAGATCTAGAGACTGGAAGATAGGCTTACAGGAAATCGGGGCGTAGAGGAATGATATAAGCTGACATCTACATGGGTGAAATCTATGATAAGCTGGAGGTAAGTGTGTGTACAACGACGGGATAAAATGGGGACATAGGGTTACCTTTGGGTGGGGCTTTGTCGGCTTGAGGGGGGCTAGGGATGTGTGGATGGGTAATATTGCCCAAGAAATTGGGGGGAGGGTGGGGCAACATACAAACATAGGAGATTATCAGGTGTTGATTGAGAGTATAATGCTCAGAAAACCTTTTCAAAATATAATTAGTAAAGTTACCTGCTTAAGATACTTAAAGGGGATAATCTGATGTAAGACAGAATATGTGAATGCTCATTTTGCCAGAGTGGGTTATACCAGTGGGTAGAGACCCATATAATGAGAGTGAAGGTAGACCCACATCCTGGGGAGGACTAATGCCATCAAATAGAGGGAACTGTATCTCTCAAGAGAAAGGGTGGCTCCCAGGGCATTAGGGCAGTTGAGCAAGTCAAGCCCTCAACACTGTTGCAAGTATCTCTGAACATGGTTCCTCAAGAAATGAAGACTGAATGTCACAGTGGGCCCCAAGGGGAGAAGGAAATAGATATTGAATAGATAGATCCAAAGTAAATGTGAGGGCAAAAGAAGTGTTTCACAAGTGTACACAAGGATGGATATAAAACGTGTAATATTACACTAAAAACAGATAGGGGCCGACAGAATAATAATGTAAATCATAATGTAAAACATAGGATAACTAAAAATTTAGAAAATTGTATAGCCTAAAGTATAAATCACAATGTAAACACAAATGATAACTTGTTTGAAAGCTATTGTCTCAGTATCAGTACATCAGTTTCAGTAAATATGAATATGTTAAAAGATTATTACTGTGGAAGGGAAAAGATTTTATATTGGATATGTGGGAGTACCATATATTGTATATATGAATTACTGTGATCTATAGCTCTTGTGAAGAGAAGCTTAATAATTAGGAAAAAAGAAAAGAAAAAGATAGAATGTAGAATTTTTCCAAATCAATATGTATTCTATATCTAACCTTTAAACTCATCACTATATTCCATTTTACTATTAAGGGAACCTGTCATTATATTGGGCTTCACTGTTCAGGAAGTTTTGGATCAAAGATTTCAACAATGGCAGTGGAGGAATACTGGTATGGGATGTTATTGACAGGGTACATATGGTTGACAGGGAGTTATACAGGACATGTGTCCCGGGTGTATAGAAATGTTTGGATATACTCATAGTGGAAACAATTAAAAACAACAGCTGGGTGGGGTGCTGGGTTCCTGGCTGGGGTGGGGCTCTGTTGTGGTCCCTAGGGGAGCAGCAGCAGTCCCCCAGGTGCAATGGCAAGGACCAGGAAGGAATGAGGGTCCAACAGTGAGCCCCTGATACTAATGACTATGCTTGTGAGCCTATACTCCTGAAACAAGAACAAGGCCTAGAGCAGCACTGTGCCTAGGAGTTCCCTCCTGACAGCCTCTATGTTACTCAAATGTGTCCAGTCTTGAAGCCAAACTCAGCATGTAAATGCAATGCCTTCCCCCCAGCGTGAGACATGACACCCAGGGGTGAGCCTCCCTGGCACTGAGGGATCACTACCAAGTACCAGCTGATGACATAACTAGAAAATGAACTTGAATTAAAGGTTCAACTCGGACCAGCAGAATATCCCTGTCTACATATAATAACAGGAGTTAAAAATGCTGCTTGACCTAAATTAAGGAGGAAATGGAAAGGACAAATGAGTTTATATGGCTATGAGTCTCTAAAAAAGAGTCTGGAGGTTGTCAGAAGGATTGCCCTTATGCACACCTGAGCAGAGTCTCAGAGACAGATAAAGTAGATACAACCCCAGGCATTGGTTCTTTTGAGGGCTACAAAGACCCACAGGTTTTATGGTCATGGCAGATGGAGTTCACTGCCATGTCAGTTGGCCCTTCTTTGGAGTTGGTGTTTCTGTGTGATGGAGCTGGACACAGATGGGATCTCTTTTCACAAGCCTTCCCTGTTACTTTATTGGAATTGTAGTTGGTGCTGGGGCTTAAGATATATCTAGGGGATCTGAATCTCTGGACTGACAATATGATAGCCAGGCCCTGAGCCTCAACAGACTTCAGCTCCTACACTCTGGTTTATTGGACTTACCCCACTCAGCTAACATGGAGTTGAAGAATGTCAACCACCACACCTTGGAGCCAAGAGTGCCTACAACTGAAAGCAGGATTGCATCCAGTAACCATGTGGAATCTAAGCCCCCTCTTGATGTAGATGGTGGGGGCAGTGGGGGTGAATGGGGACCTCATATTTTTTTAATGTAATATTTTTTAAAAATGAATAAAAAAATAGAAGTTATTGATTATACACTTTGTATAGATCATATGATATATGAATATATCTCAGTAAAACTGCTTAATAAAGAATTGTGCAAGAATAGCCAGAAACAGCACCTATGTACAGCAGTGGAAGTATAGAGAGATCAAGAGGTGAAGAATTTTCTTCTTTATTTGTCTGGTTTTTGTTTGTTATTATTATCATTGAAATAATGAAAATGTTCAAATGATGATTGAGGTGATGAATGAACAACTATGTGCTTATACCAAATACCACTGATTACACACTTTAGGTGAATTATATGCCTCATTAATATGTGTCAATAAAATTGATGTGTTTAAAAAAACACAGAAAAGAGCATGGTATTCCCAAAGACAGGCATACAGTTCAACAGACTCAAGTTGAGATGTCAGAAACAAATCCTCCCATTTATGGCCAACCTATTTGACAAGAGGGCAAAGACCACTCACTCAATTATGAAAGAATAGTTTCTTCAACAGATGTTGCAGGGAAAATTGGATTTCCATTTGCAAAAAGGATGACTGCTACCTCATGCCTTATACAAAAATCAACTCAAAATGGATGAAAGACCTAATTGTAAGACTCAGATATATCAAACTCCTGAAAGGAAATGTAGAGAAGCATCTTCAAGGCCTTGTGTTAAGTGATGGTTTCTTAGAGTTTACATGCAAAGCACAAGCAACAAAGGAAAAAATAGATAAATGGGGCCTCATAAAAATTTAAATTTTTAGCCCTCAAAGGATTTTATCATGGAAATGAAATGACAACCTACACAATGAGAAAAAATATTTGGAAACCACATTGTTAGAGGTTTGCAATATTAACAAGCTGTAGCTCAGTTTCCCCTGATAGGCATTGGGAAAGAGGCAACCCCCTACCCCATGTCTGAGGGCACTTAAACAAAGGAACCTCATAGAGTCAGGAGTAGAGGGAGATAGAGACCTTTGCCATCTGCCTGTAAGAGGGAGATGGAGATCTTTACTACTCTACCTGCATATCAGAGGGAGACAGAAAACCTTCACTATTTACATATCAGAGGGAAACAAAGAAACCCTTGAAAACCCTACAGATCAAAAGAAACATGTGCTCCTGCAGCATTCCAAGAGACCCTGAACTCCCTAATCATTATCAGGAAAATTTTCACCTCTAAAGCTCCCTATTGGTCCCTGCACCTCGCTCAGACCCTCAACCCCCTCCCACTAACTATCACTTCCCCACCTAGGAAAGTTCTGTATAAATTCAAGTCCCTCCCTTCCAGGAGTGGGCTGAAGTCTCTCTTCAGATCCCCATCATGCTGGTGGGGGACTGAAGTCTTTCTTCAGACCTCTCCATTGGGAGAGCTTCTCAATAAATTCTTTTTCTGCCTGTGGTGAATCAGTCTCCATGTCCCAGGGAACACCATTTTTCTCCAACACACATATTTGTTAAAGTTTTAATATTTAGAATGTATAAACAAATCATTCAAGTAAACAACAAAAGACACCAACAAAATTATAAAATGGGGAAAAGAATTGACATCTTTCCAAAGAACACATAAAAATGGCTACAATGCACATAAAAAGATGCTCAATGTCATTAAATATAGGGAAATGCAAATCAAAACTACAGTGACATACATCATCTCACACCTATTAGAGTGACTGCTATTATAAACAAGCAAAATTACACATATTTGAGAGGTTGCACAGAAATAGGAATACTCATTCAATGCTGGTGGGATTATAAAATGGTGCAACCTCTGTGGGAGTCAGTTTGACAGTTACTCATAAAGTTAAAGATAGAATTACCACATGATTCCTCAATCTCCCTTGTGGGGAGCCCTGCAAATCAGGGTCCAAAGTTCAGAGGCAGAATGTAGATAAAGAAGGAGATGCCCCAGGGCAAGGTTATGTGCTGAATAAAATACGCTGTGTGTGGATAAGAAATCTAGGAGTACTGTTATCAGAGGGCTATTGAAAAGTAGAATAACTATTGTATTTGTAGTGACCTACAAACAAGAGCTTCCAAAGAGAACTGCTGAATGTGCTGATGTCACTTAAGGTATAAAATAATGTGCCTGATTAAACTGGGTGCCTGAAGTAGCTGCAAGCTCCTGCAATCTCCTCACGGTCCACCTGGTCCCCACTATTTTGTGTCTTTCAATTCTTCACCTTCTCATCACCTCCTCGCGACTGTGCAGACCCTGTTCAGTTGCGACTGCACTGCGCGGGTCGCGGCATTTACAAAGGAAATACCCAAAATATTTGAAAGTAGGGACCTGAAGAGATATTTGCACACTGCTATTCATAGCAGCATTATTCCCAAATGCCAAAAGATGGAAGCAACCAAAGTGCCCATCAACTGATGAATGGATGAACAAAATATATACATACAATGGAATATTTTTTTAAGATTTATTATCATTATTTTTATATCCCCCTTAACACTTGCACTTGCTGTCAGCTCTCTGTGTCCATTTGCTGCATGTTCTTCTATGTCTGTCTTCTCAGCTTGTCCTCTCTTTTCATCTTTTCTTTAGGAGGCACCGGGAAACAATCCCAGGACCTCTGATGTTGGAGAGAGGCATTCAATTGCTTGAACCACCCCAGCTTCCTGGTTTCGTCTCTCATTGTCTTTTCTCTGTGTCTCCTTTTTTTGCTGTTGTTGTTGTTGTTGTTGTGTCATCTTTCCACGCGGGCCAGCTCCACCATGTAGGGCAACTCACCTTCACCAGCAAGCCCTGAGAACTGAACCCAGGACCTCCCATATGGTAGATGGGAGCCCAATCACTTGAGCCACATCCACTTCCCTATGATGGGATAGTATTAAGTTGTAAAAATGTATGAAGTTCTGACACATGCAATCACATGGATGAAACTTAAACACATCTTGTTGAGTGAGATAGCCAGACACAAAAGGACAAATATTGTAAGTTCTCACTGTTATGAAATCATCAGAACAAGCAAACTTATAGAGTCAGAATCTAGAATAGCAGATAGGGCAGTGATAGGGAATGGGAAGTCAAGATGAAAAATGTACAGAGTTCCTAATTGGAATGGTAGAAATATATGGTAATAGATGGTGCTGATGGGAGCACTACTTTGTGATCATAATTAAAAGCACTGAAATATATATATATATCTGAATGTGGCTAAAGGGGAATTATTAGACTGAATCTGTGGTAACAAATTAAAAAAACAAACATGGAGCTGCACTACACAGGGGTATAGTTAACAGTACAGTTATAAATATGTTTTCATCAGCTATAACAAATGCTGCATATCAATACAAGCTGTTAACAATAGGGTGGTATATGGGAATCCTCTATTTCATGCAAGATTGGTCTGTAAACACACACCTCTAATAAAGTAAAAAAAAATGGTATTGACATGTGATGGAAGAAAAAATTCATGCAAAATCAAGTAATTAATTTTAAAAAGTAGCCACGATATGATTATCAGCCTTACATCATCAATAATATGAGCAATCGCAGCTGTGCACCACTACCACAAGCTGCCTCAGAAAGCAGCGAGAGCCCCCTCGGGTTATGATGTGCATGAGTCCCTACAGTGTTCCAGGTGCAGATGCTGTCCTACTGCATGCAATGTCGCTATTTCACTGGGAACTGGTCCACATTAAAGCTTCTGGATTCTTGTTTTAGTGATGGGTTTTCCTTTATAGGAACCAATTGCATATATACATTTTTAAATACTTATACAAACTAGAAAAAGAACAAACATCCCAAAGGAAGAAAAACATAGGAAATAACAAAGATTAGAGTAGAACAAAATGAAATTGAGAATTAAGAGAAAAAAAAAAAACACTAGAAAAATTAGCCAAAAGATGGTTGTTTGAGAAGATTAATAAAATTGCTCTTCTAGATGAATAAAGAAAAATGAGGGAGGATGCAAATAAATAAAATAAAAACTAAGAGAGGGACTATCATCAATGATCCCACAGTTAAAGAGTATCATTAAAGAGGATATTTCAAAAAACTGTATGCCAATAAGATGGATAAATTTCTAGAAACACACAAGCATCTTACACTGATAAAAGAATAAATAGAAGAAATCAAGAGACCAAAATTGAATTAGTCATAAAAAATCAACCAAAATCAGAAAAGTCCAACACAGTGACTTTCTGGATGAATTCTACCATTGTTCCAGAAAAATCTAAAACCTATTCTTAAACCCTTCCCAAAACTTGAAGTGGAGGAATATTACCTAGCTCATTCTGATGTGGGCTATGGGTGGGAGGCTCTTCATCTCCTTGTAGATAACCTAAACTGTCTGAGTTGTGGGTGTGGGACGGTAAGAGGCTGCAGTCCTGCCCTTGGTGACCATGGCAATGACTCCAGTTCCAGGAAACAGTTTAGCAATGCAAATTCTATAAACTTTAAATATTCAGGGAAAATGCAAACCAAATGTGCTAAAAGCTTATCTAGAATGTATGAAGTCCATGCTAAAATCTTACTTAGGATGTGGACAATATATGCTAATTCAAGCCTATTGAGCACTGAAACAAAGAACAATTTGACCCTTCCTCTCTGTGTAAAAGGAACTCAAAATTCTTGTTCAGGGCTCAGGTTTGAAACAGAAAGCTCCTGAGTCCAGCTGGCCATCAATAAATCATTTTCCCTTTTCAAAATCATTCCTGAGTCCTGGCCTTTCTATACACAAATAATTGAACTTCTCTCAACTTCTACAACAGTTCTTTGATGCCAAAATTACTCTAATACCAAAGCAACATAAAGACACCACAAGGAAAGACAACTATAGATCAGTCTCTCTAAAGAACTAAAATCCTCAAAAAAAAAAAACATTAATAATCTTATTCAACAATACGTCAAACAAAATACACACCATGATCAAGAGGATTTTTAAAAAAGATTTATTTATTTATTTATTTATGTCCCCTCTTCCCTCCTCTCACCTTGCTGGGTTTTTTATTTTGGTTTGGTTTTTTTTGCTGCCTGTGTTGTCTTCTCTTCTTGTCTTTCTCCTCTAGG
Organism: Dasypus novemcinctus; assembly: GCF_030445035.2. Lineage (NCBI taxonomy): Eukaryota > Metazoa > Chordata > Mammalia > Cingulata > Dasypodidae > Dasypus > Dasypus novemcinctus. Next base: position 1,237,536 of record NW_026688149.1, read on the forward strand.
ATTCTATCCTGGAGACCTCTGATGGGTAGAGGGGTTCCCTGCCAATTGCACCACCTCAGTTCCTGGTTTGTGTTGCATTTCTCCTTGACTCTCCCCTTGTCTCTCTTGAGATGCATCATTATCTTGCTGCATGACTCACTTGTGCAGGGCACTGGCTCACCATGTGGGCACTCATGTGGGCACTGGCTCACCACACAGGCACTTGCTCTGGCACTGGCTTGCCATGTGGGCATGCTTTCTCTGATTCTTTTTCACCAGGAAGCCCCAGGGATCTACCCCAGGTCCTCCCATATAGTATGTGGAAGTTCTATCCCTTGAGTCACATCCACTTCCCATGGCCAAGTCATAAATTTTATCTCTAGTATGCAAGCGTGGTTTAACATAAGAAAATTAATCAAAATAATAGGCCACAGTAACAGATCCATAGAAAAAATCTACATGATCACCTGTATTGTCACAGAAAAAGCATTTGACAAGGCACAGCATCCTTTTTTGATTAAAAAAAAAATACTTGGAATTATAGGAATAGAAGGAAACTTCCTAGACATGATGAAGTCTATATGTGAAAAACCCACAATTAACATCATATTCAATGGTGAAATGAAAAAGAGTTTTCCTCTAAGATCTGGAACAAAACTAGGACACCCACTGTCACTGCTCTAATTTAACATTTTTATTGGAAGTACTTGCAAGCATTTAGCCTAGAAAAAGAAATAAAAGTCATCCAAATTGGAAAAGAAATGAAGATTTCACTATTTGCCAATGACATGATACTGTATGTACAAAGCTGAAAAATTTTAAAAACTGCAACAAAACTGTTAAGAGCTTGTAAACAAGTTTAGTAAAGTGGCATGATAGAAGATCAAAACATAAAAATCAATAGATTTTGTACACTAAAATGTGCAATCTGAGGTACCAGTCAAGAAAGAAAACTCCACTTACCATAGCAACTTAAAATAATCAAGTAGCCACCAATAAGCTTATAAATGTAAAGGCCTTGTACACAGCAATCTCCACAACAGCCTGAAAAGAAGTTGGGGTGCACTGGGGGATGTGCTCAGGAGGGCTGGGAAAATCCCTCCCTCTAGGATGGGGCTCTGGGCCTTCCCCCTGCAGGACAGGTGGAGAGGAGAACCCTGGGTGGGGCCCTGGCACCCTGGGGAGAAGGGGAGAAAAGGGTCTCAGGGCCAGCCCTTGAGAGCCCATCCTCTCCACAGCACATTCCCAGCTCTGTTTGCCCACCCAGTCCTCTCCACTCCATGATCATGGTCCCAAAAGGGAGGTGTGGTGAGCGGCCCACTCACCAATCCAGACAGGGGAACTCAGCTGCATTATGGCTGAGCATGGCTTTCTCCCCACCTATTGGGAGATTATCATCAGTGGGTGGGTGCAGTCACCCCTCGGGCTGAAGTGTGGTTTGCTGGCCTGGCGGGGGAGCAGCCGCAGTAGGCCTAATTCTGCTGCCCCCATAATAGGGTGGTTGGTCGGGCCCACCGCCACCCCTGCAGGAAGCTCGGCATGGGCGCAGAGAGCCCTCGGGTCTCCCCTTCTCGGCAGCCATGCTTCCGCGGCTGCCCCTCCTCCCGGATGGCGCCACATGATGCCTGTAGGGCGGCACCCTTCTTCTTCTTTCTCCCTGCACAGGCTCAGGGCGGAAAATTCCAGTCTGCCCTTTTCCCCTCCCCCGACAGCAGCAACAGCCAGGCGTGGGTGGAAAAATCCAGTCTGCCCTTTTCCCTTCCCCCGACAGCAGCAACAGCCAGGCATGGGCGGAAAAATCCAGTCTGCCCTCCACCCCAGCAACAGCAGCCACCAATCCCTAAACCCTGCCCCTTCCCCCAGCAACAGCGACAGCCAATCCCTAACCACCACCCCTCCCCCATCCAGTACCGCCCACTGACCTTTTGCCGGCAACCAATCAGAACAGGGCGTGGCTTCGACCAATCAGCCTTCCCCAGCCCCTATAAAACTGTTGCCTCTCCCTCAGTAAAGTGGACTTGCATGTTTACCTTGTCTCCGCGGTAGTTCTTCTGCCGTGCGCCCTCCAGTCCTGAGAGCCCCCGACAAGGGCCTGGCCTCCCTTGTCCCCAGTTCGTCGCCTGCTTCTCCAGGTGACCCCTTCATCGCCTGCTTCTCCGGGCGACCCCTTCGTCGCCGGCTTCGCCGGGCGACCCCGTCAGCCGAACCGTGCAACCCCTTGTGAGACCGATCCCTTGTCTGCTGCCGGATCGACCCCTCGTCCCAAGTGGGACCGACCCTTCGTCCCAAGCGGGACTGACCCCTCGTCCAGAGCTGGACCGACCCCTCGTCCGCAGCCAGACCCCACCTCTACCGACCGAGCAAACCGTCGCAGTTGGCGCCCAACGTGGGGCAAGGCAACCCCACCACAGCACAACGTGGGGCAAGGCAACTCCACCACAGCCTCACTCCATAACCTGGCGGCCCCCCCCTCCTCTCTTCTCACCTTGGGACTTCTCTCATGCAACATTGCTGCTACCTGAGCCTTGGCTACCTCATATGATCCACGGTGGTCTGGGAGAATCGCTGGATGGCTTTCTCCTTCCATGTCGGGGGCTTATACTGACCCGTTATGATTAAGAGGAGCCTTGGATTTCTCGGGAGCGCGCGCTTGCACGTCTGAAGTAACCCTACCATAGCCCTACACTCTCCTCTTTTCTCACCCCTATCTTTTCGCTCTGCATTGCTGCTCCTGAACCTTGGTGACCTCATATGATCCACGGCGGTCTGGGAGAATCGCTGGATGGCTTTCTCCTTCCATGTCGGGGGCTTATACCAACCCGCTATGATTAAGAGGCGCCAATAAAACTCTCAGGAGCGCGTGCCTGAGCACCTCCACCCCTGCCTTCACCTCTGCCTCCTCCCCTCCGCGCTTGCTCCCCTTTGCCTTGCTCCACTGCTCGTCGTTCCACCCTCCCCTCGTCGGGGCCTTCTTTTGGCCCGTGACCACCATCGGAGTCCCATCGGCTCTGACCCCTCGTCTCACCACGCACCTCGGCTCCCATCGCCACGCTCTCAAGGTAAGGGCCCCTTTTCTTATCGGCTCCAAAAGGCCATTAGCAATGGGTAACATCCTATCTGCTAAGCAAGTCCCACAAGTTCGGGCCCTCGCCGGTCTCCTGGACACTCACCAGTGTAAGATCTCTTTCAAACAGTTTCAAGTATATTGGGACCTTCTTCTCCCCTTTAATCTGTGGCTTACCACGTGTCAGCTTTGGGACCCGGACACCTATACTCGCCTTATAGATAGGGTCACTTTTGCTGTGGAGCAGGAAGGTAAAAGATTCCCTCCTGGCTTATTACAGGCAACATGAAGTCCAGAAGAAATCTTGAAGGGTATAATCTATGATATGCTATATAAAAAAGGATTTAAAAGCAGCTATACCAAGAAAGTAAGAATTATGAGTCAATTGTAAATAAATTATATGTTTCTGTTAATGTGTTGTAATTGTTCTGTGTTTGTCTGTTCGTTCAATGTCAACGTATATTGTGATACCTCCGGATGGTAAATATAAATTACTAGAAATCTTTAAAAGAGCTCTATTCAAATGGCCAAAAATTAAATAAGCGCTTATATTAATACTTAAGTTTATTATATTAATACATAAGCTTAAATGTTAATAAGATATCTACAATTTAAAAAAAAATTGTAAGTCTTAATTAACAAAATTAACTGTACATCTTCATAAAAAGTTGTTCTTGCCTAGATTAAAATGAATAACTTATTTTTCTTCACAGGATAATATAAAGAATGTAAAACTTATATGAATATTAAAAAGGTTAAACGTTTGTAAAAATGCTAACGGAAATGTAATAAGTTTTGCAAAAAGACGTATTTTGTCCTAAAGTAAGATGGCTAATTTTTCATAAACTCTTGAAATTTAATTTGCATGCGGCAAGTGTAAAAGGTATTGTGATAACTTTACGTAAGGGAATGTGTTCTGTAAAGATAAAATTTATCTTCAATAGTTTACATTAAGGTATTAAATGGCTAATTCCAAAAGGTCATTCTTAAATATACATATATAAAACTAAATTGATGATAATAATAATAAAAGGTAATTTTATAACAGGAAAGATTAACAGCAACCAAGCTCCCCTGCCAACTTGCTTTTAGGAAACGGTTTCTAATATTGCATGCTACTAAGTATTTAAAGAAAAGTTATTCTTAAGGAAACAGAAGATGATTTTGTCTTTGCAGCCATTGTCTATTTAGCAACACCCCTCGCTATCGGCCTAGCCACTGTTGCGCCAGACGATTGGAACCTTAAACAAAGACTCCTCCTCACTGTCATCTTCCTATCTATCGTTACTATATTTACTGCCCTCATTCTCCTTCGTTTATAAAGCAGTCTCCTACAAACCACAAAGCTTCTGTCTTAAACATACCATTCTCAACCCTATCCTCTAAATGATCTTCTCACTTCCCCCACAGCCTTTAATACTTTATTTCTTCCTCATAACCTTTGCTTTCTTGATAATATTTTCTGCCATCTGTCTAGCCGCTACCACCCCAGAAGATTGGAACCTCGGCCAACGAATTCTACTCTCCATCGCCTTTCTGTTTATTATCCTCTTTTATGCTTTACTCCTTATCTTCCTCCCATGACTTCACCAAGCCTCCTCTTGTCCAAAACCGTCACCCTTCTTTTCCTCACACTCCCCATTGCACTCACCAACCCCAGCCATCAGCCTTTTAATTGGACAGTAAGCCTCTGGCAGGAAAAAGTAATCCTCTCCCACAATGTCTTCGCTGCCAAGGAGAGATCAACTACCTGCAACACGCTGTCATCCTGGACTTTTAACAACAGATGGACCTTATAGCCGCTGAGATCAACAAGAATTGGACATTGGCCACCCTTGCTTGCAACGGCAAGATACTGCCCCCTAAATTGTACATTTATATCCCCGTCATACTCACCTCCCTCTTCAGCCCCGCTTCCCTCATTGCTTACTGCCTCTTGGGCACCGGCTACTTGTTGCTGCTGCCATCCTGGCCCTTATTTGAAAAGAAGGGGGAAATGCGGTCACCCCTCAGGCTGAAGTGTGGTTTGCTGGCCTGGCGGGGAGCAGCCGCAGTAGGCCTAATTCTGCTGCCCCCATAATAGGGTGGTTGGTCGGGCCCACCGCCACCCCTGCAGGAAGCTCGGCATGGGCGCAGAGAGCCCTCGGGTCTCCCCTTCTCGGCAGCCATGCTTCCGTGGCCGCCCCTCCTCCCGGATGGCGCCACACGATGCCTGTAGGGTGGCACCCTTCTTCTTCTTTCTCCCTGCACAGGCGCAGGGCGGAAAATTCCAGTCTGCCCTTTTCCCCTCCCCCGACAGCAGCAACAGCCAGGCGTGGGTGGAAAAATCCAGTCTGCCCTTTTCCCTTCCCCCGACAGCAGCAACAGCCAGGCGTGGGCGGAAAAATCCAGTCTGCCCTCCACCCCAGCAACAGCAGCCACCAATCCCTAAACCCTGCCCCTTCCCCCAGCAACAGCGACAGCCAATCCCTAACCACCACCCCTCCCCCATTCAGTACCGCCCACTGACCTTTTGCTGGCAACCAATCAGAACAGGGCATGGCTTTGACCAATCAGCCTTCCCCAGCCCCTATAAAACTGTTGCCTCTCCCTCAGTAAAGTGGACTTGCGTGTTTACCTTGTCTCTGCGGTAGTTTTTCTGCCGTGCGCCCTCCAGTCCTGAGAGCCCCCGACAAGGGCCTGGCCTCCCTTGTCCCCAGTTCGTCGCCTGCTTCTCTGGGTGACCCCTTCGTCGCCTGCTTCTCCGGGCGACCCCTTCATCGCCAGCTTCGCCGGGTGACCCCGTCAGCCGAACCGCGCAACCCCTTGTGAGACCGATCCTTTGTCTGCTGCCGGATCGACCCCTCATCCCAAGTGGGACCGACCCTTCATCCCAAGCGGGACCGACCCCTCGTCCAGAGCTGGACCGACCCCTCGTCCGCAGCCAGACCCCACCTCTACCGACCGAGCAAACCGTCGCAGGCGGGGACACCCACACACGGTTTTCAGGATAACACAGCACCAGGGAGCTGGGCAGGTGATGGGGAGACTGGGGGCAGGACCCAGGAAGAACCTCAGAAGCTGCTGTTGTCCAGAAGCTAAGAGAGAGGAAGCCCAGACCACACCTCCAGGGGCTGCAGCCTGGAGTGGTTCCTGGGGGTGTTTGGGCTGCTCAAGGCTGTGGGGTGTTCTGTGCTTTGAAAGGCAGAGGAACGGCCATCGTGGGGGTGAATGTTTCTCCTCTTCCAGCTCCAGCACCAGGTCCAGAGCCAGACCTACAGCCAGACCTGGAGCTGGACTTCCCTGCAGTACCACCTCTGCCACCAGCTCCAGCTCCAGGGGCAGCCTCTGGGTTGAAGGTACCTCAAATTTCAGAGGCATCTCTAGAGTCAGCTGTAGTGCTCGCTCCAGCAGCTGCTCAAGAGCTTGAGACTGAGGGGGTTTGGCCTTCTCTAAACCAAGCCCTCCCTGGAGAGATGAGAGGGAGACCCTCTTCCAGTGAGGGAGCAGGGCCCAGCACAGACCTATCGATAAGCTCAGGCCCTGCAAGTACCAAGGACCACAGCTTCCTGGGATTTAGGAGAGAAGACACAGGAACTAGTGGGGATGGAAGATTTGGGGGAGAAGTGGGAGGGCAACTAATTTCTGTATAAAAGTCAAAAGAAATACTAACCACTTGGGCAGGGACATGATGAGTTTTTTAAATAGCAAGTTCTTGACTAGAATATTACCTTAAATTTCTGTTTCTAGGACAGCCTGGAGTTGCAGTTTGGTTCTTCATTTCCTGTGTTAATTAAAGTGAGATACAGACTCATTCTTTCCTCCTTCAATCAAGTCTGAGGGTCATCAGTTTTTTTAACGTGTGGCAAGTTCAAGTGCCATCCATCCTTCTCTGGTGCTGAAGAACACACACAAGTCCCCCTGCAGCAGAGCTATGTGCATTTCACTACCGTCAAACTGGGCAAGGAGCAAGACAGCCCATCAGAACCCCCGGGGTGAGGGGTGAAGGGCATTCACCAGGCACAGCAACCACCTCGGAAAAGTGGTTGTCTCAAAAACCCCGTGTTCAAGGGCTGTGTCCTGATGTATGGCAGTGCCTTCTTTCTGTTTGGAGAAAGAGGGAATCTGCTTCTCATGCTGAGGTTTCTTTTCACCTCTGCTTAGGAGCCTGCAGTCTTCATGGTGGACTCTGGAGCCCATCAGCACTATGTGGGGGAAATGTACAATGACTGAGACTTCCCACGTGGAGGGACAGGACTGGAGAAGCCTGATCGCTGGCACGTGGGCTGTGTGGGCAGGACTGCACACCCTCAGCTCCCTCTGGGGTGAGGAGTCCTTAGCTGCCTCTTCCTGGATCCTGGCCCCTGACCTCCAAATGTTGACCTGGTTGGGTGGACCCAGAGCAGACATTTGGGGCACCTTCAATACTCCAGCTGGGCCTCCTTTCATGAGCATCACTGCTCCTGTGAACTGGCATTTGACTGGGGGGTGCAGGGAATGTGTGTCCTGGTCTAATTGGTGCAGTTTCTATGGGGTGATAGAAAAATCTGGTAGTGGATGACAGTGACAATACTGTAAATGTAAATTAACATCACTGAATTGTACAATTAAAAAAATAAATGGACAATTTTAGGTTGTATGTATCTTACCACAATAAAAATTTCAAACATAGAACTGTACAACAAAAACAGAACCTTAAAGCAAACTATGGACTACACATAACAGGATAATTCTAGTAATATTGTTTCATCAGTTATAATAAAAATACAGCATTAAAGCAAAGAATTAATAATACAGAAAACTGTGAGAGGGTTATATGGAACTCCGTAATTAAGCATGATTTTTCTGAAAACCTTAAAGTTCTCTAATAAAATATTTTTAAAAATAAATGGAATTAAGATACAAAGTAACAAGCAACATTAATTCAACAAGCAATGAATATTGTGGGGAAGTGGATGTGGCTCAAGTGATTGGGCTTCCACCTACCATATGGGAGGACCTGGGTTCCCTCCCTAGGGCCTCCAGGTAAAAAAAAAATCTTGCCCATGTGGCAAGCCAGTGTTCACGTGGCAAGCTGAGTGACCACACTCCTAGCTGAGTGCCCGTGTAGCAAACCAAGTCCCCGGGCAGCAAGCCAGTTCCTATGCAAAGGAGACATGAAGCAAGATGATGACACGACAAAAGAGAAACAAGGGGAGAGTCAAGGTGAGAGACAACAGAAACCAGGAACTGAGGTGGCACAAGTGATGGGGAACCTCTTTCCACAGCAGAGGTCCTCAGGATGGGAATCCTAGAGGAGAAAAAAAGAAGAGAAGACAAAAAGAGAAATAGATACAGAAGATCACACAGTGAAGGGACACAGACAGCAAAAACAGCAGGGTTGGGTAAGGTGGAAGGAAAATTTTTAAAAAAAGAATACTGTGGCCATGCCATTTGCTCCAGATAAATCATTTGACACAACCCAATACATTTTCATAATGAAATACAAAGAAACAAGCCAGCAAAATAAAGACTATACATAACTAGTGTCATTCTCAATGGTGAAAGACTGAGTTTTGCCAATAACATCAAGGCCCAATCCATGATGATGCTTTTGCCACTGCTATTCCTCACTGTCCAGAATGTCCTAGCCAGAGCATTAGGTAAGAAAAAGGAGATAAAGGCATCCAAATTGGAAAGGGAGAATAAAACTATCTCTATTTAGAAAGGACAGGATTTATATATAAAAATCCCTCTAGAACTCACAAAATACTGTTACAGCTAATAATGCCAGAAAGTTGCACAAAAGTCTGTTGTATTTCTATAATGTAGAAGCAAACAATCTGAAAAGAAAGTTAAAAAAGCAATTTCTTTTACAACAGTATCAGAAAGAATAAAATACTTAGGAAGAAATTTAACCAAGGAGGTGCAAGATTTGTTACCTGAAAACTACAAACCATTAATGAGACACATTCAATGAGGGGGACCTGGGAAGCCATTTTAGGAATTGACATGAATGAAAACTTATGAATGAAGCTTTTGACTCACTATGGACAGAGCAAGAGTTGTACCATGGCCACTGGAGCTTCCCAGGACAGTCCTGCAGAATGAAGCACTTGTCCACATGGGACAGGGCAACCAGGTCTCAGGGCCCATAGGGAGGTCTTCTCCACTGGGTCTGAGGTTCAGTTGGGTCAAAATGATGGCTCAGTTGTCCTAAACGGTATTGCAGGGACAGATACTGGACATTGTATGTCCTGCCATGGCCCAGTGGGTGGACAGGGGGAGAGTTAAACTACAATGTAAGCCAGTATCCATGTGGTGCAGCAGTGTTCCAGAATGTATTCTCCAAATGCAGTGAATGTGCCACAATGATGAAAGAGCTTGTTGAGGTGGGAGAAGCGGAGTGAGAGGGGGATGGGGGGTAAAGGGGAACCTCATATTTTTTTAATGTAACTTTTTTATGATCTAAGTATCTTCAAAAATACAATTAAAAATTGATGGGGTTAGGGAGTAGGGAGTGGGGTATATGGGAACCTCATGTTTTTTTAATGTAACATTTTGTGTGCTCCATAAACTTTAAAAAATTATAATAAAAAAATGATGGGTCAGGCACCTCTCCTGGCAGTCTTGGTGCAGGAGAGGAAATGCTTGGTGCTCTGTTTAGCTGTGCACATGCGTCCCCTTCAGGCTAACAATAGAATCTCTGAAATTAAATGTTTATATTATTCAGTACTATAAATTTGCACGTTCAAAATCTTTCCAGTGCCTTGATGAGACTGCACGGAGATAACAAGAAGCAAAGTACAATTTAAGTATACAAAAATGAATTAATTTCCCCTTCCCTGCAGTGAACAATGAAATAAAAAACAAACAAATGCATTTATAGATGTAAAACACATAATAAATTCCTTTGGTCAAACCTAAGAAAATATGTACGTAGTTTTCTCTCATAACCTAGTGAAAACTTGCAAGTACTAAGAAGTTAAATAAATGGAGAAATATTCCTGTTTCATGGTGGGCAGACTTAATATTTTTAAGATCTTATACAATCCTAGAGAGATATTTTGTAGATATTTATGAGCCATTTCTACTCCTAGACTAGCATGCAAAATGCTTAAGAACAAAACTGAGTAGCCCATACTGCCTGGTTCCAATTCTTATTATAAATCTACAATAATTAATAGAGTGTGACTTTGGTACACAGAACAAGGGGGGGAAATAGAGTTCATATGTAGACCCATTAAAATATGTTCAAGTGAACATAATCCTTTCAACACATGGAAATGGAAAAACTGGGTGGCCATATTGGAAAAAATAAAGACATAAACTTTACACCTTATACACAAATTCACCTAAAATACTTTAGAGGTTAATGTCTAAGAAGCAAAGTGGTTAAAAAAAAAAAAAAAGTGAGGCTCCAACATAAGAATGACCTTGTGTTTGCTGATGAGTTTTGAAATGCAACATCTAAAGAGTCATGAAGGGAAAAAATGGTAATGGGACTTCATTTGAAAAATTAAAAATTCCACTATTTGATAGACACTGTTCATTGATTGAAAAGACCTCAATCCTGCACTGCGAGAAAGTTTTGTAAAACACATATATTTTGTACCAAATATAAAAAGGCCTAAGAGCTCAATAAAAAGAAAACAAATCACGTAACTAAGAAATTGGAAAATGACTGAACAGACCCCTCACCAAATTAGGTATACAGCTGGCAAATAAGCACATTTAAAGACACTTAACATCACTTGTCATTATTGAAAAGCAACTTAAAACAACCATGAGAGACACTATCCACCCACTGAAATGGCTAACATCGAAAGAACAGACAACCCAATTGCTAGCGATGATGTGGGACAACAGGAACTCTCCTTTCTTGCTGGAGGGAATGCAAATGGCACAGCCACTTTGGAAGATGTTTTAGCATAGGTTACTAAGGTAAATATATCTCAGCACATGACTCATTAATCACACTCCTAGGCATGTACCCAAGCTTGTTTGATAACTAATGTCCACATAAAAAAAGCCAGCACTGATATATTTATAGCAACTTTTATTTATAATAACCACAAGCTAGGAGAAGCCAAAATGTCCTTTACTAGGTGAATGGATAACCAAACTGTGGCACAAGTATGCCCTTATAGTTACTCAGCAGTAAAAAGGAAAGAGTTACCTTCCACAGAAAGACATGGATGCATCACAAAATCATACTATTAAGAGAAAGAAGCTGGTCAGTTAGGGCTACATAATGCATGATAAGGTCATGTCTGCTTGTTGATGGGGTATGATATTAGTGACCTCTTTGCACACAACAAAACTATGTGCTCCAAAAGTTGTCAAGTAAAAAATTCAGATATGTGTTCAACTGTCATTTTCTCTTCCTTTAAGATCAGAATTGTAGTGGGGAAAAGAGATGATATTAAGTAGTTACTCTCAAATCTCAGCACCATAAAATGAGTTAAGCACTAGTCCAGCTGTTAGAGAGGTAAATAGTCAGTTAAACAACAAAAAAATATATTCTTGCCTTCTTCTCTCTTATATTATTGCAAGATAAAGCAATACAAAAATCAGGCCGGCAAGTAGTTTGACTTTCTTTAAATTAACAGAGTTAGAACAATTCCAGGACGCTGGCTGGGCCTTTCTTAGTTGACAAATGTGGGCCATAGTTCAACATCCTGTACTTTAGTTGTAGTGTGGGAAGTTAGATGAACTTGGTAGGGGTCTTTTTATTAATGAGGGTGTCACCTTGATGGAACACCATAATTTGCCAAAATGTTTCCATCATTCCAAATAGGAATGCTGTAGCTTTTAAGCCTTTACTTCTCATTCTGTATACACACCACAGGAATGAATACTCTACATTCTGATGCTATGAGTTTATTCTATATATTTCAAAAAACAATACTACAGTATTTGTCCTTTCTGTCTGGTTTATTTCACTCAATAGGATGTCTTCCAAGTTTATCCATACTGTCACATGTATCATGAATTCATTCCTTTGTACAACTGAATAATATTCCATTGTATGTCTTTACTATTATATATTTTATTTATCCATGCATCTATTGAGGGTCTTTGTGTAGCTTCCATCATTTGGCAATTGTGAATAGTGCTGCTATGAACATCAGTGTCCAAATATCTTCTGGAGATGCTGCTTTTAATTCTTTGGGGGTGTATATCTAGTAGTTTAGTTGCTAGATCATATGATAATTCTATACTTTGCTTTCAGAGGAGCCATCAATCTGTTGTTCATGGTGGCTACACCATTTTGCATTGCTACCAACAGAGAATGAGGGTTCCTATTCCTCCACATCCCTCCAACACTTGTACTTTCCATGTGGTTTAATAAAATAAGAGGTGGACAATTCAGCTGTAAGAAGGATGCTCCCTGGAGGCTCCCTTCTGATGCAGGCCAGGGAAGCAAGTGCTGAGATGCAGGTCCACATGGGGAAGGAGGCTCGACCATCAGTCTTCTCAGGAGAGACCCCCATCCAGGAAGACTTGGATTAGAGGGGGACCAATATCTCCACAGAAAATCCATGAAATTTTCAGACACTGCCAGTCCCAACAGATTTCTCCCAAGATCCTATGACTGTCATCCAGGTCAGTTAGGTCATTATTTGGTGAGACGCTGCAAAAATCCTCTGCCCCTGCTTGCCTTGAGGAAAGGGGAACCCACATGAGAGGGAGTTTCCTGTGATGCCTGCAGCAGGATCATGCTTCTTGTAGCAGTTTGATATGGATGTGAATTCTAAAACTAGATATTGGATTATTCTTATAATCTGATCTGTACCTGAGTATGATTGAATTATGATTAGGGCACTGAGTCCCCACCCCTTGGTGGGTGGGGACTTACAGATTAAAGACACGGCAAAGAAAAGAGTTGAGGATTTTGGAGTTTGATGTTGAAGACTTAAGCTGGAACCCCAGGAATTCAGCACAGAGAGGAAAGAGAAGTTAGCCCAAGGAAGAAAGGAACCTTGAATTCAGAGAAAAGCAAGCCCCAGGAATGGAGGAAACCAGGAAGCCTGAACCCTCACAGACACCAGCAGCCATCTTGTTCCAAATAGACTTTGGTGAGGGAAGTAACTTATGCTTTATGGCCTGGTATCTGTAAGCTCCTACCCCAAATAAATACCCTTTAAAAAACCAACAAATTTCTGGTATTTTGCATCAGCATCACTTTCAGTGACTAATACAGAAATTGGTACCGAGGAATGGGAAATGCTTTTGTAATTACCAAAATGCTAGAATGGTTTTATAAATGCGTAAGGGGTATTTTTTGGAGGAATTGTGAGATGCTTGGATGAAAAGACCTACAGTGCTTTGAAGACACTGTTGATAGCAATATGGATGCTAAAGAGACTTTTTATGATACCTTAGAACTAAATGATGAAACTCATATTGAAAACTGAAGGAAAGGTGATCCATGTTTTAAAGCTGAAGAGAACTTAGCAAGATTAACTCCTGGGGTTGTATGGAAGGCAAAATTTGAAAATAGTGGGCTTGGGCATTTAGCTAAAGAACTTTCCAAAGTAAACCCAGAGAATGTGGCTTGTCTTCTGCTTGCAGCTAATAGAAAAGTGCTAGATGAGAGAGATTAGCTAAGGACTGACCTGTTTGGCAAAAAGAAAACAGAAACTGATTCTGGAAATTCAAAGTCTTCAGAAATCAAGACCCCAGATGAAAGTGCCCCATTGGAGGACTTAACTAAACTTGGAACTTGTAAATCAGGATGGAAGATACAGTTCTGCTGGAAAGACTTGTGGAAAGTCTTACTGTGTGATGGCTTGGACCCCTGCTTCTTGCATGCAAACCAACAAGGTTTTTGAGGGAGCTGTATGAAGAGAACCACTGCTAGCCTGGAATAGAAAGGACATGGAAAGAACAGATTGAAGGAGAAACGGCTTTAAGAGGACAACCATGGAATTTGGACATCACCTTGGGCCAAGAGAGGAACCTCACCCATGTGTACAGAGAGGGTGAGTTTGCCCCAGAAGTTGAAGAGGGTGGATGTTCCTGCCCAATGTTCTGGGAGAGTTTTGCTGCCCCAGTGTACAGAGAAGGAGGGGCACATTCCCCAAGGGTTAGGGCAGTTAAGGTCAGCACCTCACAGGTCTGAGTGGGGTGTACCTGTCCCCCAAAGGTTAGAGAAGTCCAGGTGGCCAACCCATTGCTCTGAGAGAGTTGAGCCTCTTTGTCAAAGGTTAGGGAAGGCCAGGTGGTTAACTCATTGCTCTGAGGGTTGAGCCTGTTTGACAAATGTTAGGGAGAATGTCATCTTCACATAACTGTACTAGGGGGGCTAAAACTCTAACCCAAAGATTGGGGAAGGTGTGGCAATCACCCCAACACTCTTGGAGGATGAGGTCTGGAGCTTGGTCAACACCCAGATGCTTGATGAGGGTGGAACCAAGAAAATGCCATTGCACAAGCATGTGGAAAGGGTGGGTTCACATAAGGCCCCAAGGAGAATAAACTATCAACTGAAGAATGACTCTCAGACTGAAATTGAATGGAGGATGCCCTGCTGGTTTCCTGAACTGCAGTGGACCCAAGTCATGTTTCCCTCCTAAGTTCTTATTGTAATGAAAATGTTTATCCTATGCCTTTCCATTTGTGTATTGGAAACAGGTAAATTGTTTTGTAAGTTTCAGAAGTCTATCACAGACGGCGGACTTGGCCCAGTGGTTAGGGCACCTGCCTACCACATGGGAGGTCCATGGTTCAAACCCCAGGTCTCCTTGACCTGTGTGGAGCTGGCCTATGCACGGTGCTGATGCACACAAGGAGCGCCATGCCACACAGGGGTGTCCCCCACATAGGGGAGCCCCATGTGCAAGGAGTGCATCCCATAAGGAGAGCCGCCCAGCATGAAAGAAAGTGCAGCCTGCCCAGGAATTGACACCACACACATGGAGAGCTTACACAACAGGATGATGAAACAAAAAGAAACACAGATTCCCACGCCACTGACAACAACAGAAGCAGATAAAGAAGAACACACAGCAAATAGACACAGAGAAGAGACAACCAGGGTGGGGGTGGAAGGGTAAATAAATAAATAAATAAATAAATAACTTTTAAAAAAAAGAAATGTATCGCAGACAGGACTTTGCCCCCAGACAAACTGTATTTATTTAAATTGATGGTGATATGATTTAGTACATGCATTTTTACTGATTTAAGGTTTTTTCAAATATTATGTCTTTTTGAAATTCAGGGGGTGGAGTATAGCAGTTTGATATGGTTATGAATTCCAAAAATAGATACTGGATTATTCTTGTAATCTGATCTGTACGTGGGCATGATGGAGTTTTGTTTTTTTTTAAGATTTATTTTTTTATTTATTTCTCTCCCTTCTCCCCAGTTGTCTGCTCTCTGTGTCCATTCTCTGTATGTTCTTCTGTGACTGCTTCTATCCTTATCAGTCACACCAGGAACCTGTGTTTCTTTTTGTTGCATCATCTTCTGTCTCTGTGTGTGTGGCACTATTCCTGGGCAGACTGAACTTTCTTTTGCGCTGGACAGCTCTCCTTATGGGGTGCACTCCTTGCGCATGGGGCTCCCCTATTTGGGGGACACCCCTGTGTGGCACAGCACTCCTTGCAAACATCAGCACTGCATGTGGGCCAGCTACACATGAGTCACGGAGCCCCGGGGTTTGAACTGTGGACCTCCCATGTGGTAGGCGGAAGCCCTATCCATTGGGCCAAGTCCACTTCCCTGATTGAGTTATGATTAGGGCATTGAGTCCCCACCCTTTGGTGGATGAGGACTCATAGATAAAAGGCATGGCAAAGAACAGAGTTGAGAATTTCTGATGTTGGAGTTTTGATGTTGGAGTTTGGTGCTGAAGACTTAAGCTGAGGTCCCAGGAAGTCAGCATGCAGAGGAAAGAGAAGCCAGCACGAGGAAGAAAGGAACCTTGAGCCCAAGGAAAAGCAAGCCCCAGGAATGTAGGAACCCAGGAAGCCTGAACCCTCACAGACATCAGCAGCCATCTTGCTCCAATTAGACTTTGGTGAGGGAAGTAATTTATGCTTTATGTCCTGGTATATGTAAGCTTCTACCCAAAATAAATACCCTTTATAAAAACCAACCAGGGCAACAAAAAGAGACACAGAGTATCTCCTGCAGGGAAGCAGTTGGGCGGTGTTGGAGCCTCTTTGGGACCAGGCTGTTTTGGGATTTTTGTGGGTCAGGAGGTATCTGGACATTGATTTAGTGGGAAGGTAACAGAGAAAATACGTCTATAAAATATACATGGAGGGAAACGGACTTTGGCCCAGTGGTTAGGGCGTCCGTCTACCACATGGGAGGTCCCCGGTTCAAACCCCAGGCCTCCTTGACCCGTGTGGAGCTGGCCATGCGCAGTGCTGATGCGCGCAAGGAGTGCTGTGCCACGCAAGGGTGTCCCCCGCGTGAGGGAGCCCCACACACAAGGAGTGCGCCCGTGAGGAGAGCCGCCCAGCGTGAAAAGAAAGAGCAGCCTGCCCAGGAATGGCGCCGCCCACACTTCCCGTGCCGCTGACGACAACAGAAGTGGACAAAGCCGCTGACAACAGAAGCGGACAAAGAAACAAGATGCAGCAAACAGACACCAAGAACAGACAACCAGGGGAGGGGGGGAAATTAAATAAAATAAATAAATCTTTAAAAAAAAAAAATATACATGGAGGTCCCGGCTGCACGCGGCAAGTTCCCTCCTTGGGTGGGTGGTTTTTTTTTTTTGGAGGCTCTGCAGTAGTGGGGAATTCATAAGCCCTTAGCGGCCTATTGGGGGGTTAATAGGACAGGAGGCACTTGCAGACCGATTTGGGGCGACAAACAGGAGTTTTAAGGCAAAGCGGGGGGAATTTTTGATGGCGGACACAAACAATAGCGCTTCCGCCTAGAGCCACACACCCCCAAACCCGGCTGCCGATCTACAGTGAACTTAAAGTGATAGCAATAAAGAGATGCCACCAGGGTCTGGTAGGGTGGGAAATATTTGGAAGCTGATTAGGGGAATATTTTGCGAAGCATAGGAATTTCGGGTTTGGACTCTGTTATTAGTGTTTCCGGCTGGAGACCCTCCACCAGACGTGGCTATTGTAAGTCATTAAATTGGCTGCAGTCTAGAGGCACCCCCAGGTGGCCGTTCCAGGGGATCACAGGGTGGGAGGGGTCCTGAAATCAATTGGTGATATATCCACAGAATAGACCCCAGTGAGTGAGTGATTTGTGGGATACAGAACACAGGATAGAGCTTGTGGATGTGACCTCACCCATAGGGCTGGCACCCAGCTGTGGGGATCCCTGAAGGCTGTGATGCACTGTGGTGCTCCCAGGCTTCCCGTTAACCAGACTTGAGGTTGCCAGGTCTGAGTCCCCTAAACCCTGGTGGTCCACACCCCAGAGATTCACACCTCTTGAGTCCTCAATATGTCAGACTTTCCATCCCTGAATCCATCACGTCCTGAGGTCCATCTGAGGTCCTTGAATGTCCCAGCCCTCAACATTTGCATTTTTTCTTTTTTGTTTTGTTTTGTTTTTATTTTTATGCTATTTTTATTTTTTATTTTATTTTTTTTAATGTTCTGATTGCTAACATTGCATTATTCCCTAGTCTTTTCTCCCAGCCTATACCCCAAAGACTTTTTCTTTTTTTTCCTCTCTCTCTCATCCCCTGTCTTCTTATTCTATTTTACCTTAACTATACAATAGGTGCTGCAGGAAACACCTCACATTTGCTGGGTTTCCTCATCCTCCACTGTCTGATTTCTGTGTGAATAGATTTTGGCTATCTACACTATCCCCTTTCCCCTACATCTTGATATCCACCATCATCTACTATCTCTCCTATATTCCACCTCCCTTTCTTTGATCCACAAACTGTCTAACTCTTAATTTCTAATACATTTGTTTTGTTTTCTGTCTGTTATCCACTCTTGAAACTATTACCTTTCTTTTCTCTTTCCCTCTCTCATGAAAACAATAGCTTTTTAGCTCGAACCATATTCCTCCCATATTCAGTCATCTACCTCATTATAGGTACTCTACCTACTACTATAACTCTACACAATTTACATGAATCTAACCTCCATTCTCCCAGATCTCATATTGTTGCTTTGTTAACATATATCACCAATATTACTTTACACTTTTTCCTTGCTTCCACAATTGCCTTTCCGTGGCACTAATACTTTCCTTTAAAGTGAACTTAAACAGCAATAAGAAATTAGACTAAGAAGAACAAAGTGACAAAGAGAAGATATAACACTTATGCAAAAACAACAGCTAACTAATCTCTAAGACTAGACAAAGAAGCTAAGGAATTGAATAAACCCGTCAAGATAAAATGATGACCAGACAGCAACAAAAAACTACAAATCAAACCAGTAATCAGGAAAACATGGCTGAATACAATCAACAAACTAAAAATCAGGAAGGGGAGCAGAACTTCGCACAAGCAATGAAAGATCTCAGAACATTTATGATTGACAAATTTGATGAAGTAATGAAAGAGGTTAACAACATGAAGACAACACTTGGAGGGGAAATTGCAGACATACACAAAAAAATAACACATATGATGGAAATGAACACAATTAAAGAAATCAAAAATACACTTGCAGCCAATATCAGCAGACTAGAAGAGGTAGAGCAGAGAATTAGTGATGTGGAAGAGTACATCGGAAATCAAACAGATGGTAGAAGTGGTCGATAAAAAGATAGAAAAAATCCAGCTAGGACTTAGGGACCTGAATGACAATGCAAAACGCTCAAACATATGTATTATAGGCATTGCAGAAGGAGAAGAGAAGGGAAAGGGGTCAGAAAGAGTGTTGCAGGAAATAATGGCTGAAAACTTCCCAAATCTACTGAAAGAGAAAGATGTACATATCCATGAAAGACAGCACACTCTACTGGTCATAAACACCAACAGACCCACCCCAAGACATACACTTGTCAAATTATCCAATGCTCAAGACAAAGAGAAAATTCTAAAAGCAGCAAGAGAAAAGAAAACCATCACATACCAGGGAAGCTCCATAAGATTAAGTGCTGATTTCTCATCTGAAACCATGGAGGCAAGAAGGCAGTGGTATGATATAGTCAAGGTACTATAGGAAAAAAATTTCCAACCAAGAATACTCTATCCAGCTAAACTAGCATTCAAAAATGATGGAGAGTTCAAAATATTCACAGATAAACAGAAACTGAAAGAGTATACCAACAAGAAACCTCACCTTCAAGAAATTCTAAAGGGAGTTCTGCAGGAAGAAAGGAAAAAACAGGACAGGCAGACTTGGAGGAGAGTGTAAGAGCAAAAAAAAAAAAAGAAAAATAGAAGGAAAAAAATATAAAAAAAAGACAAACACAAGTCCAATCAAAATATGGCTAACACAAATAATTCTTTGAAAGTAATAACACTGAATGTGAATGGATTAAACTCACCTATCAAAAGATTCAGACTGGGACATTGGATAAGGAAATATGACCCATCTATATGCTGTCTACAAGAGACACATCTTAGACCCAGAGGCTCATGGAGGTTGAAAGTGAATGGCTGGAAAATAATCATACAAGCAAATAATAACCAAAAAAAGGCAGGAGTAGCAATATTAATATCAGACAAAATAGACTTTAAATGCAAAACTATTGTGAGAGACAAAGAAGGATACTACATTTTAGTGAAAGTGACAATCTGTCAAGAAGATCGAACAATCATAAATATTTATGCTCCTAACAAGGGCACCTCTAAATACATGAGGCAAATGCTGGAAAAACTAAGTGCAAGAATAGATGCATCTACAATTAACACCACTATCAACTCTGGACAGAACATCTCAAAAGAGAATCACTAAAGAAACAAAACATTTTAACAGTATATTAGAGGAGCTGGATCTAATAGACATATATAGATCATTACACCCAAACACAGCAGGATATACATTTTTCTCAAGTGCTCATGGATCATTCTCCAAGATAGACCATATGCTAGGCCACAAAGAAAGGCTGAATGAATTCAGAAAGATTGAAATCATACAAAACAATATCTCTGACCACAGTGGAGTGAAGCTGGAAATTTGCAAGGGACAGAGGCCCAGATTTCACACCACGATTTGGAAATTAAACTGCACACTATTAGAAAAACAGTGGGTCAAAGAGGAAATCTCAAAAGTAATCAACAACTAACTTGAAACAAATGACAATGATAGCACAATATACCAAAATTTATGGGATGCAGCAAAAGCAGTACTGAGAGGGAAATTTATAGCCATAAATTCATGTATTAAAAAAGAAGAAAGAGCAAAAATTGAAGAACTAACTGCATATTTGAAGGAATTAGAAAAACAACAATAAAGTAAACCAACAGGAAGAAGAAGGAAGGAAATATCAAAGATAAGAGGAGAACTAAATGAAAAACAAAATAAGAAAGCACTTGAAAAGATAAACAAGACCAAGAGGTGGTTTTTTGAGAAGATCAACAAAATTGACAAACCTTTAGTGAGACTAACAAAGAAAAAAAGAGAGAAGATGCAAATACACAAAATAAGAAATGAGAAAGGAGATATCACCACTGACCCCACAGAAATAAAGACTATCATAAGAGGATACTTTGAAAAACTATATTCCAACAAAAAGGACAATTTAGAGGAAATGGACAAATTCCTAGAAACACATAAGCAACCCATATTGATGAAAGAAGAAATTGATGATCTTAACAAACCAATCACAAGCAAAGAGATAGAATCGGTCATTAAAAATCTCCCAACTAAGAAGAGCCCAGGGCCAGACGGCTTCACAGGTGAATTCTACAAAACATTCTGGAAAGAATTAACACCAATCCTGCTGAAACTATTCCAAAAAATAGAAACAGAAGGAACATTGCCGAACTCCTTCTATGATGCCAACATTACCCTAGTACCAAAGCCAAACAAAGACACCACAAGAAAGGAAAATTACAGACCAATTTCTCTAATGAACCTAGGCACAAAATTCTTAACAAAATACTTGCTAATCATATTCAACAACACATTAAATTTATTATACACCACGACCAAGTGGGATTTATTCCAGGTATGCAAGGATGGTTCAACATAAGAAAATCAATCAATGTAATACACCATATAAACAGATTGAAGGAAAAAAATCACATGATTATATCTATAATGAGAAAAAGCATTTGACAAAATACAGCACCCTTTCTTGATAAAAACACTCCAAAAGATCAGAATACAAGGAAATTTTTTGAACATGATAGAGAGTATATACGAAAAACCTACAGTCAACACTGTTTACAATGGAGAAATCCTAAAATCCTTCCCTCTAAACTCAGGAACAAGACAAGGATGCCCATTGTCTCTGCTCCTATTTAACATTGTCTTAGAAATACTTGCTGGAGCACTGAGGCAAGAACTAGATATAAAAGCATTCAAATTGGAAAGGAAGAAGTCAAAATTTCATTATTTGCAGATGACATGATCGTATACATAGAAAACACTGAGAGATCTACAACAAAGCTTATTGAACTCATAAATGAGTTTAGTAAAGTTGCAGGTTATAAGATCAATGCACAAAAATTAGTAGCATTTCTGTACACCAATAATGAGCAAGATCAGGAGGAAATCAAGAAACAAATACCATTCACAATAGTAAAGATAAAAATCAAATACTTAGGAATAAATTTAACTAAAGAGGTAAAAAATTATACACCGAGAACTATACAAGACTGTTCAAGGAAATCAAAGAAGACCTAAATAAATGGAAGAATATTCCTTGTTCATGGATAGGAAGACTGAATATTATTAAGATGTCTATCCTACCAAAACTGATCTACACATTCAATGCAATCCCAATAAAAATCAACACAGCCTTCTTTAAGGAAATAGAAAAACTAACTATGAAATTTATTTGGAAAGGAAAGAGGCCCTGAATAACAAAGACATATTGAAAAAGAAAAACAAAATTGGAGGAATCACACTACCTGGCTTCAAAACATACTACAAAGCTACAGTAGTGAAAACAGCATGGTATTGGCATAAGGAGAGACACACAGACCAATGGAATTGAATTGAAAGTTCTGATATAGAAGCTCATATATATAGCCATATAATATTCGATAAAGCCACCAAACCCTCTCAACTGGGAGAGAATGGCCTATTCAACAAATGGTGCCTGGAGAACTGGATAGCCATATGTAGAAGAATGAAAGAGGATTACCATCTCACACCTTATACAAAGATCAACTCAAGGTGGATCAAAGACCTAAATATAAGAGCCAAGACCATAAAGATCTTGGAAAGCAGTGTAGGGAAACATCTACAGGACCTTGTAATAGGAAATGGCTTCATGACTATCACACCAAAAGCATGAGCAGCAAAAGAACTAATAGATAAATGGGACTTCCTCAAAATTAAAGCCTTCTGCACCTCAAAGGAGTTTGTCAAGAAAGTAAAAAGGGAACCCACACAATGGGAGAAAATATTTGGCAACCATATATCCGATAAGAGACTTATAACTTGCATATATAAAGAACTCCTATATCTTGAAAATAAAAAGATAAACAACCCATTTGAAAATTAGAAAAAGATTTAAACAGACACTTCTCCAAAGAAGAAATACAAATGGCTAAAAAGCACATGAAAAAATGCTCCAAATCTCTAGCTATCAGGGAAATGCAAATCAAAACTACAATGAGATACCATCTTACTCCCATAAAACTGGCAGCTATGAAAAAAACAGAAGAACACAAATGCTGGAGAGGATGTGAAGAAAGGGGAACACTCATCCACTGCTGGTGGGAATGCAGAAGGATCCAACCATTCTGCAGGATGGTTTGGCAGTTGCTCAAAAAACTAACCATAGATTCGCCATATGACCCAGCAATACCACTGCTGGGTATATACCCAGCAGAACTGAAAACAAGGACACAAACTGATACATGTACACCAATGTTCATAGCAGCATTGTTCACTATCGGCAAAAGTTGGAATCAGCCCAAATGCCCATCAACAGATGAGTGGATCAAGAAAATGTGGTATACCAGTGTGGGACATGACACCCAGGGAGGAGCCTCCCTGGCACCGAAGGATCACTACCACATACCAGCTGAAGATGCAACTAGAAAATGACCTTGAATTAAAGGCTCAATACGGATCAGCAGAATATCCCTGTCTACATATAATAATATGAACTTCAAAATGCTGTTTGACCTAATGTAAGGGGGAAATGGAAAGGAGAAATGAGAATATAAGGCTATGAATCTCTTAAAAAGTCTGGAGGTTGTCAGAAGGAATGCCCTTATGCACAACTGAGCAGAGTCTAAGAGATAGATAAAGTAGATACAACCCCAGGTATTGGTTCTTTTGAGGAATAAAGAGACCCACGGGTTCTATGGTCATGGCAGATGGGGTTCACTGCCATGACAGATGGCCCTTCTTTGGAGCTGGTGTTTCTGCATGATGGAATTGGACTCAGAGGGGATCTCTTTTCACAGGACTTTCATGCTACTTTACTGGAATTGTAGTTGTTGCCGGGGTTTTAGATATATTTAGGGGATTTGAATCTCTGGACTGATAATATGACACCCAGGCCCAGAGCCTCAACAGACTTCAGCTCCTACACTCTGATTTATTGGACTTACCCCACTCAGCTAACATCGAGTTGAAGAAGGTCAACCACCACACCATGGAGCCTAGAGTGTCTACAACTGAAAGCAGGAGGAGTGCATCCAGTATCCATGTGGAATCTAAGCCCCCACTTGACATAGATGTGCAATGGACACAACCAATCCAATGTCCACAGAGAAAATGTGGAATGGGTGTGGGAGGGGTAGCCATGGGGGCTGCTGGGTTTGGGGAATGGGAGGAAGAGATGAGATGTGGAGGCATTTTTGGGACATGGAGGTGTCCTGGGTGGTGCTTCACGGACAACTACAGGACACTGTAGATCCCCCCAGGGCCCACTGGATGGAACGTGGGAGAGTGTGGGCTATGATGTGGACCATTGACTATGGTGTGCAGCGATGCCCAGAGATGTACTTACCAGGTGCAATGGATGTGTCATGATGACGGGAGAGAGTGCTGCTGTGGGGGGAGTGGGGGGTGGGGGCGGTGGGGTTGAATGGGACCTCATATTTTTTGAATGTAATATTTTTTTTTTAATGAATTAAATTTTTTAAAAAAAGGGACACAGATTCCCATGCCACTGACAACAACAGAAGCGGACAAAAAGAAGAACATGAAGCAAATGGACACAGAGAACAGACAACTGGGTCAGGGGGTGGGGGGAGGGGAAAGAAAGAAAGAAAGAAATCAAAAAAAAACAAACAACCAATTTCTTGTATTTTGCATCAGCACCCCTTTGACTAATACATTTTCCAAGGGCAGAAAAATCACTTAGAATGAGCCCGCCACGCTGTGTGTACAGGAGTCCTCTATTTGTGTGACTTTCACCATTGTGCCCTGACATGCTCAGTGCAGGGCAGGAATGAGGTCAGGGCAGTGCTTGATCCTCCAGGCTTGCTGTAGGCCCAGGTGGGGCACAGAGAGGCCAGAGCACAGGGGCTGGTCTACTTTGCCTGACATCAGCCAAAGGACTGATTAATGCACAGGATAATTAGCACTTTCTGTTTATACAAAGAGCAAAGCTCGAGAGCCTTGTTGTATAGAGCCTTGCTGGTCTCCCCCATGACGCCCAATAACAGTCTTCCCTGGTGACATCTGGATAGTGTCAGGGCAGCTTCCCTGAAGACCCCAACAAAGCCTCCTCTGGCTGTCCTTTCAGAGCTAAGCTCCTTAGAAACAGTCACATGCAGTCCCTCTCCAAACCTATTCATCTCTATTTCAGCCCTCTGTGTTTTTGAACTTGCTGAACCCAGCCAACCACTCCAGTGGAACAACTCTCCTTTGGGTATTCCAATTACATTTCAAATTCTCACATGCAAAGGCCACTTTCTTTATCATTCTTGAACTTTCCTTCCTGATTTTCAGTAGTGTTTACAGATTTGATTATGTTCTTCCCCTTCTGCTGTCTTGGCTTCACCATATTTCCTTCTTGGGACTCCCTGCTAATTTTCTTTCATACATCTCAGTGTCCTCTTCCTCTGTTAACCATTTACATGGTGATGTTCCACATGGTTCAATCTTCTCACTTTCCTTCTCATTCACCACAGTCTATTTCAGTGACCACATCCAAACCTATTGTTTCAAGCAGGATGCCAAGGACTCTTAACTTTTCATATCTAGCCCAGAGCTCTCTCCTGAGTCCCAGATGTGAATTTCTCACTTGTCTTTCATAGATCCCTCAAACTAAGGCTCTTACCCCACAGTTCTACACCCTTTTCTTTTTCAGTATGAATGTCACCACCCCTACCCAATTCTCTAAGCCAGAAACTGGAAGATTTCCTGTATATCTCCCACTCTAACATTCTGAAATACAATTACTTTGAAGATGTGTCAATACTACTTCCTAAATATATCTTCTCAATTCCACCCTGCCTCCCCATTTCTCGTTGTAGACTTAGTCCTGTATTTCATCACTGATAGCCTGGATTAATGTCAAAAGCTTCCAAATAATTTCTCCACTTCTGGTCCAGCCTCCCTCTTATACACTGTGGCTAGCACATGTGTAAAATGCAAAATATTTCTTATCTAAAACCATTCAATTATTTATATAGTTTGCATAATAAAATTCAAATTCATCCAGCATTTTAGAATGGAAACCTCCAAACTGGCCACGACCCACCTCTATGACTCATCTGCAAACCACCCAACAGAATTATCTTACACTAAAGGTCAGCATATTCTAAACAGTGTTCCAAGGGGCACTTGTTTCAGATATTAATAAAATTCTGGTCTAATAAGTTTGTGAACATAGGGAAATGGACTTAAACACAGTGATGGGCAGAGAGTTAAACTACAGTGTAAAATATAATACACTCTTAGTGGTGATGCTCCAAAATACGTTCATCAATTGTAACAAACATCTATAAATTGTCACAATTATAACAAATATACCAATTGTAACAAATATATGGAGGATGTTGTTAGTGTGGGAACATGTGGAAAGGTTGGGATTGGGGTATATGGGAATCCCCTCTATATTTTTTGTAACATTTATGTAGTCTAAGTATCTTTTTTTAAAAATTTAAAAGTATATTTAAAAAATAGACACTAAAATGGGCATTGGGCATATTCAAATATGGAACAGAGAAGATAAAGTTTGAGTACTGAACTCCTGTTTTTCACTGAATAGCTATTAATATCTCAAGGCATTCAATTTGGGGTATGTTACTGAAGGCATTTGGGAAAACCTAAAGTTTTAACAATATACTCTACTCTCTTAAATCTTCACCTCTGCCTGGTGAGCAACTCATTCATTCAGTCATTCATTTGCTCATACATTCCAAGACAATCATTGGAAATCAACTAGTATATACTATACATTCAGGGAGAGAACATGTTCTTGGTGAGCCAAACTTTGTAAACATATGATTAAAACAATCAGGATGAGTGCTTCGAATTTTGGAGCATAGTGCAAGGACCTGAATTTGGGAGATCAATAGACATCAAGCTTTCCCCCTCCTCCTTGACAGGGGTATCCCTCAGATAGGTGTCATTTTTTTTTACTCTAGGTATTAAATGGAATCTTAAGTGTTAAATGAGCATATATTTATTGGTGTCATATCTTTCTCTTAGCTTGATCCTTTCATTGTTACAAAATCTCCCTATCTGTAGAGGTATAGGTAAAGTATATGTACATGTCATGTTAAGCTGGTATCAAATGAAATATGATTTTATATATTTAGGATGTTAAATTTTAACCCCACGGAAAACAAAGGAAAAAGAAATGATAATATATCCATATAGGAAAATCAATCAATGTGGTACAATTCAAAACATCAAATACATATAATAGTAGGATAAAGGGCTTTTTTAAAATGAATTGTTGTTTCCTTTGGAAAAACTTTCTGGATAGAGTTAAGAAATTCATAATAATAATTTGAAAGAGCAGCAGAATAAACTAGGCTGAAGGGATAGAAGTGATCATGAGATTATTCTAGACAGATATTTTTTATTATCTTCATGTACCTAATCAAGAAAACTAATGTATTTTAATAAAATGCAGATTTCTGGTCCTCCACCCCAAACCACGGATAAAAATATCTGGGTATAAGTTACAGAAAATAGTATTTTAAATATGTTTCCTACAAGATTTTCATGCACAATAAAGATTAACCCTTTCTGTTGGGAGACTGTAATGAATTCAATAATTGAAAGGCTCAGAATCCCTGATATAAGTCGTATATATTGGCTTCTTCAAGCTTCTACTGACCACTAAAATATTACATACCTGGACCACAGCTTAACCTCCTGCCAAAATGTCTCTATCAAGTAATACTTTATAATTATACTTTTGATTTTTATTTACCAAGAAAGGGTTCTTATTTGCTAAAAAAAAACAAAAAACTTTTTTATTATTCTTTTTTATTCATCATTTTTAACAACACTTGTCTGTTAGTTAACTCCACTGTAAAAGCTACCACTTTCAGCATTTTTGCTGAAAACTTTTTCTTAAGAATGGTATGCTTTCTTCTCTGTGAAAAACAAATATGTAATTGTTTTTTGGCCTGAGAAATTATTTCACAAAAATGATAAAAGCAGGGCTGGTCTGATGGAAGGGGCTGAGGGTCAGAACTGTGTACTCTCAGTTTCCTCCATGACTCCTGCATTAATTTTCTAGCTGCTGTAACAGATTCCATATAATGGGTTGGCTTACCAACAGGGATTCACAGACTCAAGGTTTCAGAGACTAGAAGGCTTGCTTCCATCCAGAGTCAGTACTTAGAACTCATCAGCCATGTTGGTGCTCCTTGGCTTTTCTGTCATGTGCTGATGCATATGGCTGCATCTTCTCCTTTCTCTTTCGGGTTCCATTGGCTTCCAGCTTTGGCTGCTCCCAGAGCTTCCTTTCCACATTCCTTTGCTTATAAGGACTTCAGCCACACTGGATTAAGGCCCATATATTCAAAGGTCTTATTTACAAAAGTGTTCACACCCACAGACCAAGGATTGGAACCTGAACATACCTTTTGTGGGGGACCTTATACAATCCCCAACACCAATGATACCCTCTGACAACTCACCTTTCCAATGGGAAGATAAAGCAATTCAAAAAGCCACTCTGTGAAAAATCACTTTGGAAATCAGTATTTCAAATGTCCACAATTCTCACTTTGTTGTGAACACTAAGAATTTCAAATTTAATACTATATTGTATTAATTCTCTTTGTGAACACATTTACTTTTGCCTTCCTTATGGCTTTAACTTCTTTAGTGCTTTAGTTTCAAGAGAATTTCATAATTATTTCTATAAATATGTATTTTGTTCCTATACTAAAAAAAATTATGGAAAGATGGGGTACAAATAGTCCAAATACATATTCATTATTATTATCTTTATTGAAATCTTGTGAACTCAAATGGCTTCCATTACTCTACAGTGATTCTTCTGGGAAGATGGCAGACTAGCAAGACAGAGGACTCTCTTCTCTTCTAGGAAAATAGCTAGAGGACAGGAAGAAATGCCCTGGAAAGAAACTTCTAGGGTTTAGGACCCCAGGGGATGGCTGGACACCACTCAGCAGAGAGAGGGACAATGGAAAAGAATCATGGTGGCAAAACTGTGAGTACATGCTACAGCTGCCAGTACCCACCCCCACCATATAGACACTTTGAATTCTCAGGCCTCAGGGCCACTGGCTACAAAGGGGGACCCACCTCCCAGGAGAAGTGAGGAGAGAGCAACAAAGCATAAGGCTTGCTGCTTTTGACCATCAACTTTGGTCTGCTGTGCTCTCGAGCTCCAGCAGGCTGGGTGGGGCCCTGCTATTGTTTGCTTGGGAGCCAGCAGGGGACTAAAGAGATCCAGAACTAAGGAGATCAGACAGTCTCACTCTCCTCCTCAGGGGACTGATTGTTGAGGGCAGAGAAGGGAATGGAATTACTGCCTACCTGGGATGAGGGAGAGGACTACCAGCACAGCCTGAGGAACTGCCTTTGAGAAAGTTTGAATTAGGAGGCTCTCAGTCTCCAGGCAGGATCCTCTATCACAGTGATTTGGTCTGATGAATGCAAACACACTCTGAGCAGACATCAAACTGAAGGCCTGACAACAAGTGCCATCTGCTGGTGGACCAAGGAAAAGCATGTGGGAACACAGACATAAGTAATAGAAGCATTTTCTGGTCATTACACTCTCCCTCCCCAAGGCCCTGGGAAGCAGGTCTGCAACACATTACTCTGCTCAGGGCCCAGATCTGAACAACTAACAAGGACAATCCTAAAGACCCAGAACAAGTTGAATCAAGAATCAAGAACACCAGTAAGAGTCTCCTGCCACTAAATCCCTATGAAAGGAAAGTGAGCATCTGAGTAAACTCACCATCCAAATCAGATGCCTAGACATCAGCAAAAGTTACAAGTCATTCTAAGAAAATAGAGGAAATGACCCAAGAAAAGGAATATACCAAAGTCCCCAGAAGTGACACAGGATTTCAGACAACTAACCAAGGAGATGCACACAAATTCCCAAAATCAAATTAATGAACTGAAAGATGATATGAATAAAAAGATAAAAGATATTAAGAAGACACCAAGTGAGCACAAAAAAGAATTTGGAAGCCTGAATAGAAAAGTAAAAAACTCATGGGAATGAAAGACACAATAGTGAGATAAAAAAAACTAATTAGAGGGGAGCAGTTGTAGCTCAAGTGGTTGAGGACGTACTTCCCATGTACAAGGTCCCAGGTTTGATCCCTGGCTCCTTCTAAAAACAAACAAATGAAAAAATGAACTCTCATTGTGGAGCAGATGTAGCTCAGTGGTTGGGCATCTGCTTACTATGCACAAGGTCCTGGGTTCAATTGCCAGTACCTCCTAAAGAGGAAACAAATAAGCAAACAAAAAAAAAAAAAAAACAACAAAAAAGAGGCATACAACAGCAAGTTTGAAATGACAGAAGAAACAGTAAGTGATCCAGAAGATAGAACAGCAGAAATAGAAGTGAGAAAAGAACAGAAAGAGAAAGAATGTAAAAAATGGAGCAAGGGTTCATTGAGTTGAGTGATAACAAAAAACACAACAATATGCATATCATGGGAGTTCCAGAAGGAGAAGAGAAGGGAAAAGGGGCAGAAAGAGTGAGGAAATAAAAGCTGAAAATTTCCCAACCCTCATGAAAGAAATGACCTTGCATGTCCAGGAAGCACAGTGTACCCCAATCAGAATAAATGTGAATAGACCTACTCCCATAAGTCTATTCATATTCATAGTAGGTCTAATAGGACTACTCCAAATGTCAAACATCAGAGACAAAGAAAATTCTGAGAGCAGCAATGGAGAAGCAAACTATCACATACAATGGATGCCCAGAAAGATTTAGTATGGATTTCTCCTCAGAACTTGGAGGAGAGAAGACAGTGGTATGATATAATTAGGATATTGAAAGAGAAAAACTGCTAGCTGAGAATTCTTTATCAAGCAAAATTGGCCTTCAAATATGAAGGTGAGTTTAAAATACAAACAAAACAGAAATTAAGAGATTCATAAAAGTGATGCCATTTTGTAGGAAATATTAAAGGAAGCCTTACAACTGACAGAAAAAGACAGGAGATAAGGGCTTGGAAGAGATTATAGAAGAAAGAATAGCATAACAGATAACCAAAAGAGAAAATACAGACAGAAATAAGACATGACATATGAAAACAAAAGAGTAAAGTGATAGAAGTAAATAATGCATTTACCGTAATATCATTGAATGTGAATGGATACAGGCTGATAGAATGGATGAAAAAACATGAGCCATCCATGTGCTGCCTACAAGAGACTCACCTTAGATCCAGGATAAAAACTGCCCAAAAGTGAAATCTTTGAAAAAGATACTCCATGCTAACAGTAACCAAAAATGATCATGTCCTCTGCACAAGTAATAGAAAAAACCTGTGAACTTTGATGAGTGATTCTGCAGTTCTTTGGGATTTGAGGTTCTATGACAATAGAAAAGAAGCCACTGCCTCTTGTGGTTTAGAAAAGCCTGAGAGAAGAGAGAGAAGAGGCAGGAGGAGGAGGGGGAGGAGGACGAACTGGAGGGAGGAGGGGAGAAATGGGACATAAAGAATGGCAGGGAAGGTTCCTGTGGTCACAGTGATGTGGGCTATGAGTGGGAGGCTCTTTGTCTCTTCAGAGATAACCTAAACTATCTGTGACTTGTGGGTGTGGGATGATAAAAGGCTGCAGTCCCATTGCAAGGACTCCAGTCCCAGGAAACAGTTTAACAATGCAAGGTCTATAAACTTTAAGTATTCAGGGGAAATGCAAACCAAATATGCTAAAAGCTTATCTAGACTGAAGTCCATGCTAAAAGCTTACTTAAGCTGTGGAAGATATCTATGCTAATTCAAACCTATTGAGAACTGAAACAAAAGGACCATTTAACCTTTCCTCTCTGTATAAAAGAAACTTAAAGTTTTCTGCGCCAGGGGTTTGCAACAGGAAGTTCCCAAGTCCAGCCAGCCATCAATAAACCATTTTTCCTTCTCAAAATCATTCCTGAGTCCTGGCCGCTCTATACACAAATAATCAAACCTCTCTCAAATTCTACAACCTATGTCTGTGTTGATAATACTTTTTTAACTTAATACCCTAGCTTTTAGCCATTTTTAGAACTAGAGAAACATATTCTTTGAACAGGAACCAGTCAGGATTTTTGTGGCTCCTTTTGGATAGCATGGAACTCTACCATCATCAGAACTGTGCAGGTGAGAGATATAGTAGAAAGAAAGTGTTCCTTTCAAGCACCAAAGAGCATTATAATTATGACAGTTTCTTTTTCCTCCACTTCATATCTGTATTTTTTTTGTTAGGTGAAATTAACATAACATAAAATTAACAATTTTAACAGTACATTCTGTGGCATTTAGTATATTCACTATGTTGTGCATCAAATTTATCTAGTTTCAGAGCATTTTTATCCACTCCAAAGGAACTCTCATAGACCCAAAGGGAGTTACTCCACCTTCCCCACTCCCCTCAACCCCTCCCAGCCATTAATCATCTTTCTGTCTCTCTGTATTTGCATATTAAAGTTGTTGTAGAATTTGAGAGTTCAATTATTTGAGTATAGAGAGGCCAGGACTCAGGAATGATTTTGAGAAGGAAAAATGGTTTATTGATGGCCGGCCGGACTTGGGAGCTTTCTGTTTGAATCCCAAGCCCTGAACAAGATTTTCAAATGTCTTTTATACAGAGAGGAAAGGCCAAATGGTCCCTTTGTTTCAGTTCTCAATAGGCTTCAATTAGCATATATATCTTCCACATCTTAGGTAAGCTTTTAGCATGAACTCCAGAAGCTTTTAGCATATTTGGTTTTTGCATTTCCCCTAAATACTTAAAGTTTATAGCCCTTGCATTGTTAAACTGTTTCCTGGGACTGGAGCCGTTGCCATTGTCCCTAAGGGCAGGACTGCAGCCTCTTACCGTTCCACACCCACAAGTCAAACAGCTTAGGTTATCTCTGAAGAGACAAAGAGCCTTCCACCCATAGCCCACATCATTCCCCCCTTTTGCCAAAGTTTAACTTGCTAAACTTTGGCATAATTATTGTTAGAGCTATGAGGTGTGCTCCAGCCCGCCGGACGGCAACAGAGACCCGAAGCCTGCCAAGAAAGAATGGTGGGACAAGAGACACAAAGAATGACAGCAAGACAGGGTTCTGATCAAACTGCAACTTTATTAAAGGGGGCAAAGTATATATACCCTCGGGTGGGGGAGGAGTGGGGAGTGAGGTAGTAGAGGCTAAGGATTGGTTGTTGCTGTCACCGGGGTGGGAGGCAGACCTTAGTTTCGCGCCTTGCGCCTGTGCACTATCGTATCAGCCTGGGCAGTGGCAGGAAGACAGAGAACAAAGAACTGAGGGGGAAGAAGAATGAGGAAGTAACAGGGCAGATTTGAGTTCTGCCATGATGTGGGACCTGCCATGTTGTGGTGAACTAATTATAGCTTACTCAAATAGGAAAGTTGGCTCCACTCTGGCGGCCATGCTGCAGGCTCTGCTAAATTCGGTGTGTGCTCATTTTTACTGCCCCCAACAGAGGTGGATGGCTGTTTGTTGTTTTGATTGATTATTTATGTCTTTAGTACAGCATCCAGGACTGTTTTTATAAGTTTAGAACTTTTCATTCTGGACAGCAGAATCTTGGGCAGGGGCCTCCTGCAGTTATTCTGCTGCCACTGGCACTCACGTGGATTTCCAATCAGGTTCCAGATCCATCTATTACTTTTATTTTACTCTTAAAGAGTTTACATCTTTAATTTAAAAGGGGTGCTGAAGGGAGATGATCTCTTTTCTGTAACTGCTTCCTGCTGGCCATGGGCTGTAGTCATTGCCTAATAAGGTGTAAAACTCATATTACTTTATTTTAACTGGAGGAAGATGGATCTGGCACTCTGTACGAAGTTGGATGAAGTTTTCATATGGTTATTAAGATGTTCACTCTGAAAGAAACAAACTTAATTAAAAATTTGGAATACCCGTTTTTAAAAGAGGACATTGGATTACAGAGGTAGACAAGGTTAGGTGCCTATAAAGATGGCACTCCTTCTTAAAAGCTGGTGGGAACAGCATATATATTCTTCTTTTTTTTTTTAAGTTACTTATCTTTAGAGAAAAATTGCAACAGACACTTAGCTTTGTCTGAAGACACAATCCAAGCTGTTCAATGATTGGCACTCATTCGCTCTGTCAGATGCTCCTGGTCAACTGGCACTCCTTGGGCAACTGGCTTCACTCAGGATTAGAACACTAAGTTGGAAATTCTCTTGGTTTTCACCTGTGAAGTGATTAGAACTACAGAATAAAGGTTTTTTTACACCTTGGTTTTAATTGTACAATTTCTAGCAATTTTGACTTGTTCAATAGGTGACTCAACATCAGCAAGCAAGCCTCACCTTTGCTACACAGCAGAGTACAGTAGAATATAGAAGTTGACTGAGACTGGCTAAGACTGCCACCTTATTCTATAGACATATTATTAACTGTTTAGAAAATGATTTTACCAGGAATTTAACATGTCTAATATACTTCTGCACTTGATCCCAAATAGAAAAGATAACATTACAATTATTAGGCATATATTTAGTACAGGATAAAAGTACAGCACTTAATATTAACTAATGTATTATTTAATGCATAAGGATTCAGAGTTGCAATTATTAGTTTTGAGTTTCAGGTTTGTAATACCTTACATGTTATCTCTCCATGAGAGCAGGCCATAATGCCAATTGTGTTTAAGTTTCACTTACAGTATCCTGGTATCATGGCTCCACTTAGCATGTTCTTCAACGCAGCGAGCAAGTTGCAGCATCGTTCATCTTAGAGAGATTTTCTAGTCTTCTACTAGCCTGGTGCATAGTGCTCTCTGGTACAATGGAACAGTGCCAGTCTGGAGGCTATATCCATTGTACACTTGGCTGTACTGAGTCATTATTGGCTGCTGCAGGAGCTTGAAACTGCAATATAGTTTCCATCGACTTCAGGAGCAGAACCAGAGACTGATATAGCACATATTTTAATTGAGGGGTCAGTGACCAGCCTAGCCAATAACTCACATGGAGAGGCCACCTGTAATGTATTCAAGGCCTGGTTTGAATGCACAAGAGTTTGACAATGTTAAAGTTTATTCCTTGTTTTTATATATGTTTTAAAGAACTTAATGCAACACATATATCAAATGACTGTTTACTTACACAATTTTACTATGAAGATAACAGTAGGTACTTTACTTTAGTAATAGAGGAAAAATATTATTTTTCATTGTTAAAATGAAAACAGAATATTTCCAATAGAATCAAGACAACTTTTTATTACCATTTACTTAAATGTGTACTTTGCAGTGGCCTTCAGATGGGTTTTATTATCACGAAGTTATTTCTGCTACCAATACTTAAATAAACTTACTAAATTACAATTACCAATGAAAGAAATTCACTCTTTATTTAAGAGAGTATATCTACAATCTTTTTTCTTTAGCCTAATTTCACTAATGTGAACTTACAATTTTCATTACTCTAAAGATTTTGTACATAATGTTAATTTAGTTTATAAATTAACTATGGGAGATTACACTCAAGTTAAATAAAATTGAAACCATAATAGTTTATGCAAGGAATGTTCTCTTTTTCCCTTACAGGAAGCTAAAAACTTCTTTTCTTTAAGTTATGAAAATTATTAATTTAAAAGCATACTGATTACCAGGTTTTAAAACACATGCATACTGACTACCAGGTTTTAAAACACATTACACAATTACTTAATTTTTTTTAAATCATAACCCAGGAAAGATCTCTCCATAGTTTTTATGGACTTTCCTTTACTTACTGAAATTTGTTAATAGAGCCACTAATTACCTTTATTTCGTTGGAAAGAAATCTTCTGGAAGAAATTAAGGCTCACCAGATTGTGGAGAAGAAAATAATTTATTCTCAATCTTGCAAGAAGGGGTGCAGAGCCAGATATGGCTGGTGCCATGAACAAAGAAAAATGACACAATTTATTCCCCTAAGCCTAGCATGCAAGCTCTTCCTGTTTTTCCATAGATTGGATACTTCAGAAGTTACAGCTTATCTGAGATTTAACTTTCCCACGCAAAAGTTTGATTTAACTGCTTCTTCTATCATATTCCAACCATTTTAGTTTTTACCTGCTCCCCCCTTTGTCAAATAAGGAATAGAATTTAGTGCTGAAATGGCACCGACTTAGTTAGCTCCTTCTTGGGCATCCTTCCACTGCCCATAGGACTGGCCTAAACTGGTCTCCTCCACTGCTGTCCAACCCGGGAGTGGGAGACTGAGGCAGCAGGCCGCCGGGTTACATCAACATTTTTCTTATGTGAAAATTAACCTAATCTTTGTTTTTTTTTTTTTTTTTTGCAATTTATGGCTGACAAAGGTTTAAACTGGGAAATTACCAGGCAAACTGATTCTTAATTCCCTAGCCTAGTAGATAGGTTTAATCTGCCACACCTAGTCTTGCCTTAAAAGCTCTTTCAAAGAGGAGGCCCTTTTCCAATTATTTCCATAATCAGATTTCTATGACTTTTCATGCTGCTTAGTTTAATTTGGGCTTTAAGAATATTTATAAATATAACTGCATATTTAATTTTTAACAATTTGAATAGACCTCTTTTAAGAATTTTTATTTGTTAATTTGATATTATCCTGATGTATGAAGACATACACTGAGCATTTTTTTTTAAATGGGCAGACACAAAGAGTTAGACACAAACACAACTCATTGATATTACTTATAATTTGCATTATTTTATATACTGTTTAGCTTAATTAATTAGGGGTCCAGAAATACATATTACTTATATAACTGCATATTTAACCTCAACAATTTGAGCAAATAGGCAGACATGAATAGTTTGACACAACAACATGACTTTAGTTACTTTAAACTTTTCAAAGACTTTTGAAACTCTTCTTAATGTGCACTATGACCATGCAGTTTACCACAAGAATTTTCTTTCTTACTTAATGGATTGTAATAACCAAAATGTTCTCAATGCCTTAGCACCATTTTGTTTTAGAACTTTATATTTTACTTTGAAATTAGCAGAATTTTGGATAAGCAACAAGATTAATTTTATATATATTTACTGAGGCTATTTGAAGCCTCAGGGAGACAGACTGCTTTCTCTCATGAATTGCCACTCTTAGGAACACTGACCATCAAGGCAGGAGACTTCTCACCCTCCACCCCCCTTTTTGATTTTGGAGATAATAAAACTCCAGTGGCCATTTAACCTTATTCTATCAGGCAGCAATTTATTTAGTTTACACTTGAATTCATGAGAGAAAGGGTTACTAATACCAGGAGAGGAGACAGAGATGTCCCAGCTCTTCTCAATTATGAAATAACCATAGGCAAAGGCAAAGGGTGAGGTTAGGCTTGAAGTAACCATAAACAAAGGAAAGGTTAGTGTAGAATTTACACTTAAATAATAGTTTCAGGCTAAATTCACCCAGCTATAATCTCAGTTATTGTCTTTCCACTGTTTTATAATATAAATGCATTTATAAATGATTTTAACTCTTAGTTACAGTTTTTATTAATTTTTTTAAAACCTATTAATTTTATAACACCTTTAAATACCTTTCATTCAACTTATAACATATTAAATGAACTTAACCATTACTTTAATTTTTCCTTTAAAGTAAAAGAATAAATCTCTTGCAGTTAGTTTGAAATAAAAGGCTACTTTTCAGGATTTGATTTCTAGAACATAAAATGTTCATTTAAAAGAGGTAAGACTCTTCTTCAAACATTGAGGATATGATGAGGTTAAAGCACAAGAAGCTATTGATAAAAGATTTTCTTTGTATATTGATCTTACTCAATTTAATCATAAAAATTTTCCTTCCACAAACCTTCTACACTTTCAGTATTCATTCAGATTCTGTCCCACACTCTACTCTTTCCAATAATCAATCATTTTATCTTAGGACAAAATCATCTTCTGTTTCCTTAACAATAAAAACACACTCCATATATCCCACATACTAAGTTACCAGGCAAACTTCTTACAACATATAATTGCCATTAATACTAAACAAGTTTGTTAAAATAATGAACTTTTCTTCACTTTAAATACTTAGTAGCATGTAATACCAGAAACAGTTTTTTTTGGAAGCAAGTTGGCAGGGGAGATTGGCTGCCGAATAAGTTTGTTATAAAATTGCCTTTTATTATTATTATTATCAATTCAGTTTTGTTAAATAATGACTTTCTGCTATTAGCCACTTAAATACCTTAAACAATGCTTTGTAAAACTTTTATATTTATACCCTTAAGACAAATTTTACCTTCACAGAACACATTCTCTTACTTAAGGTTACTACAATACCTTCTAAGAACCTGAGCAGAATGCAAACGTATTTTGGCTTTGACACCCTAAGGAGGGAACTTTACCACATTTATTCTGATTCTGCTTTTCACCCTCTTCACTTCCCCCCCCTTCCAGGCAGTCCGGTGCACAACAAACAGGAATGCGGCTTATGAATAGAAGGGTGGACTCACTGGAAAGGGGCAAGCTGCTCCCCCCTTTCCAGCTTTCAGCCAAAATGGGCAGACAGAACCTACTCAAATTTGGCAACTCTCTGGGGACCCAGCCACACTGACTGGGACATCCCCAACAAACTTGGGTGCGTGGCACGGACACAGGTGGCCTCCAAGCCCCGGCAAAGGGCCAGACCAGAGACAAGACAGCAGAGCATGCACAAACATCTAGACTCCACAAACATCCAGACTCCTCAGCTTTTGCCCCAGAATCATTTCACTCCCTTGCCAATGGCAAGGGAGGGCTCCAGCTCAGCTGTAATTCCACTTTACATAAGGACACAACTCCAACACTAGCCTTGAGCTGACACAGACAGAAGCACAAAGGTCACTAATCTGACCCACAAGTTTATATATTTATTTTCACCATGGCTGCCCCCACAGCCATCACAAACCTCAGAACACTTAACATTTGGTATAAAGCGAATTCATTCACAAATTAGCACCATAACAAAAGATTTCAGCTAGACTTTTCCACTGTTTAAACTTTACACCCAGACCAAGCTCCACCAGAAAAGCCGACCCATTTTCCTGTAACCAAGTTTTGTTTCCCTTAATCTAGACCAATTTCCAGGACTTTAGGACTTGAACCTATAAATAGCCCTTCCTATTAAAATCGAGACTCCACTCCTTTAGTGGATATAAGACCAGTACCAGATTCTAACATGCAGTTAGACAAACCCAAAACACCAGGGCTTTTCCCCGGTTTTCCTCCTTTTCCCAAGCCTAGAGAGAACGGCTTCCCCCCAGCCTTCTGGGGCTACTAGGGTTCTCTCGGAAGGTGATCAGCCTCCCTTTCCTAGCAATTAAAGCTAGGGCCTTCCAGACTCTGCTCACCCGGGGAGTCTTACCTTCTTCCATGTTCAGAGTTCTTTTTTGTTCCCAGAATCCTTCTCTTCAGACCTTCCATTGCCCTCGATTTTTGTCGGGAAGATTCTGGTGGAGCACACATCTTTTCTGGATTAAATTTAATCCAGGGGCGCCCAGATTTGGGGTTCACCCGAGTCCTCCTGGCTTCCTCTGGGATTTGGAAGGGGCAGCAAAATGCTACCGTCTCTGGCCTTCATTTGTAATCCCACCAGAGTCACCAAAAATGTTGTGGAATTTAAGAGAAGTTCAGTTATTTGAGTATAGAGAGGCCAGGACTCAGGAATGATTTTGAGAAGGAAAAATGGTTTATTGAATATTGACGGCCGGCCGGACTCGGGAGCTTTCAGTTTGAATCCCGAGCCCTGAACAAGATTTTCAAACGTCTTTTATACAGAAAGGAAAGGCCAAATGGTCCCTTTGTTTCAGTTCTCAATAGGCTTCAATTAGCATATATCTTCCACATCTTAGGTAAGCTTTTAGCATGGACTCCAGACATTCTAGATAAGCCTTTAGCGTATTTGGTTTTTGCATTTCCCCTAAATACTTAAAGTTTATAGCCCTAGCATTGTTAAACATTTCCTGGGACTGGAGCCCCTGCCAGTCCCTAAGGGCAGGACTGCAGCCTCTTACCGTTCCACACCCACAAGTCAAACAGCTTAGGTTATCTCTGAAGAGACAAAGAGCCTTCCACCCATAGCCCACATCATGGTGGGGGTGGAGTATGGGAACCTCTTATATTTTTTAATGTAACTTTTTGTGATCAATGTAGCTTTAAAAAAGGGCAATTAAATAAAATTTTAAAAAAATGTTTCCATTTACTTAATAGTTTTTTGACATTACAGGAATAATCTGTTTGGAGTGATTACACAAGTCCTAAAAGATTAATTACTGACAGTTTGCCCCAAGTATTGCTCTAAAATATTCCAAGTG
The DNA here is from genome assembly GCF_030445035.2 of Dasypus novemcinctus. Lineage (NCBI taxonomy): Eukaryota > Metazoa > Chordata > Mammalia > Cingulata > Dasypodidae > Dasypus > Dasypus novemcinctus. The sequence continues at coordinate 1,277,512 of NW_026688149.1, forward strand.
TTGATTCACTTATAACCACAGTATTTCATAGGTCTTAATTTCCCTTGAAGATTTTCCACTTTAAAACTCCTGTGTATCTTGAGAAACTACAATTCTGCCCATTTTAAGTATTTTTATCATCTTGGGTCCTAGAATCACACCTGTTAGTTGAAAAGGTGCCAGTAACCATCTGTTTACAATGAGACTCCCGGCTCCCCCGCCGCCCAGCGCACCTCCTGCGGCCTTTTATTGCGCTACACCCTGGGCTTCAGTCTTGTGTGTGACTTAGAAGAATACCTCACAAGGGGAGGGGGCGGCAGCTCTTCCCGGGAGGCGGCCCCATTCCTGGCCAGGGGGATCCAAGGGGCTGCCAGGCCTCAGCCAGGTCTCGGGGGTGGGGAGACGCTCAGCCCAGGAGAACACAGGTAGGGGCCCGAAGGCGCGTGGGACGGGAGAGCCCAGGAGCGCGAGGGCGCGCGGGTCCGCCTGGCAGGGGCGTGACCGGGCACTCAGCCCCGCCCCCTCGGGCCCCACCCCCTCGGGCCCACCCGGCATGCGGCCCGGTGGAGGCCGTTGGAAGCTCCGGGTGTTCTTGGCCGTCGGACGCGCTGACCTGGTGCTCCAGCAGGGCCGAGGCCCCGTGCGCGGGGCTCCGCGTGTGCGGGGCTCCGCGTGTGCGGGGCGTGTCTGGCCCGCTAGCAGGCGAGCAGTGAGCGCTGGCCCGGAACCCTCAGGCGGAGCGCGCGGCCCCTCCTCAGACGCCCGCCTGCGCCCGGCTCGGAGCCCGGTACTGTGCGGACCCCACCTGGCGGCGGCGGGGCGGGTGGGCGGGGAGCGCCCGCGGGCCTGTGGGCGCGGCGGGGCGCGGGGCTGCGGGGGCCGCCGGCGGCGCTGAAAAGCGGGCGAGCGGCCGTCCCCGCGCTGCGCTGTGGGAGTGCCCGGCGGCGCGGCTGCCGAAGCTCCCGCTCGCTGGACGGTTGTGCGCGGCGCCCCCGCTGGTCCTGCCCTCTCTGTGCGGTTTGGGGCCAGGAGGTTGGGGGCTGCCTCCTTCAGTCTTTGGCATTTTTCCAGAGGCGGATAACTTGTTTATTCTGTAAAAGTTAATTGAATGAAATTACCTAGTTAGAGCTGCAGAGCTATTTCCCTTGTACCACCTTCTCTTATCCAAGCCCCGGTTGATAGGCATTTGTATTTTTTTCCAGTTTTGGTGGCCATGAACTTGCTGTGGGAATCATGGTACAGCAATATGTCTTGGATAGATATCTCGGAGTGGAACTAGCAACAATGATGTAAGTTTATATTTTTAAGAAACTGACGAAATGTTTCCCAAAGTGGCAGCACCATTTGGCATTCTCACTAGAAATGTATGAGGACTCTAGGTTTTCCATATCTTCTTTAACAGTTGGTATTATCTTTCTTGATTTTAGCCATTTTACTATGTCTATATGATAAGTCATAGTACGTTTTAATTTGTATTTCCCTAGTGATGAAAATAATTGAATGTTTCTTCTCTGGTGAAAGTGTTATTTATATATTTTCCCATTTTTAAGTGCTGTTTGTCAATTTTAAAAAAAATCATTTTTATTGGTGCATATCAAGGAAGCATACAATTCATCCAAAGTGCACAATCATTGATATTCGGCAGCATCCCGTAGTTGTGCATTCATCACCTCTATCATTATTAGAGCGTTTTCATAATTTCAATAATAAGAAGAAAACTCATCACTTCTCCATCTGTGCCTCCCCTACTCTTCACAACTCCCATTTTTGAATATTCTTGCACAAATACTTTTTCCCCTTTATAAATTGATTTATATTTACATTTTATATAAATGAAATCATACAGTGTGTTATACAATATATTTAATTCCTAGTAATGCCGTATTTACTGTATTTGTCCTTTGTGTCTGGCTTCACTCAACATAATGTCCTCCAGGTTCATCCACATTGTCAAATGTTTTTTGACTCCGTTTTGTCTTACAGCTGCATTATATTCCATCACGGGAATATACCACTGTTTGTTTATCCATTCCTCAGTTGATGAACAACTGGTTCTTTCCAGCTTTTGACAGTTGTGAGTAGCACTGCTATGAACATAGGTGTGCAGATGTCTGTTTGTATCACTGCTTTCAGTTCTGGGTGTAGACCCAATAGTGATATTGCTGGGTCACTGGCAAATCTGTATTCAACTTCTTTAGGAATTGCCCAACAGATCCCACAGTGGCTGTGCCATTCTGCATTCCCACCAATAGGGAATAAGTGTTCCTATCTCTCCACATCCTATCCAATATTTGTAGTTCTCTGACATTAATAGTGGCCATTCTGATAGATGTGAAATGATATTTCTTAGTTATATTGGCATTTCACTAATTTTTACTCATGGACATTTTTTCATGTGTTTTCTTGCCATTTGTATTTCTTCCTTGGACAAATGTCTATTCATGTCTTTTGCCCATTTTTTAATTGAGTCTTTTTATTATTGAGTGGTAACATTTCTTTATATATTATAGATATTAAACCCTTATTGGACATATGATTTCCAAGCATTTCCTTATTCTGAGGCAGCTGCCTTTTCACCCTTTTGACAAAGTCCTGTGAGGTGCACACGTGTTTAATTTTGAGGAGGTCCCATTTATCTATTTTTTCTTTTGTTTCATGTGCTTTGGTGTAATGTCCAAGAAACCACCATGTAGCACAAGGTCCTTAAGATGTTTCCCTATATTTTCTTCAGGTAGTTTTACGGTCCTTCCTTTTATATTTAGGTCTCTGATCCATTTTGAGTTGATTCTTGTATAGGATGTAAGATAGGGGTCCTATTCCATTCTTTTGGTTATAGATATCCAGTTCTCCCAGCACCATTTTTTTGAAGAGACTTTTTTTCCCATTAACATGGACTTGGTAGATGTGTCAAATACTAGTTGACCATCGAGGTGAGGGTTTATTTCTGGACTCTAAATTCTATTACACTGATCAATGAGTCTTTCTGTATGCCAGCACCATGCTGTTTTTAACCTCTCTAGCTTTGTAATATGTTTTAAGATCTGGCAGTGAAATTCCCACCATGTTGCCCTTTCTTAGAATGCTTTTGGTTATTTAGGTGCACTTTCCTTCCAAATGAATTTGGTAATTGCCTTTTCTTTTTTTTTAAGAAAAGATTTATTTATTTATTTAATTCCCCCCCCTTTCCCGGTTGTCTGTTCTCCGTGTCTATTTGCTGCGTCTTGTTTCTTTGTCTGCTTCTGTTGTCTGTCAGTGGAACAGGAAGTATGGGCGGCGCCATTCCTGGGCATGGCTGCACTTTCTTTCGTGCTGGGCGCCTCTCCTTACAGGGAGCACTCCTTGCGAGTGGGGCTCCCCTACAAGGGGGTCACCCCTGTGTGGCAGGGCACTCCTTGCGTGCATCAGCACTGCGCATGGGCCAACTCCACAAGGGTCAAGGAGGCCTGGGGTTTGAACCGCGGACCTCCCATGTGGTAGACGGATGCCCTAACCACTGGGCCAAGTCCGTTTCCCTGTCTTTTCTATTTCTGTAGAGTAGGCTGTTGGAATTTTGATTGGTATTACATTGAGCCTGTAAATCAGTTTAGGTTGGATTGACATCTTCATGATATTTAATCTTTCAGTATGTGAACACGGAATGTCATTCCATTTGTTTAGGTCATTTTAAATTTCTTTTACCACTGTTTTGTAGTTTTCTGCATATAGGTCCTGTATTTCTTTGATTAAGTTGACCCCTACATAGTTGAGTCTTTTTCTTGCTTATTGTAAATGGAATTTTTCCCTGATTTCTCCTCAGATTGTGCAGTACTAGTGTACAAAAAACTGATTTCTGCATGTTGCTCTTGTATTTGCCACTTTGCTGAACTCATTTATTAGCTCAGGTAGCTTCGTTGTAGTCATTTCAGAATTTTCTAAATATAGGATGATGTTATCTGCTAATAGTGCGAGTTTTACTTCCTCTTTTCTTATTTGTATGCCTTTAATTTTTTTCTTCTTCTCTAATTACTCTAGCTAGAACTTGTAGTACAATGTTGAATAACAGTGGTGATAGTGGGCATCCTTATCTTGTTCCTGATCTTTGATGGAAAACTCAACATTTCCCCACCAAGTACAATGTTGGCTGTGGGTTTTTCACATAGGCCTTTTATCATATTGTGGCATTTTCCTTCTAGTCATATCTTTTGAAGTGTTTTTTTATCAAGAAAGAATGCTGGATTTTGTCAGATGCCTTTTCTATGTCTATTGTGATGATCATGTGTTTTTTTCCCTTCAATTTGTTAATGTGGTGTATTATGTTGATTGATTTTCTTATGTTGAGCTAGCCTTGCCTAGCAGGAATAAATCCCACTTGGTTGCGATGTATAAGTCTTTATACATCTGGATTCAGTTTGTCAACATTTTGTTGAGAATTTTTGTATCTCTATTTCATTAGAGAGATTGGTCTGTACTTTACTTATAGTGTCTTTATCTGGCTTTGGTATTAGGGTGATGTTGGCTTCATAAAAAGAGTTGGGTAATTTTCCCTCCTCTTCATCATTTTGGAAGAATTTAAACTGGATTGGTGTTAATTATTTTCAAAATACTTGGTAGAATTCATCTCTGAAGCCATCTGGTCCTGAACTTTTCTTTGTTGGGAGGTGTTTGATGATGGATTCGGTCTCTTTAAATGTGATTGGTTTGTTATGTTCTTGAATTTCTTGTAGTGTCAGTGTAGGTTGTTTGTGCATTTCTAGGAATTTGCCCATTTCTAGGTTGTCTAGATTGTTGGCATACAATTTCTCAGAATATCGTCTTTTGATTCCTTTTATTTTTGTGGGGTCAATCATTACTTCCCTCCTTTCATTTCTGATTTTTTTTTTTTGCCTCCTTTTTCTCCTTTGTTAATCTTGCTAGCAATTTGTCAATTTTACTGATCTTCTCAAAGAACCAGCTTTTGGTTTTGATTTTCTCTTTGTTGTTATTCTCAATTTCATTTATTTCTGCTCTAATCTTTATTATTTCTTTCCTTCTGCTTGCTTTGAGGATTGGTTTGCTGTTCTTTTTTCTGATTTCTGTATGTGTTCCTGAGTTTAGCTCTTCTTTAATATAGGTGTTTAGCACCATAAATTTCCCTCTCAAGACTGGCTTTGCTGTATCCCATAAGCTTTGGTAATTTGTGTTCTCATTTTCATTTATCTCAATACATTTCCTGATTTCACTTGGAATTTCTTTTTTGATCCACTGATCATTTAAGAGTATGTTGTTTAGAGTCCACACAGTTGTGAAGTTGCCTTTTTCTTGTCTATTATTGATTTCCAGTTTTATTCCATTATGATCTAGGAAGGTGCTTTGTATAATTTCAGTCTTTTCACATTTATTAAGACCTGCATTGTGCCCTGCATGTGGTGTATCCTGGTGAAGGATTCATCGGCATGTGTGAAGAATGTATAACCATGCTGCGTTTGGATGCAGCATTCTGTGTGTCTTTTAGGTCTAACTCATTTATTATTCTTTAAGTTCTCTGTTTCCTTGTTGATCTTCTGTCCAGTTGTTCTGTCTCATGATGTGAGTGGTGTATTAGAGTCTCCAGTGATTATTGTAGAGATGCCTGTTTCTCCCTTTGGTTTGGTCAGAGTTTGTCTTACGTATTTTGGGGCACCCTGGTTAGGTGCATAAATATATCTTCCTGGAGGGTTGCCCTTTTTATTAATATATAATGGCCTTCTCTGTCTCATAACTTCTTTTCTTTTTTTTTTTTAAGATTTATTTATTTATTTAATTTCCCCCCCTCCCCTGGTTGTCTGTTCTTGGTGTCTATTTGCTGCATCTTGTTTCTTTGTCCGCTTCTGTTGTCAGCGGCTCGGAAGTGTGGGTGACGCCATTCCTGGGCAGGCTGCTCTTTCTTTTCACGCTGGGCGGCTTTCCTCATGGGCGCACTCCTTGCACGTGGGACTCCGGGCGGCTTTCCTCACAGGCGCACTTCTTGTGCGTGGGGCTCCCCCACGCGGGGACACCCTTGCGTGGCACGGCACTCCTTGCGCGCATCAGCACTGCGCATGGGCCAGCTCCACACGGGTCAAGGAGGCCCCGGGTTTGAACCGCGGACCTCCCATATGGTAGACGGACGCCCTAACCACTGGGCCAAAGTCCGTTTCCCACTTGTCCATTTTTTAAATGGGTTGTTTGTCTTTTTATTTTGAGATATTTCTTTACATATGCTGGATATTAGGCTCCTATCAGATATTTGGTGTTTCCAAATATTTTCTACCATTGCTGAGGCTGTCTTTTCACTTTCTTCACAAACTCCTTTCAGGTGCAAAAGGTTTTAATTTTGAGGAGGTCCCATTTATCTGTTTTTTTTCTTTTGCTTCTCATGCTTTGGGTTTGAAGTTCATGAAGACATTTGCTATTACAAGGTCCTATAGAAGCTTCCCTACTTATCTTCCAAGGTCTTTATGGTCTTGGCTCTTATAATTAGATCTTTGATCCATCTTTAGTTTTCATATAAGGTGTGAGATGGTGTTCCTCTAATTCTTTGGTTATTTATGTCCAGTCTCCAAGCACCATTTGTTGAAGAGGCCATTCTCTCCCAGTTGAGTGGAGTTGGTGGCCTTGTTGAATATCAAATGACTGTGTATGCGATGATCTATAGCAGAACTCTCAGTTCAGTTCCATTGGCTGGTATGTCTATTCTTGTGACAGTACCATGCAGTTTTGACCACTCTAGCTCTGTAGTATGCTTTAAAGTCAGGTAGTGTGATTGCTCCAATTTCATTTTACTTTTTCAATATGTCTTTAAATACTTGGGGACTCTTGCCCTTCCAAATAAGTTTCATAGTCTTTCCAAGTCATTAAAAAATACTGTGTTGATTTTTATTGGAATTGCATTAAATTTGTAGATTAGTTTAGGTAGGATAGACATCTAATGATATTTAGTCTACTTATCCATGAGCAGGGAATATTCTTCCATTTATTTAAGACTTCTTTGATATCCTGTAACAGTGCTTTGTAGTTTTCTGCGTATAAGTCATTTACTTCTTCAGTTAAACTGTTCCTAGGTATTTGGTTTTTTTAGTTTCTATCGTAAATGGTATTTTTTTCTTGATTTCCTCATCAGATTGCTCATTATTGGTATACAAGAATGCTACTGATTTTTTTTTTTGCATTGTTCTTATATCCTGTGACTTTACTGAACTCATAAGTTCTAGAAGCTTTGTTTCTGAGGGCATTCTATGTATAGGATCATGTTGTCTGTAAATAAACTTGTACTTCTTTCTTTCCAATTTTGAGGCTTTTTACATCTTTTTCTGGCTGCAGTGCTCATGCAAGCACTTCAAACACAATGTTACACAGGAGTGGTGACAGTGGGCATTCTTGTCTTGTGTCCAGTCTTAGAGCAAAAGCTCTTAGGATTTCACCATTTTATATGATTTAGCTGTTAGATTTTCATATATACCTTATGTTCTGTTGAGGAAATCTCCTTCTATTCCTGTCTTTTGGAGTGTTTTAATCAGGAAAGGGCATGTTTTGTCAAAAGCTTTTACTGCATCTGTAGAGATTATCATGTATTTCTATTCCTTTGATCTCTTTATGAGGTGTATTTTATTGATTGATTTTCTTATGTTTAACACTCTTTGCATACCCAGGATGAAACTCACTTAGTCATGATGTGTAATTTGCTTGATCTGTTGTTGAATATGATTAGCAAGTATTTTGTTGAGGATTTTAGCATCTAGGTTCATTAGATTGGCCTGTATTTTCCTTTCTTGTAGCATCTTCATTTGGGTTTGGTTTTAGGTTAATGTTCACATCATAGAATGAATTAGGCAATGTTCCTTCTACTTCGGTTTTTTTGGAAGAGTTTGAGCAGGATTGGTGTTAGTTCTTTCTGGAATGTTTCATAGAATTCACATGTGAAACAGGTCTGGGCTCTTGGTTAGGAGGTTTTTGTTGACTGTATCTGCTTACTTCTGATTGGTCTGTTGAGTTCATCTTTCTTCTTTCATCAATGTAGGCTGCTTGTGTGTTTCTAGGAATTTGCCCATTCTAAATTATTCTTGTTGGCATACAGTTTATCTAAGTATCCTCTTATGATAAACTTGATTTCTGTGGGGTCAGTGATGATATCCCTTTCCTCATTCCTTATTTTTTGTATTTGCATCTTCTTTTTTTTTCCTTGTTAGTGTAGTTAAGGGTTTATCAATTTTTTTTATGACTTCTTCTTTTTTTTAAAGATTTATTTTTATTTATTTAATTCCCCTCCCCTCCCCCGGTTGTCTGTTTTCTGTGTCTTTTTGCTGCGTCTTGTTTCTTTGTCCGCTTCTGTTGTCGTCAGTGGCACGGGAAGTGTGGGCGGCGCCATTCCTCAGCAGGCTGCTCCCTCCTTCGCGCTGGGCGGCTCTCCTTATGGTGCACTCCTTGCGCGTGGGGCTCCCCTACGCGGGGGACACCCCTGTGTAGCACAGCACTCCTTGCGCGCATCAGCACTGCGCATGGGCCAGCTCCACATGGGTCAAGGAGGCCTGGGGCTTGAACCATTCTTTTTCAAAAGAGATGAGCATTACCCACTTCCATCAACACCATTTTCTAGATTAGTGCATCTACAAATTTTTAATCTCCTCAGTGAGTGAAAGGAAAACATGGGAATGATATCTCCCCAAGTAGAAAATATCAATAAAGGGCTAGAAAGTAAAAATTTAGTGGAAATAGAAATTCTGGAGTTGAAAAGTAGAATGATATGAGAACTCTAGAGGTGGTCAACAACAGGTGTTTCCTTGACTAAAGAACTAAACAACTCCCTCAGCAGCCTGGAGTGTGCACCTTCCTATTTCAGTCCTTCCTCTCCCAGATCATGTGCACTCCAAGAGCAGTGAGACCTTCTCATTTTCTTATTAATTTTACTGGTCACTAGTGATGTTGAGTGAATTTTCAGACCCTTGCTCATGCTTAACTCACTGCAGATCCTGAGATTTAGGGTATAAAGAGGAGGGGATTTGGTCAATTATTGTGTTTTCAGAGACCTCTACTTCCTTCTGAGAACCAAAAACTTCACCCAGCCTGAATGAAAATATGGCAGTGGAGACACAGCTCTGTACTCAAATATATTCCACATCCTGGCCTCTGTGTCCCTATGAAATTTACAGGAAAATATTGCCCTCCATTAACAGGGAGAATTAGGACTCAAATTTTTGTGAACCCCAGTATCCCTCAGAGAATCCCACATATTCCTACCCAAGTCAACCAGATCTCAATGAAAGCCCTCCTCATGTTGTTTAAATTAGTCTATCCCAGTCTCACAAGGAAGAAAGGTGATTGTTTTCTCTATTAAAGACACTTATTGAAGCCATTTAAATTTGAGAATCGGTTTTTCCATTTCTGTAAAAAAAATGGCAGCTGGGATTTTTATAACTATTATATTGAATCTGTAGCTCCCTGTGTTAAGTATTGATATTAGAATAATATAATCCTATAATCTTTGAACAATGGATGTCTTGCCATATGTTAGGTCTTCTTTAGTTTCATTCGGTTTGTTTACTAGTGTTCATGTGTTTCATCCTTTCATTAAATTCATTCTTAGCTATTTTATTTGTTAGCGGCTGATTGAGTGGACTTATATTTTGTTGTGCTGTATAAACAAAACTGACTTTTGTGCATTTCTCTCATACTCTGCATGTTTGCTTTATGCCTTTATTGTTGCATTAGTATTGTGGCTTCTTTGGAATTATGTATTTAAAGGGGTATGTCATCTATAGGGATAGCTTTCCTTCTTCCATTGCAGTATGGATGACTTTATTTCTTTTTCTTACCCAATTGCTCTGGCTAGAACTTATAGTACAATGCTGAAAATCAGTGATGAAAGTGAGTTAACTTTATCTTGTTCATGAACTCTTGGGAAAGAGTTTCAGTATTTCACTCTTGAGTGTGATGTTAGCTGTGGATTTTTTAAATGCAGCTGTGAACAGAATAGAATGACTTCCACAAATGACCATCCATGTAGTGAGCAGCAGAAAGTCCCCAGATTATAGGCATCCTGTGAGTGCATTTTTGAAATCCTGGAATGTGAGTTAATTGTTGGATACCTACATTTTTATGATTTTGAAGAACTTAATTCTTGCTAATGTCCATATGTTCAACGTTTAATAATAAGATCATGATAGACTATGCCTGAAATATGTTGATGTGTTCTTAAATTTTAAAAATTCAATAAACCCCATTAAATGAATTTTTCTTTCTAGAGGTTATTTATAAAACAGTACTTTAACTAGAGTAAGAACAAGTATTAACCAGAATCCTTGAGGACCATGTGTGTGCCTGGTGATAGGTGTAAAGCCATATGGTTGTAATATTGTAGTCCAGATAGAAATGACCCTGAACCTTTTGAATATATATAGACTTTCATAGATCATTGATTTTGAAAATCTGTAGACATGTATAGAGAATGACTAGATTTTGGCAACATGGAAATATTTCTCCAGAGAGGAGTACATGTAAAAGGAACATTCAGTGGTCAGATGGAGAAAGAAAATAGACAAAAAAAAAAAAAGGTGTGGGAGAGGTAATGAATTGAGTGAAGACCCTTTTGGAAGAGTGGTGGAAGTACAGAATCTGAAAATATCAGGAAGAAAGCATCCATACTTTAAAACATTTCATAAAACATGTAGAAAGAGAAACAGATCTGTATTGTTGGAAAGCTATTTTCAGTCTCAATTCTGTCTATAAAATTTTTTAATCATATGGAAACCAAGAGAAAAAAACACTGTTATTTTCAAGTATCAAAGTAATATAGGGAGAAAAGGAGTAAGTGCAGAGTAATCCACAACAAAGGAATGAAAGCTCTTTGTCATGATCTATATTATGTACGGAAATATGCTTTCTGAAAAGTAGATAACAGGCATTAAGAAAATGAAATGCGTAATAAGATATAAATTTTTAAAACTCAAAAAGTGAATGAGAAGAAATAAGAAAAATGGAAATACAGTTCAAAATTGAAGTATAATCTCTAAGAAATAGGGTGACAAGATAATGCTTAAGTAGATAAAGTGAAGAGCTGAAAGGGCTGAAATATTAAATGGAGAATGTTCAAGATTAAAGAAAAACACTCAGAAGTTGAGGAATGGTTCCGATGATCCACTAGCTGAACTCTGGGTGCCTGAAGCAGGAAGTGGGTGGGGCCATCCCCAGTCCAGAGGCCTTGGGTGGGGCCTGCACAGGGGCAGTGCTGGAAGCTGCCCCGGCCCTTCCTCCCATGATGCTCAGCTCCAGGCTGCAGGCCTTGGCATGTGGTGTCCAGGCTCCTTCAGCCCAGCCTTTGGTGATGGCTGTGGCTGCTCAAGTGCTAGGCGGCCTTGAGCTCTGTACCCTGGGGATGTTTGCAGGAGGTGTTAGTCCTGTGCACTGGGGAGGGTGCAGACCTATGCTGAGTTTCTTATCCTTTAATACTGGACCTCCTGCTGCTGGAGCCCGAGGTGGTGCATTTGTCTTCATGGACCTGGGGGACTCCAGATCACTGATTTGTCAATTAAAATAAGTCCATGAACTGGATTTCCACAGAGTCATTAAATGGATGGATGAGCTCCAGGATGACTGTGTGCTCCCCCTTGTTGAGGGCAGTTCTGGTTTATGTCCTTTGTCCTGCCTTTTCATGTCACCCCCTCTCACTGAGTATCCTGATGTGACTTTATGTTACATGGTCATGCTATTAGGTCTATTTTGGACATTTCTTTAAAAAAGGTTGACTTAACTGAATAACTTAAGTTAAAAACTTGCAAAATATAGGCTGTACAATGAGACACAGGCATATATACTTGTGCCCGGATGGCCTATCCAGGAAGGATATGTGTGAAATTGGTAAGTGGGTGTCTGGGCAGGGGTAGAACTGTGGGAACAGGGGCTGGATGAAAGGGAGGCTTACCTTTCATTGTGTAGCCTTTTCAACATTTGATTTTTATTAAAAATGAGTTTTTCCTAAAAAATACACAATAATAAGATTCTGGGAAGAGATCATTACAGGCATTTGACATATGTCCTGTTTTGTGAATTTTCCTTCCAGGAGACCCCTAGTCAGCTGGACAATCCCAGACAATGGGACAAAATTTTGGTTTTATGTTCAAGAGAAATATTGGTATGTGGTTTTCCATTCTTTTAATATCTTTTTCTGATTTTGCCATTGGGGTAATGCTGACCTCATTGAGTGAGTTAGGAAATGTTCTCTCTGCTTTGTTTTCTGAAAGAGATTGTGGAGAATTGGTTTCATTTTTCCTTAAATGTTTGGTAGAATTTGCTATTAAACTATCTGAACCAGGTCCTTTGTTTTTTGGAATGTTATTAATTATCAATTCAAATTTTTAATGGTTATAGGGCTATTCTGATGATAAATTTGTTCTTGTGAGTTTTGATAATTGCATCTCTCAAGAATTTTTGAGTCATTACATCTAAGTTATCAAATTATTGGACATAGAGATGTTCATAAGTATTGTTTGATTATTCTTTTTTTTTAAGATTTATTTATTTATTTCACTCCCTTCCTCCCCCACCCCAGTTGTCTGTTCTCTGTGTCTATTTGCTGCATCTTCTTTGTTCACTTCTGTTGTTGTCAGCAGCACAGGAATCTGTGTTTCTTTTTGTTGTGTTATCTTGCTGCATCAGCTCTCCGTGTGTGTGGCACCATTCCTAGGCAGGCTGCACTTTCTTTTGTGCTGGGTGGTTCTCCTTACAGGGCACACTCCTTGTGCATGGGGCTCCCCTATGTGGGGGACACCCCTGCATGGGTGGCACTCCTTGCATGCATCAGCACTGCATGTGGGCCAGCTGCACATGGGTCAAGGAGGCCTGGGGTTTGAACCACAGACCTCCCATGTGGTAGGCAGATGCCCTAACCACTGGGCCAAGTCCACAACCCTGATTATCCTTTTAATGTCTGTGGAAGCAGTAGTGATGACCTCTTCCATTCCTGGTATTGGTAATTTTTATCTTCTCTATTTTATGTTTGGTTAGCCTAGCCAGAGGTTTATCAGTTTGATTAAATCTTTTCAAACAACAAACTAAGACTTTAGCTTGGGCATACATCTTCATTTCTATGTGATTAATGTGCAGGAGTGCACTTGCTTGGCCATATGATAAGTATATGTTTAGTTTTATAAGAAACTGCTAACTAGTTTTTAGAATGACTGTACCATTTTACATTCCCTTATGCAATGTATGAGAGATTTTTTTTCTTTATTCTCACCAGCATTTGGTATTGTCACCTTATGTTTCAGTTGTTTTAATAGCATGTAGTTATATATCATAATGATGTAGTTTGCATTTCTCTAATGGCTAATTATATCCAGCATCTCTTCCTGTACTTATTTCCCATCCATTTATCTACTATGGTGAAATGTTTGTTCATGTACATTGCCCATTTTCTAATAGGATTGTTTCTTTTTTATTTTTTCTTATTTCCCCTCCCCCCTTGCACTTGCTTGCTGTCTGCTCTCTGTGTCCATTCGCTGTGCAATCTTCTGTGTTTGTTTGTTTGTTTGTTTGTTTTTTGCTTGTCTCCCTCCTTTGTTGTGTCACCTTGCTGAATCGGCTCTCTGCAGCATGTGCGGGCCGGGCAGCGATCCGCAGCCTGTGGGCGAGCCTGCCTTCACAAGGAGACCCTGGAGATGGGAGCCCAACTGATTGAGCCACAGCCACTTCCCTGGTGTAGGAGAAATAAAAGCACCCAAGAGCACCCTGTGCACAGCCAACAAGGCATAGCTTATCAGTTGCCAACACGCTGTCTCTAAGGCAACCACACAGCTAAACAAAATAACCGCTGACCACGAGGTCAGACAGAATGGCAACCAGACCCTGTCCAGCTACACCACGTCTTCTTCCTCCTCTCTGAGCCCCTCTCCCTTTGTTTGATCCCCACCAATCAGGCAGTATGGTGTGAAAAAGCTCAGCCTAGGTGATCAACCTAACCGTCCCCCCTAGCTTATCCCTTTCCTTGTTTGGGCATATATTCACCCCCACCAATCTAATACCACCTAGCCCCCCTTCCCTATTGCCCTGAACTATAAATTGCTGTTTCTATGTTATAAAGTTAGACTTGGTCCAGAACCCTCTCTGGAGTGTGCATAGTCTCCGTATCCATCCTCACTCCCCTGGGGCCAACTAGTTTGAGCCCACTGGCCTGAGGGACACCTCAGTCTGGTGAAAAATAGTAGCAGTGTCACTCTGTGACACCCTGGATTGTTTTTTCATGGTTGAATTTCGAGAATTTTGGAAATTCTTTTAATTTATTCTAGATACCTGTGTGTTTTTTTATTTTTATTTTCTTGGTATTAAGCCCAGGGGTTGAACCCAGGACCTCATAAGTGGGAAGCCAGTGCTCTACCACTAAGCCACATGGGCTCCCCTAAAAATTTTTTGTTTGCTTGTTTTTTGTTTTTGTTTATTTTAGCGAGTACTTGGATCTGAACCCAGAACTTCTCTTGTGGGAAGCAAGTGCTGAACTGCTTGAGCCATAGCTGCTCCCAATATTGTAGATACCTATTCCAGATATCAGTTTCAGATAGTCTAGGTATGTGTTCTTTCTTTGTCATAGTTAAGTTTGCAAATATTATTCCCTGTCTGTAGTTTGCCTTTATACTTTCTTTTTTTCAGATCTGTAGTTTTAAAATTTTGGTGAAGAGCCATGTATCATTTTTATTTTTTTATGGATTTCATTCAATGCACTCTCTCTTCAGAATCTGTTTCCATGTTTTCAAATATCAAATAGTTTTGATGATACCCCAGTCTTTCTCTTGCCTAACATCACAACTCCATTGATATCTCTGCTTAAATATCACAATTTTAAAAAGCATTTTGTTTTCTTTATTTTTAAAGGAGCTTTAGATGCCATAGATATTCCATCAAAAATATAGTGGAATCCCATATATCCTACTCCCTCCCCCTAACACAGTTTTCCCCATGAACATCATCCTTCATTAGTGTGGTCCATTTGTTTCATGGGATGAGCACATATTGAAGCATTGCCGTTAAGCATGGTCTATAGTTTGAATGATGTTTCACACTTTGCACAGCACATTTTTATGTTTTGAGAAAATGTAGAATGACGTCTCTGTTATTGCAGTATGCAAAATTATTCCAGTGTTTGAAAAATGCCCCGTGTTATACCTATTTTTCCCTCTCCCTCCCCTCAGAACCTCTGTGTCCACTGCCTTTATTTATATCAATGTTACAAGTTCCTACATTATTAGAATAATAATAGTCTACTTTCATGCATAGTTGCATTCCTCCTGTTTGTTCATTCCTCTGCCCTTTGGAGTTGGGATTGTGTCACTTTCTTACCCCACAGTAATCCAGCAACAGCTACTTCAAATATGTGTAAAACCCGACCACCTGGTTTCCCTAACTGCTGCTGCTCTGTCTAATCCACCATATCACTTGCCTGGACTACTGTGGTAGCTCCCTAACTGGTCTGCCTTTGACCTGCTTGCCACTGTGGTCCATTCTTACCTAGCAGCCAGAATGATCCTGTTAAAACCTCAGGCAAGTCTTGGCCCTTGTTTTTCTTTACTGAAACCCCCATGCATTCCCAGCTTACAGTAAAATGCAAGAGTATTACACTGGACTACAAGAACCTCCACAATGTGTGTCCCAAGTGTTAAAAGCAGTTTTATTGAGATATAGTTACATACCATATAATCTATCCAAAGTGTACTTTAGTATAATTAGGGATGTGTGCATTCCTCACCACAATCAAGTTTAGGACATTTTCATCTCTCCTAGAAGGAAAGCCCTATACTCCTTAGAAGTCACCTCTCAGTCCCTCTGCCATTCCCCAGCCCTACATAACCACTAATTTCATTCCATCTCTATAGACTTATCTTTACATATGTATTAATGAAATCATAGAATATGTGGTACTTTGTGTCTAGTTTCTTTCACTTAGCTTAATGCTTTTTTAAATTACTGCAATTTTTTTAAAATGGGGGAAGTTGTATGTTTACAGAAAATTCATGTAAAAAAAGTATTCCTGTGTATACCTCTATTGTTAACTCTGCATTAATGTGTCAGCTTTGTGAGGATTGATGAATGAATATAAGATATTACTGATAACTATAATCCTTAGTTTACATTAGGTGTATTTTTTCCATCTACCTTCCTATTATTAACAATGTTTAATAGTGCCATACATTTGTTGTAATTCATGAAAGAAGAATCTTATATTTGTACTATTAACCTCAGTCCATCATCCATAACAGTTTTCACTTCATTAAACAATCCCATCTTTAGGCTTCTAGCTTTCCTTCTACTAATGTACATGATCTTAAACAAATTCTCTCAACCACATAGACAAACATATAATTCACAGTAAGGTCCTGCCATCACCACTATCCATTCCCAAACATTTACAATCAACCTGAACAGAAATTCTGCACAATTTAAATATCAGCTCTCCATTCTCTACCCCCATTCTATCCCTTGGTAACATATTCTAGATTCTAATTCTGTGAGTTTCATTCTTATCCTTAGTTCATATCAGTGAGATCATACAATATTTGTCCTTTTGTGTCTGGCTTATTTTACCAAACTTAATGTCCTGATGGTTCATCCATGTTGATGCATGTATCAGGACTTCATTCTTTCTTACAGCTGAATAATATTCCATCATATGTATTTACCACATTTTGTTTATCTATTCATCTTCTGGTAGTTATTTGACTTCCACCTTTTCTTTATTGTGCTCTGAGCATTGGCATACAAATACCTGAGTCCTTGCTTTCAAACCTTTTGGATATATATCCAGAAGTGGGATTGCCAGTTCATATGGTAATTTTAGGTTAATTTTTGAGTTACTGCCAAGCTGTTTTCCACAGCCAGTGCATTATTGTATATTCCTACCAAGAGTGTACAAGGTTTCCTATTTATATGCATCCTTACCAGTACTTGCTATTTTCCAATTTTAAAAATAATAGCCTTTTGAATGGGTGTGAGGATAGCTCATCATGCTTTTGATGTGCCTTTCCCTAATGGCTAGTGGACTTGAGCACATTTTCATATGCTTATTTATCATTTGTATATCTTCTTTATAGAAATGTCTATTTAAATACTTTGCCCATTTTTAATGGGCTTATTTGCCATGCCCACCTCCCTTGGAGCTCATGCAGTGACCAAGCTCTGTCTTCCTTCTCCA
Source organism: Dasypus novemcinctus (assembly GCF_030445035.2). Taxonomy (NCBI): domain Eukaryota; kingdom Metazoa; phylum Chordata; class Mammalia; order Cingulata; family Dasypodidae; genus Dasypus; species Dasypus novemcinctus. The sequence goes on from NW_026688149.1 coordinate 1,294,637, forward strand.
CTTGTCACTGCCTGTTTCCTTGATGTGGAAATAGCCCCTCACCACTTGGCTGCTTTCTCCTCCTCTTTTGATCCCCAGCCCCAGTCTTGTCTTTTCTGACTTTGGTAACATTTTTTTTTTTGAGGTACCAGAACTGGGCATTGAACCTGGGACCTTGTATGTGGGAAGATGGCACTGAACCACTGAGCCACATAGGCTCCTTTGAGTTGGTTTATTCATTTCTTTCCTTGTTTGTTTTCAGGAGGCACCAGGAACCAAACCTTGGACATCCTATGTGGGCAGCAGGTTGAACTTCATCAACTCACAGCATCTTTCTTACCTGCTCTGTTATCCTACCACTGACCACTCTTCTTCAAGTTGTATTTGCTGATTCTTTATCTCTTGTTCCCTGGACTGTAAGTCACTCCCATAAGGTTTAATTCATCTCTCCTTGCCCTGTGTCGAGCACAGGGTCACCTAAACTGTCACCATGCACTCACTGTTTATTTAATAGAGTATAAAGAGTGGAGACAGTGGCTCTTTCCACCATCTCTATGATGACTGTCCTGGCTGGGGAGGTGGTTTCAGACCATAATATTTGCAGCCCTTGGATGTAGTTGAAGCTCAACCGTGGGTTTTGAGGGAAGCCCAACTTGGATGGAATTGTGACTCTGTGAAGTCATTTCCACAGTGGTTTAGCCTAAAGTCAGACTTCCCTGTACTTACATCCTGACATGTACTTGGTGAGTCACTTCAGGAGAAGTACTTTGAGATCTTTGTACCTATCCCTCATCTGTAAAATGGTAATTTTAAAAAATACCTAATTTTTAGACCTTGTTTTATAATTGAAATCTAATTTTAGCTTGCCTGACTCCCCAGATAGTCTCCTTCCAGTGCTGTTCCCCAGAAAGGAGAGTGATGGACTCAGTGGGTCCCATGATTTAAAAAAATTTTTTTTAATTTATTAAAGTATACCACTCATACATAAGCATACATAAACAATAAATGTATAATAATAGTTGTGAATTTACAAAACAAACATATATAGCATCATACAGGACTCTCATGCCTCACTCTACCACCAATACCTTGAATTGTTGTTAAACATTTTTAACTAATGATTAAAGAGCATTGTCACAATATTACTACTAACCAAAGTATTTTCTCCCAACCCACCCTATTATTATCTTTATATCATTTATATGTGATCATTCATAATAAGTATGGTAAAAATTGTGAACGTAGAAAACAAACATGTATACCATCATGCAGGGGTCCCATATACCACCACCAACACCTTGCATTTTCATGAGATGTTTCTTACAAATTATGAAAGATTTTTGTCAAAATCTTATTGTCCTTATCTTACATTTGGTGTATTTTTCCCGCAACCCACCCTATTATTATTTTTTAAGTACATTTTTATGGCAGAAGTTGTAAACTTACAAAACAATCATGCACATGTACAGAATTCCCAAACAACACCCCTCTATCTGAACATTTGTTACAGACCAGATAATATCATCTGATTGTTACCATGACCATAGTGTACATTTGGCACACATTTTCCTTACTGCCCCATTATCAACACAGTACATCTTTGGCATAGATGCAAGAATATTATATCACCAATGCTAACGAGAGTCCATAGCTCCCTCCAGTTGTATTTTTCCCATGCTTCTCCACATTCCCACCACCTTACAGTAGTGATGTACATTTGCTTTAGCTAACAAAGACACTCTTGCATCTGTACCATCAAACACAATTCTCATCCACTTCTTGGTTTACTATGCTATTCAGTTCCTAGATTATTCTTTAGCATTTTGTCAATTGGCATTTCATATCTAGAATACCATTTTCAGCCACATCCCCATTTATAAACTAGCTTTTACTCACTATATGTTACCATCTACTCTATACATTTCCACACTTTTACAGCAAAACTAATTAAAACTTCTACATACATTAACCATCAGTAGTTCATCTCAGTCCTCCTCTTATCTTCTTTAAGAATCCGCCACGTACCACCAAGTCTTGAAGATACTTTCCTACAATTTCTTTAGAAGTTTTATGCTTCTTGTTTTTATTTTTAGGTTTTTGCCCATTTTGAGTTAATTTTTGGATAAGGTGTGAGATAGGGGTCCTCTTTCCTTCTTTTGGCTATGGATATCCAGTTCTTTCAGCACTATTTGTTGAATGGACTATTGTGCCTGAGCTGTGTGGGTTTGACAGGCTAGTCAAAATTGGCTTGACCATATCTGTGAGGGTCTATTTCTGAACCATCAAATTGATTCCATTGATCTAAGTGTCTGTCTTTATGGCAGTACCATGCTTTTTTTAAACCACTATAGTTAGGAAATATGATTTAAAGTCTGGAGGTGAGAGTTTGCTTTTCCTTTTTAAGATGTTTCTGGCTATTCAGGATCCCTTACCCTTCCAAATAAATTCTATAATTGTGTTTTCAATTTAAAAAATTCTGGTGGAATTTTCATCAGGCTTGCATTGAATCTGTATATCAATTTGAATAGAATTGACATCTTAATGATATTTAGTCTTCCAATGCATGAGCATGGAATAGTCTTCCGATTATTTAGAACTTTAAAAATAAATTTTTTAACATTGAGTTTTTATGAATACAAGTACCTTACATCATTGGTTAAGTTTTCATTATATTGGGCTTCAATTTTCAGGAAGTTTTGGATCACAGAGTGGTTCAACAATGGCAGCGGAGGAATACTGGTATAGGATACTATTGACAGGTGATATATGGCTGACAGGGAGCTATACAGGGCATATGTCCAGGGTGCATGGTAATGTTTGGATATACTCATAGTGGCAACAATTAAAAACTACAGCTGGGGGGGGGTACTGGGTTCCTGACCAGGGGTGCTCTGTCATGGTCACTAGGGGAGCAGTGGCAGTCCCCCAGGTGCAACGGTAAGGACCAGGAAGAAATGAGGGTCCAACAGTGAGAGCATGAGACTAATGACTATGCTTGTGAGCCTATATGCCTGAAATAAGAACAAGGCCTAGAGCAGCACTGTGCCTGGGAATTTCCTCCTGACAGTCTTTATGTTACTCAAATGTGGCCAGTCTCGAAACCAAACTCAACATGTAAATGCAATGCCTTCCCCCCAGCGTGGGACATGACACCTGGGGATGAGCCTCCCTGGCACCGAGGGATCACTCTCAAGTACCAACTGATGATGCAACTGGAAAATGACCTTGAATTGAAGGTTCAATGCGGATCCAGCAGAATATCCCTGTCTACATATAATAACATGACTTTAAAATGCTGTTTGACCTAATGTAAGGGGGAAATGGAAAGGAGAAATGAGTTTATATGGCTACGAGTCTCTAAAAAAGAGTCTGGAGGCTGTCAGAAGGATTGCCCTTATGCACAACTGAGCAGAATCTAAGAGACAGATGAAGTAGATACAACCCCAGGTATTGGTTCCTTTGAGGGCTAATGAGACCCATGGGCTATATGGTCATGGCAGATGGGGTTCACTGCCATGTCAGATGGCCCTTCTTTGGAGCTGGTGTTTCTGTGTGATGAAACTGAATTCAGATGGAATCTCTTTTCATTAGACTTTCATGCTACTTTACTGGAATTGTAGTTGGTGTTTGGGTTTAAGATATATTTAGGGGATTTGAACCTCTGGACTGACAATATGATAACCAGGCCCTGAGCCTCAACAGACTTCAGCTCCTACAATCTGATTTATTGGACTCACCTCACTCAGCTAAGATGGAGTTGAAGAAGGACAACCACCACACCATGGAGCCTAGAGTGCCTACAACTGAAAGCAGGAGGATTGCATCCAGTATCCATGTGGAATCTGAGCCTCCTCTTGACATAGAGATGCCACGGACATAACCAATCCAAGATCCACAGAGAAAAGGTGGCATTGGAGTGGGAAAAGTGGACATGGTGGCTGATATGGGTATGGGGAATAGCAGGAAGAGATGAGATGTGGAGGCGCCTTTGGGACTTAGAGTTGCCCTGGATGGTGCTGCAGGGGCAATCACCAGACATTGTAAATCCTCCCAGGGCCCACTGGATGGAATGTGAGAGAGTATGGGCCATAATGTGGACCATTGACCATGAGATACAGAGATGCCCAGAGATGTACTTACCAAATGCAATGGATGTATCATGATGATGGGAGTGAGTGTTGCTGGGGGGCGGGGGGGAGTGGTGGGGTGGGGGTGGTGGGGTTGAATGGGACCCCATATTGTTTTTTTAATGTAATATTTTTACAAAATCAATAAAAAAAACCACAAAAACTGAAAAAAAAAGTTTATTCTTGACTATTTGAATTTTATCTGCCATATTTTATTTTCACCATTCTTTTCCACTTTTACTTTTTTTGATATAATCTTCATTTCTAGATTCTCTTCCAGGCCTCTCTCTCCTGTCTTTTCTTGTCAGGGTCTAGCACACCCTTTAGTATTTTCTGAAAATCTTGTCTCTTAGTTAGAAATTCTCTCCATTTCTCTTTGTGAATATTCTAATCTCACCCTAAGTTTTGAAAGACAGTCTTGCTGGATATAAGATCCTTGGCTGGAAGTTTTTCTCTTGTAGTATCTTAAATATATCAGGCCACTGTCTTATTGCCTTCCTGGTTTCTGAAGAGAAATCAGCCCTTAATCTTATTGGATATCCCTGATATTATGCATTGCTTTTCTCTTGTTGTTTTCAGAATTCTCTTTGTCTTTGGCATCTAATATTCTGGTTAGTATGTGTCTCAGAGTTGATTTATTCAGAGTTTTTTGGATGGGAGTACATTGTGCTTCTTGGACATGGATATCTATGTCCTTCAATAGGGTTGGGAAATTTTCTACCATTATTTCTTCAAATATTCCTTCTGCCCCTTTTCCCTTCTCTTCTCCTCTGGGTCACCCATGACATGTATGTTTGCACATCTTTTGCTGTCATTTAGTTTCCTGATTCCTTGTTCATTTTTTCCCATTCTTTATCTGTTCTTTTGTATGTTCACTTTCAGAGGCCATTTCTTCCAGCTCATCAATCCTTTCTTCTGCCTTCTCAAATCTGCTATTATATGATTCCAGTGTTTTAAAATTTCATTTATTGCACCTTTCATTCTGAGATCTGCTTATTTGCCATGTATGCTTTCAAATTCTTCTTTGTTCTCCTTCAATGTCTTCTTAATATCCTTAATCTCTTTAGCCATCTCAGTGGATTTATTAATGAGATTTGTTTGAACTTCTATAATTAGTTGTCTCAACTCCTTTCTGTGATCTGGTGGGTTACCTTGTTCCTTTAACTGGGTCATATCTTCCTATTTCTTGGTGTGGATTATAATTTTTGTTGGTGTCTTGGCATTGGGAGTAGTAAAGTATTTATTCTGGGTGTAGTTTTTCTCTTTAGTTTATGGCTTTCTGCCCTTTCTCCTTTGCTGGTTGTGTAGTAGGAGCCAAGGATGTCGTTGGTGCTCTAAGCTGTGGAGGCTTAAGCTGCCCTCATTACTCAGGGACTGATGAAGCTTCTTTCAACTTTCTCCTTTGCCAGGGGTAGGGACAGAATCACAGCTGTGTGGAATAATTCAAGACATGCAGGCCTAGACCATAGTTGCCTAGAGAGACTGATGAAGCTTCACACCCCTTTCAATCCTGCCTGGGTCAGGGATGGAGCTGCAGGTGTGGGCAGCAATCTATGCATTGCAGGTCCAAGATGACCATGGTTGCCTTGGTAGACTTCTGATTATTCAGTCCGTGTCAGCTAAAGGTTCCTGCAGTTACATAGGCTGGTGCAGGAACCACTAGGTTCCTCCCTGCCAGAGGTGGGGCTGAAGCCTAGGATAGGACTGCTGTCTGATCTGGATGAAAGAAACTGGTCCCTATGGTCACCATGATTTTTGGTCAGCCTGGCTCCCTCTCCTGCTGGGGGCAGAGTTAAAATGGTGACCACCAGCCTGTTTCTGACTTGGACAGGTTCATACTTTAGCTGTTCTTAGGGTTAGACTCTAACAAGCTGAATTTACTAATGAGTAGCTGAAATCAGTGGTCAACCATCTCTTCCTCCCCTGTTTTTGGGAAAATGGAGCTTCCATTTCCAGCCACAGGATAGCTCTTGGGGTGGCTTGTGCTGCTATAGTAGGATATTCAGTGGTGTCTTCAACTTGGCCAGTAATTTCCGAAGAGGCTAATGCAGGTCTCCCAACTTCCTCCCTGCTGGAGATGAGGCTGGGTCCTATGCTAGAGCTGCAGTCTGATCTGGATGGAAAGGTGCTGGTCCCTACTGGCACTGGGATTTTTATTCTGTCCTGCTTCCCCTTGATGGCAGCTCCCAGCCTCTTTCTGACTTAGGTTCAAACTTTAGCTGTTCTTAGGATTATATACTGTAGCCCTCTGAATTTACTCATCAGTAGCTGAAGTTGATGCCCAACTACCTTTTCCCTCCCCATTTTTGGGAAGTGTAGCTTTCAATTCGAGTCATGGAATACCTCCTGAGGTAGGTTGTGCCACCAGTGGCAGATGGGCCCTGGCCTCTGGGGTGTGATGTGCTCTACTTAAAAGTCTTCTCTGCACATGGGCAGACTCCTCCTTCCATTCGTTCAGGATGTTGCTGGATGCTCTTCTGGTCCCCTGGGGCCCCTAAACAGCTGCTTAGCTAGCTCCAGATAGCTCACGGTGTTTACTAACTGTCCTGTAGCAGGAGCTGACTCTAGGAGGTCCTCACTCTGCCACCATCTTGCTGGTTGTCCGGTCCTATGCTTTTTTTTTTTTTTTAAGACAAATTGTCCAAGAATATTTCATATCTTAGGCATACGCATTTCACTGTTTACAGAGCAGAGGTGAATTTTCATCTCTTGTTCACTCTGGTCCTAGTGCCTTGATGCCAGGCCCACACTCTCTAGGTGAGCTGTGTTTTGTCTAAACCTTAATTAAAAGCAAAAAAATCACCAGCTTCAAAACACTGAGTGTATCACTTGTGTTTTATTGTATATACAAGTGATGATGCAGCCTGTTCCATAGTCAGAGTCCCCTTCCCTGGGCCCACTGTCTTGGGCATCCACCTGTGTCTCCCCCCCTTCAGGGGAGGAGAAGGGGCCTCTTCACCTTCTGCTCCCCATCTACCATTCCCTTCCCCAGGTCATTTTTACCCTGGGCACCCCATCTATCCTTTCCTTGGATCCACTATATATTGGACTCCCAGACCTTAAAGTCCAAACACATTTTTAATGTTTATGTGTCAGGCTTCAACTCAGGTTTCATTTATTTTGCTGCTTTCCCCACCCCATTAGCTGGGACATCAGAAACTTAAAGAGTTAAGCCTGGCTTCATCCCTCTCCAATTGTGTGAGTCAATGGCTTCTCTGTAGTTGATTTACAGATCAGAGATATATTATTGAAAAGAAAAAGAATCAGGCTTTATTTATAAAACATCTGGAAGCCTGATGAGGAAGATGGGCAGGGCAGGAGGCACCTGTGGCAGCAGTGGGCTCAGCCAGCTCCATGTCTGGAGCAGACAGGCCGAGGCCTCCTCTCCTGCCTGAGTAATCTGGCTGCTGGGATCCTACTAGATGACAACCCAAACCCCCAACTTCAGGAATGAACCTGCAGGGAATGCAGAGGAAATGGAAACCTTCATCTTTGGGGCTCCAGCTGGCTCTAGGAATGAAGAGAACAGGGGTTGATTTGTATGACACATTTAAACTGGGCAACCTCAGATCCAGCCTGTGGACAAGGCTTTTTTTTTTTTTAATTTTATTTATTTCTGCCCCCCTCCATTTTTGCTCTCTGTGTCCATTTGTTGTGTGTTCTTCTGTGTCTGCTTGTATTCTCATTAGGCAGCTCTGGGAGCCAATTCTGGGACCTTCCAGAGTGTGAGAGGGTTGATCATTTTCTTGTGCCACCTCAGCTCCCTGATTTGCTTTATCTCTTTTTGTGTCTTCTCTATATCTCTTTTTGTTGCATTGTCTTGCTGCACCAGCTCTCCATGTGGGCCAGCACTCCTGCATGGTGCAGCTCCCCATGTGGGGCAGCACTCCACATGTGCCAGCTTGCCACATGGGCCAATTTGCCTTCACAAGGGGGCCCTGGGCATCAAACCCTGGGCCTCCTGTGTGGTAGATGGGACCCAGTTGCTTGAGCCTCATCTGCTTCCCAAGGCTGCTGCTTGAGGTTCCACTCCTCGGGCCAGCATTCTCCTCTTAGATCCTGAGATGGTGGAGCCCCACCTGGAGAGAAGTGAATGGGCTGAGGGCCCACAGTTTTGTCTCATGCAAAGCCCTGCCTCGTGATGACAGAACCCTGAAGGCAAGGTTTCTCCTGGTGGGTTGGTAGGAATAAAGGTTGGGATGGATGTGCATGTAAATCCAGTATGGCTCTGAGAGGTGCTGAGCCTCCACCAGAAGAAGTAAGGGGACCCTGCTGGGGCAGGCCCCTGGGTGTCTGGCAGCTAGTAAAGGCATTAATGCCTCCAAACACAGGGTTCCTCTCAGGGGTGCCGGCTGCCACAATGGCTATAGGGGTGCTCTGGCTCCAGGGCCCCAGGGTTTCAGGCCCAAGCTTACCCCATAGCAGTTTGTGGTGTGGGGCCCCACTCGTTTCTGCTCTTACACCGAGTGCTTGAATGCTGGAGCACAGATTTATGACCTCCACTTGGCTCCCAGAGCTCTTACATCCTGCTGAAACCCCCAACCTGGAGCTGGCTGGGGAGTGCTGCCAATTGTTGAGCATCACTGCCTCATGTTGGGATTGAAATTGGTCACAGCACAGGGCCTGTTGGTGGCAGCTGCAAAGCCAGAGGCATTGGCTGTGCCAGAAGACAATACAGGGGGGGTGGACCCACAGGCCCGCTGGAGCCTGGCATAGGTGCCCAAGGTGGAACTTGTGGGTATCAACCCCCCAAAGCTAACTGGTGCTACTCAGGGGTGTCTGGCCTTGAGGAGAGGTGGGAGCTGCCAGGTTCACAAACTGGAAAGAATGGTCAGTGCTGATGAGTCCATGAGGCTGCCCACCATGAACTTAGGGTGAAAGGGGTCTTTACACTTTGGGGTGGGGTTGCAGGACCCAAGTGTGGGTCGGCTGGGGGTGCCTGTGGCTGAGGCAGTGCTGCCACTGGTGTTGTCTAAAGTGCCGGATCAGATGGGAAGAAGGCACTGAAGCCAGTGGGTGGCCCACAGAGGAGGAGTGGGGGAAGGGATGTGTATTCATCAGGGTGACCCCAAGGTTGGAAGATGGTAGGAAACCAAGCCTACAGATATGCTGGTTGACTTGTTGTGGAATTCTTTTTTTTTTTTTAATTCATTGAAGTATATCACTTATACACAAAATATATAAACAATAAGTGCATAGTAATAGTTGTGAACTTGCAAAACAAACATATTTAACATCATACGGGGCTCTCATACTTCACTCTGTCGCCAATGCCTAACATTGTTGTGAATCATTTATAACTAATGAATAAAGAGCATCATCAAAATATTACTACTAACCAAAGTATCTTACATTTCGTGTATTTTTCCCCTAACCCACTCTTTTATTTTTTATGATTTATACATTTACAGGCATAAACAATGTATATAGTAAAAGTTGTGAACTTACAAAACAAACATGCATAACATCATACAGGAGTCCCATACATTAACCCAACACTAACACCTTGCATTGTTATGAGACATTTGTTCAAATTATGAAAGAATATTGTCAAAATCTCACTACTAACTACAGTCCTTATCTTTCATTTGGTATGTTATTCCTCCAACATACCCTATTATTACTTTTTACATTTCTTTAATGACAAAGTTGTAAACTTACAAAACAATCATACACATGTGCAGAATTCCCATGTAACAATACACCACACTGTGGTGGCACATTTGTTACAGATTATGTGATGACATCATCAGATTATTACCAGGTCCATAGTTTACATTTGGCACACTTTTTCCATGCCTCCCCATTATCTAAACAGTACATCCTAGGCATAGATGCATAAATGGTACATTATTACTGTTAACCACAGTCCATAGGTCATTCCAGTTGTATATTTTTCATGCTTCTCCACATTCCCACCACCCTGCAATATGTATATCTGCAGATGTATATCTTCTCTAGTTCACAAAGGACACTCTTGCATCTGTACCATCAACCACAATTCTCATCCACCTCTGGGTTTACTGTGTTATTCATTCCCTAGAATATTCTCTAGCTTTCTGTGAATTGACATGTACATCCCTAGACTACACTTTTCAGCCACATTCCCATTTATACACCAACTGTAACTCACTATAATATATTACCATCAACTCTATATATTTCCACCCTTTTACAGTAAGGTTAATTAAAACTTCTACATACATTAAACATAAGTAGTCCATCTCAGCCCTGCTCTTATCTCCTTTAAGAATCTACCATCTGCAGTAGTGCTCCAAAATGTGTTCACCCAGTGCGATGAGTGTGCCACAATGATGGGTGAGGTTGTTGGTATGGGAGGAGTGGGGTAGGGGGTGTGGGGAGTACAATTTTTAGTGTAACATTTTTTGTGATGTAAGTATCTTCAAAAAATACAATTTACAAAAATGATGGGGTTGGGGCTTGGGGAGTGGATTATATGGGAACCTCTGATGTTTTTTAATGTAACATTGTTTGTGCTCTATTAACTTTAATTTTAAAAAAGTATTAAAAAAAAAAAAGAATCCACCACCAACCACCAGGTTTTGAAGATATTTTCCTACATTTTCTTTTAAAAGCCTTATGGTTCTTGATTTTATATTTAAGTTTTTGTTCCATTTTGAGTTAATTTTTTTTTAAGATTTATTTATTTATTTTTTACTTATTTATTTTATTACCCCCGCCCCAGTTGTCTGTTCCCTGTGTCTATTTGCTGCATCTTATTTCTTTGTCCACTTCTGTTGTCGTCAGTGGCACGGGAAGTGTGACGGCACCATTCCTGGGCAGGCTGCACTCTCTTACACGCTGGGCAGCTCTCCTTATGGGCGCACTCCTTGCGCGTGGGGCTCCCCTATGCAGGGGACACCTCTGCATGGCACAGCAGTCCTTGCGTGCATCAGCACTGCGCGTTGGCCAACTCCACACGGGTCAAGGAGGCCCGGGGTTTGAACTGCGGACCTCCCATGTGGTAGACGGACACCCTAACCACTGGGCCAAGTCCATTTCCCTTGAGTTAATTTTTGTATAAGTTGTCAGGTAGGGATACTTTTTCCTTCATTTAACTATGGATATCCAGTTCTCCCAGCACCATTTGTTGAATGGACTGTCTGCCTGACCTGGATGGGTTTGGCAGGCTAGTCAGAAATCTCTTGACCTTAGATGTGAGGGTCTGTTTCTGAAACCATCAATTTAGTTCTATTGGTCTATGAGTCTGTCTTTATGCCAATACCATGCTGTTTTTAACAACTGTAGCTAGGTAATATAGTTTAAAGTCCAGAAGTGAGAGTCCTCCAACTTTGCTTTTCTATTTTAAGATGTTTCTGGCTTTTCAGGACCCCTTACCCTTCCAAATAAATTTCCATTTATTTTTAAAGTGCTGGTGGAATTTTTATCAGGAATGCACTGAATCTTTATATCAATTTGAGTGGAATTGACATCTTAGTGACATGTAGTCTTCCAATTAATGAAAATGGAATGTTCTTCCAAATATATAGGTCTTTTTTTAAATTTCTTTAGCAGTGAGATGTGGTTTTCTGAATACAAGTGCTTTAGAATATTGGTTAAGTTTATTTGTAAGTGTTGGGGTTTTAGCTGTCATATTTTATTTTTATCACTGTTTTTAGACTTTCAGTTACTTTGACTGATATAATCTTCATTTTTAGACTCTCTTCCAAACCTCTCTTTCATGTTTTTTCTTTACAGGCTATAACACACCCTAACCTTTCCTGCAGAACTGGTCTCTTGGTTATAAATTCTCTCCTTTTCTTTTTATCTGTGAATATTGTAAACTCACCCTCAATTTTTAAAGACAATCTTGCCAGGTGTAAGATTCTTCTCTGGCAGTTTTTCTCCTGCAGTATCTTAAATATATAATACCACTGTCTTCTTGCCTCCATGGCTTCTGATGAGAAATTGACATTTAATCTTATTGGGTATCCCTTACATATTATGCGTTGCTCTTCTCTTGCTGCTCTCAGAATTCTTTCTTCATCTTTGGCATTTGACATTCTGATTAATATGTATCTGAGTTGGTCTATTTGGATTTATTCAGATGGGAGTATGTTGTGCTTCTTGAATGTGGATATCCATGTCCTTCAATAGGGTTGGTTAATTTTCTACCATTATTTCTTCAAATATTCATTCTGCCTTTTTTCTCTTCTCTTCTCTTCTTCTTCTGGGACACCCATGTCACTGTTTGCATATCTCTGGCTATCATTTAGTTCCTTGAGACCTTGTTCAATTTTTTCCATTCTTTTCTTCATCTGTTCTTTTGTCTGTTTTATTTCAAGGGCCATTTCTTCAAGCTCACCAATCCTTCTGTCTCCTGAAATCTGTTATTATATGATTCATGTGTATTTTTAAACTCATTTATTGTTCCTTTCATTCCCATAAGATCTTCTCTTTTTCTATGTATTCTTTCAAATTCTTCTTTGTGTTCATCCAATGTCTTCTTAATATCCTTAATCTTTTTAGCCATCTCATTGAATTTGTTAAGATTTGTTTAAACATCTATGATTAGTTGTCTCAACTCCTTTATGTCATCTGGAGGCCTATTTTGTTCCTTCAACTGGGCTGTGTCTTCCTGTTCCTTGGTGTGGATTGTAGCTTTTTTGTTGGCGTTTCCACATCTGACTTGTTAGAAGTATTTATTCTGGATACATTCTTTCTCTTTAGTTTAGGGCTTTCTGCCCTTTCTCCCTTGCTGATTGTGCAGTAGGAGCCAAGGATATAGTTGGTGCTGTGAGCTGTGGAGCCTCAGGCTGCCCTCATTTCCCCAGGGACTGTTGAAGCTTCTCCCAACTTTCTCCTTTGGCAGGTGTCGAGACAGATCCATAGCTGTGTGTAATAATCCGAGTTTTGCAGGCCTCAATTGTGGTCACCCAGAGTGACTGATTAAGCCTCAAGTCCTTTTCTCCCCTGCCTAGGGGAGATGGAGCTGCAGGTGTGGGCAATAATCTATGCCATGCATGTTCAACATGACTATAGTTGCCCCAGTAGAGTTCCCACTATTCAGTCTCCTCACTGAATGTACCTGCAGTTACCTGGAGAGGGTGGTGCAGGCTCCATCTGCTTGCTCTCTGCTAGAGGTGGGGCTGAAGCCTAGGCTAGGCCTGCAGGCTAATCTGGGTGAAAAAAGCTGGTCTCTACCAGCACTGTGATTTTCAGGTAGCCCAGCTTCATCTCATGCTCCGGGCAAAGTCAAAATGATATCTACTGGCCTCTTTCTGACTTGGATAGGTGAAAACTTTAGCTGTTTTTAGGGTTGTACTTCAGCCTGCTGAATTTACTAATTAGTAGATGAAATTGGTGGCCAAGCATCTCTTCCTTCCCTGTTTTTGGGAAATAGAGTTTCCAATTCCAGCCACAGAAGAGCTCCTTAGATGGCTTGCACCACCAGTGTAGGATGATAACTGGCATCCATTGTGTGGCCTGTATTTTTCCAGAGAGGCTGGCAAAGTTCCCTCCAAGTTTCTCCATGCTGGAGGCAGGGCTGGGGCTTGGCCTAGAGCTGCAATCTAATCTGGATGGAAATAAGTTGGTCCCTGCCTGCACTGGGATGTTCAGTCCATCTGCCTCCCTTGTGCCTGGGGTTAAGTTAACATGGTGGATACCAAAATCTTCTGACTTGGATAGGTTCAAATTTTAGCCATTCTAAGGATTATACTTTCACCTGCCGAATTTACTAATCAATAGCTGAAGCTGGTGTCCAGTCTTATCTTCCTGCCCATTTTTGGGAAATGGAGCTTCCAATTCCAGCTGTGGAATAGCTCCCGAGATGGCTTGTGCCTCCAGTGGAGGATGGGCACTGGCCTCCAGGGCATGGTGTGCTCTACTTTTGAATCTTTTCTGCAGATGGGCAGTCTCCTTCCTTCCATTCTTTCAAGAATGTTGCAGGATGCTCTTCTGGCTTCCTGGAGTCCCCAAACAGGTGCTTTAGATAGTGTTGTGTGATTACGAACTGCCCTGTAACAGGAGCTGACTCTAGGAACTCCTTACTCTGCCACCATCTTGTTAGTTGTCCTTGAATTTTGGATATTTTATATATAGGTCTAAAGTTTCCTTTTACATTTTTGTTGTTTATGTTTCTTTGTTGAGAACTATCTTTTCTTTCATTCCAGTAGGATTTACCTTTCTCATTGAGCAGAGACTGATTTATCAGATAATTCCTTCTGTGGTTCATTTGGGACTGTATTGGCTGATTGTTTTTTCCCCTGGAGAATAAATGAGATTTTTCTTGTTCTTTCTACATTATGTTGTATAATTTGGGATGATATCTTGGTTGTGTGTGCTTATTATATAGTTAGAGACTTCTGAAAGATTGTTTTGACTAGTTGGTGCCTTGCTATTCCATATGAATTTGAGGATCTTTTTCCATTCCTAAAAAAGGTTGTGGAGATTTTGATAGTTATTGTATTTAATCTGTAGATCACTTCAGATAGTACTAATATTGTAACAATATTAAATCTAAAAAAAAGGACATATATCTTGTCATTTATTTAGGTCATCATTAATTAAAATTAGGTCAGATTTAATTAAGTGCTTTGGAGTTTTCAGTGTATGGGTCATTCATCTCTTTATTTAAATTCATTATCAGGTATTTTATTCTTTTAGAGTCTATAGTGAATGAAATTTTATAAAAGACAGTTTTTATTTTTTCAAATGTACTTAGGTTACAGAAAATGTTACACAAAAAATATAAAGGATTTCTAAATGCACCATTCCAAACACCTTCCACCCTTCCCCACATTAACAACTTCTTTCATTAATGTGGTACATTCATTGCAATTGATGAACACATTTGGAGCATTGCCATGAAGCATGGATTAAAGTTTACATTCTTTATACTCACTCTCACTCAATTCTTTAGGATATATAGTGGCCTGTATCTGTTTTTGCAGTGTCATTAAAGACAGTTCCATGTTCCAAAAATGCCCCCATATTACACCTCTTTTTCCCTTTCTCTGCCTTCAGCACCTCCAGTAGCCACTGTCTCCACATCAATGATATAATTTCTTCCATTGCTGGAATACCAATAAGTCTATGGTAGAATATCAGTAAGTCCACTCTCATCCATATTTTATTCCCCAATCCTAAGGATTCTGGGATGGGGATACCTACTCCACCTCTAATTGAGAGGAGGCTTCAGTCCTATATGGCTGATGGATGACTCTCTTGCTTGCAGTTGTAGACTCTCGTTTCCTTGGTATGGTGGTTGTCCATCCTCACCTCCATCTTAGTTACCCTGGGTGATGCCAATGAACTGCAGAGTAGGTGTTGCAGCTACTGGAGTTGATGTTTAATGCCCATTTCAGATTGTTCTTTCCTGGCACAGAAAAAAAAAACTGATTTTTTTTAGTGTTTATCTTAAACCCTGTAACTTTTCTGACTTTATTTCCTCTAGTAGATTTCTTATGGATTCTTTGGGATCTTCAATATGAAGGATCATACCATCTGAGAATACTGGTAGTTTTTGATTTCTGATTTGAATGCCTTCCTCTTTTTTTGCCTAATAACCCTGGCTAGAGCTTCCAGTTTAATTTTGAATAGAAGTGGTAGCAGTGGGCATCCTTGTCTTGTTCTTGACCTTAGGCTTCATTCTTTCATTGCAAGCTTTCATTCTCATGTTGTCTATGATGTTATCTGTGAGTTTTTTGTATTTACTTGTTATGGTTGTTACCTTTCATTTCTGTTTTTCTGAGTAATTTTATTACAAAATCATGGTAGCTTTCATCAGAAGCCTTCTCTGTGCTATTGAAGTGATCATAGGTTTTTCCCTCCTTTGTTTTAATGAGGTGTTACTATAGTGAGTGATTTTCTTAGGTTGACCCACCACTGCATTCTGGGGATATGTCACCCTTGGCCATGGGGTATAATCCTTATATGTAGTTCAATTGATTTGCCAGTGTTTTGTTGGGAGTTTTTGCTTCTATATTCATATGGAAGTTATTCTTTGTCTTCTTTTGATGTGTCTATCTGGCTTGGGTATTAGAACAATAGTAGCCTTATGGAATGAGTTAGGAAGAATTCCTACCTCTTCAGTTTTTTGGAAGAGTTTGGGAAGGATTGGTGTTAATTCTTGTTTGAATGTTTAGTACAATTCTCCCTGAAGCCATCTGGACTTTGACCTTTCCTTGATGGGAGGTTTTTGATTATTTATTCAATCTCTTTGCTTTCATATGTCTGTTAAGATCTTTTATATCTTCTTGTGTCAGGGAAGGTTATTTTTATGTTTAAGGAATTTGTTCATATCTTCTCGATTATCTAGTTTGTTGACATGAATGTTCATAGTATTCTCTTATAACCCTTTAAATTCTGCCAGGTGAGTGTTAATGTTCCCACTTTCATTCCTTAAATAGTTATTTGCATCTTCTCTCATTTCTCTTTGTTTGTCTGGATAAAGGTTTGTCAATTTTATTAATCTTTTCAAAGAACCAAAGTTTGGTTTCATTGATCCTCTCATTTGTTTTTCTATTCTTTATCTCACTTGTCTCCACTCTAATCTTTATTATTTCCTTCTTCCTACTAATGTTAGGTTTGGTTTTCTCTTCTTTCCTCAACATATGAAATTAGGTTATTGATTTTAATATCATTCTTCCTTAATGTAAGAATTTATAGTTATAAGTTTCCTAGTGAGTACTGTCTTGCTCCTTTCCATATTTTTTGCACATTTAAAAAAAATTTTTTTCTCTAAGAATTTTCTGGTTTTCTTTGTAGGTGGATTTCAGAAAATTAGCCCATTAGTTATTTAAAAATGGGTCATATATTTTCCACTTAATTGTATAATTCCAGTTTTCTTTCTATTGATTTTTATATAAATCCATTGGGGTAGGAGAGGATTTTTTTATTTCTATCTTTTAATTTTTGTTGTCTTGTGCCTAGCCTGGAAAATGATCCATGGACAGTTTAGAAGAATGAGTATTCTACTGTTGTTGAGTGGTGTTCTATATATATTAGGTGCAGTTTGTTTTTAATATTGTTCACATCCTCATTTTTCTGTTCTGAAACTGTCTTAATGATTGACTCATTCTTTTTTTAAGATTTATTTAATTTCTTTCCCCTTCCCCTCAGTTGTCTGCTCTCTGTGTCCATTAGCTGTGTGTTCTTTTGTGTCTGCTTGCATTCTTGTCAGGTGGCACTGGGAATTTGTGTCTCTTGGTTGCATCATATTGTTGTGTCAGGTCTCCCTTTTGTGTGGTGGCACTCCTGGGTAGGCTGTGTTTTTCACGTGGGGTGACTCTCCTTGAGGGGTGCACTCCTTGTGCATGGGGCACCCCTACACGGGGGGCACCCATGCATGGCATAGCACTCCTTGCACATGGCAGTACTGTGCATGGGCCAGCTCACCACATAGGCCTCAAGGCCCTGGTTATGGAATCCTGGACTTCCTATATGGTAGGCATTCTATCAGTTAAGGCACATCCATTTCCCTGATTCATTCTCTCTCTCTTTTTTTTTTTTTAAGATTTATTTATTTATTTCTCTCCCCTCACCCCCCCCCCCAGAATGTCTGTTCTGTGTCTATTTGCTGCATCTTCTTTGTCCGTTTCTGTTGTTGTCAGCGGCACAGGAATCTGTGTCTCTTTTGTTGAGTCATCTTGTGCCAGCTCTCCATGTGGACGACACCATTCTTAGGCAGGCTGCACTTTGTTTCACACTAGGCGACTCTCCTTATGGGGCACACTCCTTTCGTATGGGGCTCCCCTGCATGGCACAGCACTCCTTGCGCACATCAGCACTGCACATGGGCCAGCTCCACACAGGTCAAGGAGGCCTGGGGTTTGAACCGCGGACCTCCCATATGGTAGACAGACACCCTAACCACTGGGCCAAGTCTGCTTCCCCTTGATTCATTCTTGAAAGTGGTGCTTTGAAGTCTCCAACTATTACTGTATAACTGTTTCTTCTTTCAGTTTTGCCAATGTTGTTTCATGTATTTTGTGGCTCTGTGTATATATGTTTATTGCTATACCTTCTGGTGGATTGACCCTTTTCTTAATATATAGTGTCCTCCATTTTCTTTTGTTGTAGTTTTGGACTACAAGGCTATTTTATTCTGCTAGTAGTTTAGCCACCCCTGCTCTCTTCTAGTTACTCTTAGTATGTAACATTTTTTTTCTTTTCAAAATTTCCAAACTATTTGTTTCTTTGGATCTAAAGTGAGTGTCTTTAAAATAACATAGGTGTTTGAAGTATTTTTTACAATACATTCTGCCAATATGTGTATTTTGATTAGTTTAATCTATTTCTTTATTTTTTAAAACATACTTAGATTACATAAATTATGTACAAAAAACAGGGGATTTCTGTGTGTCCCCCACCATTACCTCCCCCATTTTCCAACATTAACATCCTCCATCAGTGTGGTACATTCATTACTGTTGATGAACACATTTTGGAGCATTGCCTCTAATCATGGATTATAGTTAACATTGTAATTTATATTCTCTCCCACACAATTTTATAGGTTATGGGAAGATATATAATGGCCTGTATCTGTCATTGCAATGTCATTCAGGGCAATTCCCAAGTCCCAAGAATGTACCCATTTCACATCTGTTTTTCCCTCTCCTTTTCCTCAGAACCTCTAATGGCCACTGCCTTCACATCAATGATATAAATCTTCCATTGCTAGAATCACAATAAGTCTGTAGTAGGATACCAGTAAGTCTACTTTAGTCCATAGTTCATTCCCCCAGTGCTGAGGATTCTGGGATGGATGCCCATTCCACCTCTAATTGAGAGGGGGTTTTCCTCCCATAGAGCAAGATGCATGAGAATATCTTGCTTACAGTTGTAGACTCTTTATGTTTCTTGGGACCATTGTTGTGTCATCAACCCATCGTTATTGTGCCATCATTTCCTAGTTAGTTGTACTGGGTGAGTCCAGTGAACTGTTGAGATTCAAAGCCCAGCTGTGACACGCACAGTCCAAAGACTGAAGTCTCTTGGGTGTACACCTTATGATCTATTTATTTTGAAGCAAGTACTTTGAAAAGCAGGATTCATTTAGGCATTTTAAATTCATTTTTTATACATCTTATACTTTTTCCCCTCATTTTCTCCATTCCTGCCTTCTTTTGTGTATAGTTTATCTTTTGTAGTGAAACAGTTTTTTCCCATTCTTATTTCTTTTTCTGTATATTTTTTAGATATTTTATTTGTAGGGTTATGTTGGAGTTTATATTTAACATCACAAATTGATGATAATCCTCTTTGAATTGACTTGAACTTACCTTCAGTTTAAATAGTAATAAGAAACTAAAGGGAAGCAGATTTGGCCCAATGATTAGGGCATCTGCCTACCACATCTGAGGTCCAAGGTTCAAACCCAGGGCCTCCTGACCCATGTAGTGAGCTGGCCTACATGCAGTGCTGATGCATGCAAAGAGTGCCGTGCCACACAGGGGTGTCCCCAGCATAGGGGAACCCCACAGGCAAGGAGTGCATGCCATATGGAGAGCCACCCAGTGTGAAAAAAGTGCAGTCTGCCCAGGAATGGTACCACACACATAGAGAGCTGACTCAGCAAGATGACACAACAAAAAGAAACACAGATTCCTGTGCTGCTAACAACAGAAGCAGACAAAGAAGAACACACAGCAAACAGACACAGAGAACAGACAACAGGGTGGAGGAAGAGAAATAAATTTAAAAAATAAATCTAAAAAAAAAAAACAGTAATCAGATGCAGAATGGAAACAACAGGGTACAATAGAGGCAGAGAGAACAAAGACCTATATTTAAGAGTGGGAGAAATATGGAACCAGGAAATACCCAGAATTAAGCTGCCATATTTTTGAGCATTTTACAGAAACTACAGGAGAGACAGCTCTGTGAGGTTGGGAAAGCTATTCTGAATCATACTGCCTACAAATTCAAGGGGGAAAATCATATAAATTGACCAATAGAAAAAATACTCATGTCAATTGACATACAAAGGTAATAGAGGGCAAAAAAAGGAATAAATGCAGAGTAACAGCATAGAATGAAATGAAAAATCTTCATTTCGGTGTCCTTTATGTTGTAGTTTTTTAAAAAAACATGGCATAAGGCATTAAGAAAATGAAGGAAGATATGAAAAGACATCAGATAAGAAATAAAAAATGAAGGGACAGAAATGTGGAAAGAATTTGGAAAAGAAGAAGGAAAAATCACTTCAAAATGTAATGCAAGCTAGAAGAAACATAGTGAATGATAATGCCTTATAAGAAATAGAAATTGATGAACAGAAAAAATATTCAAGAGAAATAAAAATTTGTTTAAAGATTTGAGAAAAAGTGTTAAAAGCTAATGATAGGTACAGAAGAGCCAGTATGTGAATAACTGGAGTGCATGAAAAGACAAAACCGAAGCAGGGACCTGAAACAAATTTTAAGATGTCATTTTTGTCTGTAAATAGAAGGAATGCTTTGAAGTTTCTTATTAAAAGTACATACTGAGCACTGAATAAGAATGAATATAATGACAATATATAGTGTAGTAGAATTGATGGGCTTTGCAGAAAAAGAAAAATCATTTGTGCGTTTAGCACAATAGATAGAAAATTAGATCCTCATCAAGGTTTTTGAAGACAGTGCATTGTGTCAGAAGAAAATGGAGCCATTAATTTTATACCCAACAAAATTAATTTGCAAGTATAAAAGACAGGAAGTCCAAGTTATACTGTTAGACCCTGGGTAATATTGTTCCCACATTCCCTTCCAGCTGAGTG
The DNA here is from genome assembly GCF_030445035.2 of Dasypus novemcinctus. NCBI lineage: Eukaryota > Metazoa > Chordata > Mammalia > Cingulata > Dasypodidae > Dasypus > Dasypus novemcinctus. Next base: position 1,315,472 of record NW_026688149.1, read on the forward strand.
AACAAAGTTCAGTAAAGGTATGTTTAGAAAAACATTGACCTGAGGACAGATGCTTAACCAAGTATTACATTTACACTTGTTCCACTATGACTAAATGAGGGTTGTATGAGAGAGAGTGTCTTTGGTGAAAGCTACTAGGGAGACAGACATAGGATAATTCAGGAAGTTCTAACTCTCTTTAGGGTGCTTGATAAATATTAAGAAAACTTGTAGGAGATAAATATTGTTTAATATAATAATACCTAACATTAAAAGTAAAGTCTCTAAACCTCACTTTAAATCTGTCAAACTAAAAACCAGACTTTCACTAAATCAGCTGATTAGAGAATGGGTTTAAGGGGTTGAGTACTGAGGTTTCTCTGCATTTCATGGAATTATGCCTTTCAGTCTGCAAACACCAGCTCCTCTGAGGCTCTGGCAAAGACCTTCAGTTCATGCATGGTCTTTGTAGCTGTTGATACTAGGATCTGGAACACAAACACAAGTTCTAGAATCTGGAAAGGCACAGATTAATGGAAGAGGAAGCTGTATACAGTGACCCTACATGCACCTACAGCTCTCTTGCCCAAATTAAGGAGCCATTGGATGGATGGCCAAGCAACTAAAGGGCTTTTATGGAAAGTGTTTCTGTCCCCTGGGTAGAAGTTATCAGGGCATCTTTACCTCCTGTGCCTATTTTTACCAGCTAGTTCCCAGCTCCACTTGCATGTTCACATAAAATGTTAATCGCAGTTACCTAGTGTTCCCCTCAGTTTTGCTGAATTTCCTGAAATGCCAAAAAGTAAGTAGAAAAGCAATGGATTCCATATGCACTTATTTCCCTTCCCCTCTTCTGACCTGCTCCACATTTCCTCTTCTTTCTCTTCAACTCTTCATTCTTCCCAAGTCTCTTCTCTTGAACCAGTGCAGAATAATTTTTGGAACCAGACTTACTCTGGAACAGTGTTGACAGCTGGGGGAGGGAAGAAAACATTTATGCCTGTCGGAGTGACCCAGTGCAGTAAAACTATGGCCTGAGGAAAGTTCACAGGGAGGGGCATTGGTAGAGTCTGGGGGACAAGGCTGACGTGTCTCACTGGAGTTGTGTGTTCTGAGAGGAGCAGGGAGCCCTGGGCCCTGTGGTCCAGAGACTCTGTGGTGGGCCTGGTTCATTCCAGGAGACCACATCAGCAGGAGTGTGAGAGCCAGTGTGTGGAACAAGCCAGGCAGTAGCCCCTTCACACAAGTCCTCCAGAAAGCCTGCCAGGCCTTGGGAAGTATTGATGGGCAGCTGGACAGCAATCCCTCTCAACTGAGAACAAGTTCAGGTTTTATTCCTAATCCTTGAATTTTGGATCTGGGTGTAGAGTGGAGGCTAGAAGTGTGTTCAAGGATATGCATCCCACTGTCCCTCTCCAGGACACACACTCACACCCCCTCCCCTGCCCCCACATTCACAAGCACACCACTCAGACTTGCACATAGACAGTCCCCAGTGCCTGTACACAGAGTCCATGCCATCTAAGGGAACATTGATGCTTGTAAGACCTAGTTCTTTACCTGGAAACTCTCTTTAACCATACCCCAACACTCATTTCTTCTAGGATGTGGAAACAGAATGACTCTCCAGACAAAGCCAGCAAGAATGCTCTGATTTTCTTATGCAGATATTTCCTCAAACATGAATGCTTCCAGAATATGTGCTGTTTTTGCTTCTGCTTAGTGTCATTCCCAATTACAGAAAAGAAAACTCCATAGTGGATAAATCTCTCAAGTCTGTTTTGCTTTGTGATTACAAAATTCTTAATCAGTGGATGGAAAAATTTTGCCGAGGTAAAGACCCCAACCACATAGTTTATAATCTGCTGCCTTTTGTGGATGCCCTTTTAAAGAAGGGGTCAGTTTGAAGAGGACCCCACTCGACACTTTCCTCTCCTAGGAAATTGTATGTATCAAATATATTATACATAATTAGATATCCTTATCTGAAGTCAATGGAAAGAGAAAGAAACAAAAAAGGTAATATTTATATCTTAGACAAAGAATAGTGATCTCACCTCAGCATTAGTTGGGCTACCTCATCTTCTTGGTCTTTGGGAAGTTCCACTATCATTTATTCCTTGGGAGCTTGGATGACACAGAGTATCTGTGCACACACTAATGTTTAACCATGAATTACTCAAGTAGTCTTCTAGCCTTGGGCAGGAGGGTAGAGTGGAGTTTGTGGATTAACAAGTACAGTATGAGCTGCTGCTGGGCCATCCTTCTTACTGTAAGAAGAATAGCAAAGACAATAGAAGAAAAGAATTGTAGTTAATGGCAACCTAAAGTAACTTGTAATAATCAGCCTACAAATGATTCTAAAATTCAATGACAGGTTCCCATGATGCCTCCCTAAATTTCCAAAATAGGCAGTATCTTCTTGACATCTTCCAGATCATTTCAATCTCCATGGATCCACAAATGCTGACCCTGCAGATACTGTATGTTCTATAGGAATTTTCCTAATGAATAATGACTTTGAATATCTTTTCATGTGCTTATTGGTACTTGATATATCCTCTGGAGAATTATCTATTCAAGTCTATTGCCCATTTTTAATTGTTTTTTTTTTATTTTTGTTGTTGAGTTGTAGGTGTTCTTTTATACATACTGGCTATTTAAACCCATACTAGAAATAAGATTTGCAACTTTTCTGTAGATTCTTTACACTTTCTTGATAATATCCTTTGACTGACAAAACTTTTGACTTCTGATGAAGTTCACTTCCATTTTTTTGTCATTGTTGCATGCATAATTCTGTACCTCAGTTATTCCACCTGAGGAGGAGGAGAATATATCAACCATGACATTTGCCTATGAATGACAATATATATAAACTATGTAGTGTAGATGCTTGGGAAGGTTAATTAAAGGTCCAGTGTCTTGCCTGAGATATCACAACTTAATGTGACTCAGAGCTGGATTCACACCTGGAAGCAGAAACTCCAAGGTCAGTGCCCTATCTATGAAACACAGCTGCTTTGCCAATAAATGACCACTTTATTTTAATCATTTCTTAAATTTAAGTGTCTGTCAGAAATGGTGTAGAGGGTTGTGAGCCAGTGCCCTTATGGGCAAAATTGATGATAAGGTGGAAGGGTGTAGCTGTGCAGTGGCTGGGCATGACGGTGGTGCAGTGGGGCTATTGGGATGGGTGGTGCTGGTCTGTGAGGGGGTAGGGTGGGGGTGGGTTGCACTGTCCATGGAACTGGGGTGAGGGTTGGGGGAGGGAACAGATGAGCTCTGGGGATTAGTTGTGTAGTGAATGGGTGTGACAGTGGTGCAGTGAGGCTGTTGGGTTGGGTGGTGCTGGTTTGTGAGGGGTTGGGGAGGGAAAGGTGGGTTGGACTGTACAGGGAACTGTGGGGAGGATTGGGGAGGGAGTAGGTGAACATTGGGGATTTGTAGGTATGTGGTTGAAATGACAACATTGAGAATGTTATTTTGGCAAATATGGAAGGGAGAGTTATTGGTTTAGGGTTTTGGATGTGGGGAGCATGCAGGACATGGTACACATGAGGCTGGCTTCTAGGGAGTGTGTGAGTGTTCATCCCATCATAGTATGTGTTATCAGAGGGTGGAGACCCAAATAATGAGAGGGAATTTGTGGTCTCCTGGGGAGTCAGTCCTGCTGTGTTCTCAGAGTGGCAGGAGTCTCTTGAGATCATAGGCAGTGCCTTAAATGGGAGGACAGGCCAGTGTATGGAGCCCTCAGTGGTGTTGTAAGTAACTATGAATCTCGTTCTTAATGAATGAAGCATGATGCTTGCCCAGGTCCCAAGGGGAGGTGAGAGAGAAATAAAATAGGTGGAACTTGGGCCATTTTTGGGGTGATGGAATTTTTCCACATGATCTTACAGTGATGGATGCAGGCCTTGTTAAATGTCATCAAAATTTATAAAAGTGTAGGGTCCAAATTATAAACCATAACGTAAATCATTGACCACGGTTAGTAGCAATGCTTCAATATTTGTACATCAGTTGTAACAAATGTATCATCCACATGTAAAATGTTATTGATAGGGGAAACAGAAAAAGGGGGAAGATATTGGGTATATGGGTGCGGCAGCTTGCTCGGTCGGTAGAGGTGGGGTCTGGCTGCGGACGAGGGGTCGGTCCAGCTCTGGATGAGGGGTCGGTCCCGCTTGGGATGAGGGGTCGGTCCCACTTGGGACGAGGGGTCGGTCCAGCAGCAGACGAGGGATAGGTCTCACAGGGGTTGCTTGGTTCGGCTGACGGGGTCGCCCGGCGAAGCCGGCAATGAAGGGGTCGCCCGGAGAAGCAGGCGATGAAGGGGTCACCCGGAGAAGCAGGCGACGAACTGGGGACAAGGGAGGCCAGGCCCTTGTCGGGGGCTCTCAGTACTGGAGGGCGCACGGCAGAAGAACTACCGCAGAGACAAGGTAAACACGCAAGTCCACTTTATTGAGGGAGAGGCAACAGTTTTATAAGGGCTGGGGAAGGCTGATTGGTCGAAGCCACACCCTGTTCTGATTGGTTGCCGGAGAAAGGTCAGTGGGCGGTACTGGATGGGGGAGGGGTGGTGATTAGGGATTGGCTGTCGCTGTTGCTGGGGGAAGGGGCAGGGTTTAGGGATTGGTGGCTGCTGTTGCTGGGGTGGAGGGCAGACTTGAGTTTCCCACCCACACCTGGCTGTTGCTGCTGTCAGGGGAGGGGAAAAGGGCAGACTGGAATTTTCCGCCCTGCGCCTGCGCAGGGAGAAAGAAGAAGAAGGGTGCCGCCCCACAGGCATCGTGTGGCGCCATCCGAGAGGAGGGGCAGCCGCGGAAGCATGGCTGCCGAGAAGGGGAGACCCGAGGGCACTCTGTGCCCATGCCGAGCTTCCTTCAGGGGTGGCGGTGAGTCCGACCAGCCACCCTATTATGGGGGCAGCGGCTTGGCCTGCCGCGGCCGCTCCCCCGCCGGGCCACACTTCAGCCCGAGAGGTGACCGCATATGGGAATACCCTATATTCTGTACATGGCTTTTTTTAAATAACCTAAAGCTTCTCTGAAGGTACAATGAAGAAAATAAGACACTGGGGGAATAAACGGAAGAAAATGTCACTACACATACAAGACAACAGATCTTACAGTGATGAAAGGCACAATGAAAATTTTTAATTTTTAATTTTTTTCAATTTTTTTCAATTTTTCAAATTTTTATTTTTTAACCTATCATTTCATTTTCTTATTGTGTTTGGTTATTTCATTGGCTTCATTTTTTGAATAAATGTTGGATCTAAGAAGGGTTCCAACTGTGGCAGGGGAGGATCATTGGTGTGGGGTGTTGATGATGGGGGATTCATGGGAAGAGGTTCACCTGGGGCATATATGTAAGGCATGTGGTCAGATGTTCATGGGGCATTGTCACAGTGGGTGAAGATTCACACAATAACCAGAACATTAAATTTCCAGTTCTGCCATATTCCTTAATGGGACAGCAAGAATCCCCTGCGTATACAGGCAGTGACTAGTAAAAGAGGATGGACCATTGATGGGCCCTTGATATTGATGACTGTGCTTTTGAACCTTTACTTTTGAAATATAGGCTGCCTAAGAGTTACCGCCTGAGAGCGTCCTTGTTGCTCAAGTGTGGCCTCTTAGCCAAATTCAGCATATAAATGGACTATCTTCCCCCTGTCATGGGACATAATGCCCAGGGATGAGGCTCCCGTGCACCAAGGGATTACCACCAAGCACCAAGTAGCAATGCAACTGGACATTGATCAAAAGGAGGAAAGAGTAAAGACAAATGAGTTTATATGGTTAAGAGACTTCAAAGTGAGTGGGGAGGTCATTCTAGAGGTTACATTTATGCACATCCTAGCAGGATCTGATTGACTGCCATAGTAAATAATTGCCTCAAATAGCTAGGTTCCCGAGGGCTCTGGAGACAGCCAGACACTACAGGCTGGGTCGACGTTTGAGGAGTTTGGCACCCCGCCATTGGGTCCTACTTTGGAATTTATGCTCCCCAGTGTGACAGAGTTGGACTCAGTTGTGATTTCCAAACACATGACTGTTCTGCCCATTGTATTTGAACCTATAGTTAGTAATAGAATTGATAGGTTTATGTCCATGACACTTATAGTTTTGGGCTTTCTATGTGCCAGTTGGCTTCTGAAACTCAAGAGATTTGCAACACCTACTCTCCTGTTCATTGAACTTACCAAGGACATCTGACAAGGAGATGAGAATGGACAACAGCCATTCCAAAGAACAGAGTCTGCAACTACAAGAAGATAGTCCCATCTGCCTGCCCCTTGGGATCTAAGCCTCCTCTCAGAGACAGACTGGGCATCACCATTCCAGAATCCTTGCAATTGGGGAATGAATGATGGACTACAGTAGACTTACTGTTATTCTGTTACAGACTTATTGTGATTCTAGTAATGGAAGAACTTTTATCATTGATGAGGAAGCGGTGGCCACCAGAGGTTCTGAGGGGAGGGAGAGGGTATAGGCATAATAAGGGGGCATTTTCAGGACATTGGAATTGTGCTCAATGATGTTGCAGTGTCAGGTACAGGCCTTTATATATCTTGTCATACTTATAAAATTGTATGGGAGAGAACTTAAACTATAATGTAAAGTATAATCCCCACTTAGTGGCAGTGCTCCAATATGTGGTCACCAATTGTAACAAATGTACCACACTAATGAGGGATGTTGTTAATATGGGAAAGTGTGGGAAGGGAAGGGAGTGGGGCATTTGGGAATTGGGAAAGGGAAAGGTTTTCCTGAGCCCTTTAACCTTCCCAGCCCCGTGGGCCTTCTCTTTGCCAGAGCTCTGAGTGAGGGGCTAGGTGTGGCAGATTAAAAGAATCATCTAGGCTGTAGAATTAAAAATCAGTTTGTCCTGTGGTTCCCCAATTTAAACCTTTTAATAGCCTTAAAGTAAAGGTGGTTAATAATCCTGTTATCCCAGAGACAGATAAAGTAGATACAATCCCAGGTATTGTTTCTTTTGAGGGCTACAGAAAACCACAGGCTCTATGGTGATGGTGGATGAAGTTCAGTGCCATCTCAGTTGGCCCTACTTTGGAGTTTGTGTTTGTGTGATGGAGCTGGACTCAGATGTGATCTTTGTCCACAAGTCTCTCCTGTTACTTTTACCAGAGCTGAAGTTGGTGCTGGGGTTTAATGTATACCCAGGGGACCTGAATCTCTGGACTGCCCATGTGATACCCAGGCCCTGAGCCTCAACAGACTTGCAGATCCTACATTCTGGTTTATTGGACTTACCCCACTCATCTAACATGGAGGTGAAGAAGGTCAGCCACCACACCATGGAGCCAAGAGTGCCTATAACTGAAAGCAGGAGCATTGCATCCAGCATCCATGTGGAATCTAAGCCCCCTCTTGATGTAGATGTGGAGTGGACACAACCATTCTAAGGTCCACAGGATGGAGGAATAGAGTATGGATTCAAGTGGACTTACTGATATTCTATTCATGAACTATTGTGATTAGTAATCGAAGAAAATGTGGCATTGGTGTGGAGAGAGTGGCCATGGTGGTGGCTGGGAGTAGGGAGTGGGAGGAAGAGATGTGCTGTGGGGGCATTTTCAGGACTTGTAGTTGTCCTGGGTGGTGCTGCAGGGACAGTTACTGGATATTGTATGTCCTCCCATGGCCCACTGGGTGGACTGTGGGAGAGTGGCTATGATGTGGACCACTGACCATGAGGTGCAGCGGTGCTCAGAGATGTATTCACCAAATGCAATGAATGCCTCATGGTGATAGAGGAGGTTGTTGTTATGGGGGGAGGAGTTGGGTGAGGGGGATGGGGGTATATGGGGACCTCATTTTTTAATGTAACATTAAAAAAATAAAGACAAAATAAATAAATAATCCTATTAATGAATTTCAGGAAGCAAATGAAAAGTCCTTGAAAGCTATGGAAGATCTTTTCTAAATTATAATTAAAACAAATTAAACAATTGTAATATATTCCAGAACCTAGCATTCAGTATGCTTTTAAAATTATTCACAGTTTTAGAGTTTTATTAAAGAAGAGAAGTTTTAAGCCTTATGTAAAGGAGGAAAAAGGACATTCCTGGAATAAACTATAATGATTTCAATTTTATTTAACTTAGGTGTAATCTCCCTACATTTATAGAATGCCAATTAAATAAATTAATATTATATTAAGTCCTTAAGACAATGAAATTGTAAATTCATGTTTAATGGAATTAAGTTAAAAGGAGGAAATGTAGATGTGCCCTCTCTTCAATGACTAAAGTAAACTTCATTGGTTGCTAATTGTAATTTTTTTATAAAAATTTATTTATTACCCCCACTTTTTTGTTTTTGCACTTGCATCTGCTTCCCGTGTCTTTTCTTTCTTTTTTTTTTAATATTTATTTATGTATTTATTTCTCTTCTCTCCCCTGCTCACCCACCACACCGGTTGTCTGCTCTCTGTCCATTCACTGCATCATCATCTTTGTCCACTTCTGTTGTCAGCAGCACGACAATCTGTGTTTCTTTTTGTTGTGTCATCTTGCTGTGTCAGCTCTCCATGTGTGTGGTGCCATTCTTGGGCAGGCTGCACTTTCTTTCACACTGGGCGGCTCTCCTTATGGGGCACACTCCTTGCGCGTGGGGCTCCCCTACACAGGGAACACCCCTGTGTGGCATGGCACTCCTTGCCCATATCAGCACTGCGCATGGGCCAGCTCCACATGGGTCAAGGAGGCCCAGAGTTTGAACCGCGGACCTCCCATGTGGTAGACAGATGCCCTAACCACTGGGCCAAGTCTGCCACCCCCATGTCTTTTCTTTAAGAGGCTCTGGGAACCCATCCCAGGACCTCTGATGTGGGAGAGAGGCATTCAGTTTCACACACTGACTCATCTCTCCAGTCTGCTGCATCTCTCAGTGTCTCTCCTCTGTGTCTCACTTTGTTGTGTCACCTTGCTGCACCAGCTGTGTGCAGCATGGGCTGTCAGCTCTCTGCCGTGTGGGCTATCAGCTCTCCATGTCAATGGACTTTCAGCTCTCTATGGTGCTCAGGCCAGTTTGCCTTTACCAGGAGGCCCTGGGAATTGAAGCTGGGGCCTCCTATATGGTAGATGGGAGCCTGGTCACTTGAGCTACATATACCTCCCTAATTGTAATTTAATAAGCTTTGTTTTAATGTGAAATATCCATTCCATGTGGTTATGGTAAATTATATGGAGTTTGAAAAAACATCTTTTAAACTGAAGCATTTAAATGACTAATTCCAGGAACCCATTATTAATTAGAAATGTAAATTGATATTAATAATGAAAGGTAACTTGATAGCAGGGAAACCTGTCAGAGGCCACCTCAGTCTGCATGTTAAAGTGGTGGTATGGAAAGATAATCTTGATTGCATTGTGAACCCTTAGTTTTCATAAAATACTGGAGAAAGTAGTTTCTCCTATACTGCTAAAGTATAGCAATTCATTTACATAATTGTGGCAAAAGTAATATCATTTAATATGTTATGTATTATATTGGAAGTATTTAGAAAATATATAAAGATTGACAATACTGAAGTCTATCTCTTTTAAACTCTCTTGTACATCCAAACCTGGCTGAAATACCCTGCACGTTGCCTTTCCATTTGAGTTGTTGGCCAAGTTGGTCACTGACCTCTACAAAATAAAGGTATCTACCTGATCTCTGGTTATGCTCCTGAAGTGGATGAAGAGTACATTGCAGCTTCAGACTCCTGCAGCAGTCAGTGATGGATTGATAATGGCCAGATGGACAATGGACATTGCCTCCATGGTGGCTCTGTTTCATAGTGTCAGAGGGCCCTGTGCACCAGGCACGTGAAACACTGGAGCCTTACCTTCTAGTCTCTCTCTAGGATCAACTGTGCAGCAGCATGCTGGCTGTGTGAAGGACTCACCAGGTGGAGCAACAATGATCAGAGTACTGTGAGTAGAACTTAAGCACAATTGGCATTTTGGCCTGCTCCCATGGAGAGATAATATGTATGGTATTGTAAACCCGGAGCTTAGATCTATTAACTGCAGCTCAAAGAGGAATTTGTGCATTGATTAGTATTAAGTACTTACCTACATACTGATGAATATGATAATATCTCTTCAATTCTAGATCATATGCAGAAGGGTTTTGAGCATGTTAAAAATCTTGATAAACTTAATTCATTTTATAAGTAGGTAAGGAATGTAGCTGTAAGATAAAGGAATGCCTCTCTTAAGTACTATCTTTATTTTCTTTGTCATGTCCTTATCTTGTTGCCTATACTGTTTCTGTGAGTTTATGTCTAGGGCAGTGCCTCTTCTCACCTCTCCTAGCTGTCCTAAACATAACCACTGCTGTAGGAACTGGGATTGAAGTTTATACCGAAACCTAGCAGGTCTACTACAGTCTCTCCCTGGAGTTAACCAGCAGCATAAAAGAATTCAAGGAAGAATGCTGTTTCCATCAACTTTGGGAGGGAGCAGCCTCTGAAGGTGCTTGGCCTTTCTCACTCTTGTGGTCTAGTATTTCATGACTATACCCCTTTTTGGGTCTGTTTGCCACCATCCTCTTTATCTCTTTATTGGGACCATGGATTTTCAAAATTTGAATTAAGTTTATTTCTAATGAATCAATGGCTTATTAATCATGTGGGGATTTCATCCAGTTCCAACCAGGATGCGGACCCATATTTCCTCAAACACAATAGAATAGTGAGAGAGGTCCATGCCCTGTCAGGCAGGGACTACTGCCCTAACCAGCAGGAAGCAACTTCAGAAGAATGACCTTGACCCCTCAGCACCCCTTTAAGAATAATGGCATGAACTCTCTGAGGGCGAGTTCAGACAGTTGAGTACAGGGAAATGAGATGAGCCACAACATGGCCAACAGACTATGTGGCCATGAGACCCTACTGAGTCCTTGACCTTGACTTTCAGGTTCCAGTTGAGACTCTCTCCTGGGCTGAGGGGAGGCACTGCATATTCCAAAGACTACTCAACTTTGGCCCCCACTATTGGTGGGATAACCCAATAGCAGCTTGGGCCCCTCCCATTAGCATTTGTAAGAGGAGGAATAATTAATAGCTTTGAAGGTGACCACACAAGCCAGAACTCACTTTCTCTGCCTAGAGGAGCCGACACCAATATTAGTGCTTATTTCCATCCTGTCCATTTCTCACAACTTCTCTTCTTTCTCCCATTTCTAAATAAAATATTTTTCCTGGCCTGACTGAAAAAGAAAGAAAGAAAGAAAGAAGAGAGATTCCACAATAGATGTTACAGATGGAGCTGTGAATAGGGTTTAGTGACTTCCACAAATGACAGTCCACTTAGCAGCAGAATGTCCCCAGGGTACAGGAAGCCTGAATGTGCAATTCTGAAATTCCAGAATGTTACCCCATTAGTAGGAGACCAACATTTTCATGGTTTCAATCCACACAATTCCTAATAATGTCCATGTTTTCAAGATGCTCAGTAAGAATCAAGGTGTCTTGTGGCTGGCAGGATTATTATGTGTAAATGGAAAAATTTAAAATATCAGTAAACAAAATTATATCTGTTCTTTCTCGCTAGAATTTATTTCTAAAATAAAGTGTTTAAATATAGTATGCACAAAAGTTACTGATGAGTTTTTGGATCATGTGATATACATAAATTACTTTGGCAGATCTTTTATATGCCTGATAATAGGAAAACCAATTGTTGGTAAAATTGTAGGTCCTATTAAAATGGCTCTGAGCCTATATGATTGGGAATCTATAGCAATAGAAATAAAGTTTTAAAAAATTTGAAAAGAACTGCCACCACTAAAACCAAATTAAAAGACTAAATAAAAAGAAAACTAAAATCAAGTGCCTCATGTGAATGATAAGAATCATTGAAAAGGCAGCATTAAAATATAATGAGAAACTAAAATGTAATTGTAAGAATAAAATACTCATAAATATAAGTTTAAGTTCAGAAATAAAATTCATTTGAAGATATGTAATTGAAAACACCTTTAAAGATAATTGATTCTGAAAATATATACACATTTAAATGTAGTACCTGGACAAGATGGCAGTTGTTCCCTTCCAAAATAAGAGTTTAAATAAGGAGCAATAATCAATAATCAGATTGAGAAACAAACTAGAGAAGGACAGGTACAGTGGAGAAAAGGAGTATGAAGACCCATACTTAAGAGGATATGAAAAGATCTTGCTGGGGAAGGGGGGAAAAGGGTTTGATGTTGAATATATGGGAGTCCCCTATATTGTATATGTGATTTTACTGTGATCTAAATTTTTTGAAGGCAAAATTAAAAATTAAAAAAAAAAGGGTTTAGGCACCGAGGAAGGAATGGAAGAGATTGCCTTGCCACTGTACATACAGGGCAACACCTATTACAGTGATGAAAGGCAAAACATCAAAACCAAAGTTTTATGACTTTTTCATTTTTTAGTACCTGTTTATTTTTTACTTTATTTCAGTTTTTCTCAATAAGTATGGATTTTGCTTCTAATCTTGAAACCTATTATTACTATTTCATTTTCTTACTAATCAAATTTGGCAATGTATTACACTTCATTTTTGAAGAAGTTTTGAATCACAGTGGGGTTCAACTATTACAGGGGAGGAACAGTGGTGTGGGGTGTCACTGATGGTTGGGAGGGAGTTCTCCAGGGCATGTATATAGGGTATATAAAAATGTTTGGATATTCATTGGGTATTGTCATAGTAGGTAACTCTCCAAACAACAACTGAGGGAGTGTGGAGTTCCTAGCTAAGGGAGCTCTGTCACATTCCCCAGTAGAACAGCAACAGTTGCCCTCATGCATGGGCAAAGACCAGTGAAGAAGGATGGTCCAATGATGGGCCCTTGGTACTGATGACTATGCTTATAAGCCTCTGTGCTTGAAATTCCAACTAAGCCTAGCGTTGCAGGGTGGGTAAGAGTTACCTCCTGAGAGCCTCCATGTTGCTCAAATGTGGCCTCTCCCTAAGCCAAACACAGCATGTAAATGTGTTACCTTCCCCTCAGTTTGGGACATGACTCCCGGGGATGAGCCTTCCTTGCACTGAGGAATTACTCCCAAGCAGCAGCTGGTGATGCAAGTAGAAAAAGACCTTGAATGAAAGGGGGAAATGGTAAAGACAAATGAGTTTATATGGCTAAAAGACTTCAAAATGAGTTGGGAGGTCATCAGAGGGGTCACACTTAAACACACCTTAGCAGGATCCCAGAGATAGCTAAAGTAGATACAACCCCAGGTAGTGGTGTTTCTGAGGGCTACAGAGGCACACATGTTCTACAGTCATGGCAGTGCTTTGCCAGTGGGCCCTACTTTGGAATTTGTGCTCCTGAGTGCAGTGGAATTGGGTTCAGATATGACCTCTCTACACATGCCTCTACACATGCCTCTTCTGTCACTTTTACTGAACCTGTGGTTGGTGCTGGGGTTGGTGTATGCTCAGGAAACTTGAATCTCTAGACTATCTAAGTACCAGCTGGGCCTTGAGCCACAAGAGAGTTGCAGTACCTACTCTCTTGTCCGTTTGGCTTACCCAGGTTAGCTAATAGGGTGGTGAGGATGGTCAAACAACATACCAGGGAACTGAGAGTATCTACAGCTGCAAGCAGGAGAACTGCATCCATCAGCCATTTGGGATCTAAGCCCCCTCTCAATTTAGAGGTGGAGTGGACATTGCTATCCCAGGGTCCACAGAATGGCAGAATAAAATATGGATTAGAGTGGACTTACTTGTATTCTACTATATAACTGTTGTGACTCTAGCAATGGAAGACACTGTGTCATTGATGTGGAAATGGTGTACAGGGAAGTTGCTGAGTACAGGGAGAGGGAGGAAGTGGTGTGATATGGGGACATTTTCAGGACTTTTGAGTTGTCCTGAATGATATTTCAGGGACAGATGCAGGACATTATATATCCTGCCATAATCCATGAAAAAGACTGGGGGAGAGTGTAATCACTCTTTATTTATTATTTATTTATTGTAAACTATAATCCAGGAGGTATAGCAGTGCTCCAAGATGTATTTGCCAAATGCAATGAATGTGTCACAATGATGAAAGAGGTTGTTGATGTGGGAGGAGTGGGGTAGGGTGGGGTGTGTGGTAATCAGAACCTCTTTTTAATTTTTAAATTTTTATTTGTTCTTTTTTTGAAGATACATAGATCACAATAAATGTTACATTAAAATATATAAGTGGCTCCCATGTATGATGGACCATAGATATGGTGAGAATCATTAGAAAAAAACTTCTGGTTGTAAAGGTGCACAATTCAAAATGAATGGAGTAACTGTGAGGGTTAGGCTAATGTGTCAACATGGCCAGGTAATTGTGCTCAGTTGTTTGGTCAATCAAGCACTGAGCTAATTGTAATATAAGGACATTTATGGACTTTAGTCACCAGTGACTTTACTGCTGATTGCATCTATGTCAATCAGGGAGATTGCCATCAGCAATGAGTAATGCTTTATCCAATCAGTTGAATGCCTTAAAAGAAGAAGTGATTCCAGCATTCCAGGAGAGTTTCCCAGCTCATGTTTGGACAACCACTGTCTCCCAGAAACTCATCAAGGACCTTCATTGGACTTTCATCAGAGCCCTTGGTTTGCAGCCTGCCTGTGGAACCTGGACTTGTGCATCCCCATGGTCATGTGAGAGACTCTTATAAAATCTCTTAGTATTGACAGATATCTCCTATTGATTCTGTTTCCCTAGAGAACCCTGACTAATAGAGTAACCATGACTCTCAAAAAGATGCCAAAATATTGAACTGTTAAATAGACTCATAGATATTTGCAATCTAAAATATGGTGTGTGTACTCTCAAATAATAGGATGTTAAGTGAAGGATTATTTCTAGAAACTGGTCAGAATTATGTTGAAGGAATACATTTTATTCCACTATTTTCAGAAACAGAGAAACACTTTAAGAGAAGATATGTGTCCCAAACTCCCAGAGCCCCTTTTCCCACATTTTTATTATGTAGTATATTAAACTCATAAAATGTTCAACTTGAGGCAAGTTCCCTACATCAATTTTCCCATGAAAACTCTTTTAAAGAAGACAATATTCAAGAAACATTCTAATCAATGCTATCCCAATCAATATTTTTTATTTAAGCAAACTATTTTAAAGCTATAATATACTAATTTATGTTAATCTTATTTTTTTAAATTATGTCATTTCTGTGTTTAGTTTTCATATCTAAGGATGAAACTTTTGAAATGTTCTTTGATCTTATCTGCCACAGTGACTTTAGTTCATAGTACTGTGATTCTTCTTAGATTTAAGTCTTCATGGTCCTACCATAACTATTTTTACCACAATAAAATAGAATGGTAGATCTAGTAACACATAATCTGACTTCTAAACTTTTAAAAATTGTGAATACTTTTAAGTGGATTTATCTTTTACTGAATTTATTTTGCATACTACAAATAGTCCAATTATTTTTGGTCACAGTTGACACTTTCAAGTATCTATAAGCTAGTTGTATGATGATTTTCCATGGTATAAGCTTTTACTCATATATAAATATATCTCTGGCTTTGGATGAAGGTGTGAGTCAGGAGTGTGACCAAAGAAAATTCCTCAAGCAGTTTAAATCACTGCTTGGTATCATTTTGAAATGACTTTGTATGAATCTAGCCTGTAGTCTTGGAACAGTGACCAGAGTTTCATAGGAACAAAAGGGATAAATCTTTTGCCTTTAATAAGTTTTAATAAGGAAATTTCCTTGGACACCAAGTACCTTTTAGTATATAATACTCACTACTATTATAAATACCTATTTTTATATCAAACTAACACAACAATTTACTAAGAAATAACTTATTTTCTAGTAAATGTTTTAAATACTTAGTTGGGAAAAATGGCTAGATATGAGTCTCTTAAAGTTCTGCATGTATCTTTATTTTTACCCAATTAATATTGAATTTTTCTATGTAATTCTTTATGTGTATATCTCAGATGTTCCTGGTTCATTTGGTATCATTAGAGGAGTGATGTGCATTTAATTTTTTATATTTTAGTTTTTACTCATGTTAGACATGTAGTGTCAAGGTACCCAAATCCACATCCATAGGTCATAAAATATTTAAAAATATATAAATTCCTTCCAGTGAGTGATATATAGGTCAGTTGTTTATATTTATTTGTAACTCTTCATACAATATTGGTTGAATATTTCAATTTCTATTTATGATTCTTTGCATTTCTGATTATTCAAGAGCATTCATTTTGGTATATTTTCATCTGAGCCCTGCAAGCACTCATTCAAAAGCAAGCCTCTCACTTGTTTTGAGAAGCACTGGAGAGAAACTTGAACAAAAAGGAAGACGTGATTGTAAGTTTGGAATGCTGGGATAGTATTTAGGACCTGGTCCTAAATTTCTTGCATGACTGTGAGCAACTCTCAACCTGTAGGAAAGCCAGACATGTTGCTTTTGCTTATAAAATATTATATATAATTATATAAGTGTGTGAAATGTAACTAGAGCTGAGTGAGGCAATAGGAGATAGGAAGATAAAGCTAGTGGTTTCTCTCTATACATCAAAAGGATATTGGAAAAGGAGTAATCAGGTTAGCTCTTAAATGGTGTGGGATGTAGTGACATCACATGGAATCTATAGTCCATCTCTTGCAGTATCCTTGAAGACACCTCCACTTCTAATAGGAGAAATTGGGTTATAAAGGAAGACAGGATGGGGAGCTTCCCTCCTTCTCTGACTTCATATGTATCCATGAGGCAAGTGTCACCAGACAGTCTGCTGCAGAAGAGGCAGCAGAGTATGCAGCCCGGGCTGGAGAGCAGAGTGAGCACCTGTCAGTGTGCAACCTTCTCAATAGGGATGGGCTGCTGAGAGTTCAGGAATTCTTTCCAGGATTAGAAATGGATAAAACCAGATACAGGTGTTGTTTTGTCCTGTCACTAAGAAACTTTAAAAAGTTTTAACTTGGGTGATGGAACTTCTACACAGATGACAGTTATCAAATTTGGTATCTCGGGAAACGGACTTGGCCCAGTGGTTAGGAAGTCTGTCTACCACATGGGCGGTCCGCGGTTCAAACCCTGGGCCTCCTTGACCCGTGTGGAGCTGGCCCATGCACAGTGCTGATGTGTGCAAGGAGTGCCGTGCCATGCAGGGGTTTCCCCCAATAGGGGAGCCCCACATGCAAGGAGTGTGTCCCGTAAGGAGAGCCGCCCAGTGTGAAAGAAAGTGCAGCCTGCTCAAGAATGGCACCGCCCACACTTTCCGTGCCACTGACGACAACAGAAGCTGACAAAGAAACAAGATGCAGCAAATAGACACAGAGAACAGACAACCGGGGGGGGGGGGATTAAATAAATAAATAAGCCTTAAAAAAATTTGGTATCTCAAATTTTGGATGGACAACCCCCATCCAAAAAAAAAGTCTCCTCTCATTCTTAAGCAGAGTGGATGTCATCCCCAATACCTCAAGTCTGAGGGATAAAGAAACGCAAGTGAGGAGTGCAACCATGGACCATTCTAGATGTATTGCTATTGTAGTTTTCAGCATGTGTAACTGAAGAACTTGTAAAATCAATATAAAAAAGTGGTTACCAAATGTCATGAGAGGAGGAGTAGGGAAGAATAGATGGAACATGAAATTGCTTTAAAGCTGAAGCAGTTTTGTTAGTGCGGGTGCAATGTCTCTAAAGGAACTCCCAGATAGCTTTTGACCTGTACCCTGTGGAGTCCACACTGTGTTAGCTGCCTCTTTGCCATTTCCTTCCTGGTGGGAAAATGCTTAGCCCTGGTAGGAGGGCATGTGGGTTTGCCAGTCAGCCCCAGGATATGAGTGGGACAGGTTTTGGAATAAGGGCTAGGAAGAAACCTGGGTTAAGCATGCCTTTCATTAACTACTTAGAAAATGAAGCTTATCAGGACCTTTTGACATGTTCAATATCCCTCTGCATATGATCTAGAACAGAAATTCCTCATTATAATTGTTAGGCATATAAGTACTGTACTTAATACTAATTAATGCACCAACTAATGCATGTTTCATTTTGAGTGACAATTAATAGATCTAAGCTCCAGATTTACAATACTATACATGTTATCTCTCCATGGGAGGAGGCTATAGTGCCAATTGTGTTTAAGTTCTATTTACATGTCTCTGGTAATCATTGCTCCACTTGGTATGCCCTTCATACAGCCAGCATGTTGCAGCACCATTGACCCTAGAGAAGAGCTAGGAAGGTAGGCTCCAGTATTCCACCAGTCTGGTGCAAAGTGCCCTTCAGCACCATGAAACCGTGCCAGTCTAGAGGTGATATCATTGTATATCTCACCATTTTTTTATTGATTTTGTAAAAATATTACATTAAAAAAACAATATGAGGTCCCATTCAACCCCACCACCCCCACCCCACACCACTCCCCCCCCCAGCAACACTCACTCCCATCATCATGATACATCCATTGCATTTGGTAAGTACCTCTCTGGGCATCTCTGCACCTCATGGTCAATGGTCCACATCATGGCCCATACTCTCCTACATTCCATCCAGTGGGCCCTGGGAGGATTTACAATGTCTGGTGATTGCCCCTGCAGCACCATCCAGGGCAACTCTAAGTCCCAAAGGCGCCTCCACATCTCATCTCTTCCTGCTATTCCCCATACCCATATCAGCCACCATGTCCACTTTTCCCACTCCACTCCAATGCCACCTTTTCTCTGTGGACCTGGGATTGGTTATGTCCATGGCATCTCTATGTCAAGAGGAGGCTCAGATTCCACATGGATACTGGATGCAATCCTCCTGCTTTCAGTTGTAGGCACTCTAGGCTCCATGGTGTGGTGATTGTTCTTCTTCAACTCCATCTTAGCTGAGTGAGGTGAGTCCAATAAATCAGATTGTAGGAGGTGAAGTCTGTTGAGGCTCAGGGCCTGGCTATCATATTGTCAGTCCAGTGATTCAAATCCTCTAAATATATCTTAAACCCCAACACCAACTACAATTCCAGTAAAGTAGCATGAAAGTCTTATGAAAAGAGATTCCATCTGAGTCCAGTTTCATCACGCAGAAACAACAGCTCCAAAGAAGGGCCATCTGACATGGCAGTGAACCCCATCTGCCATGACCATAGAGCCCGTGGGTCTCTCTAGCCCTCAAAGGAACCAATACCTGGGGTTGTATCTACTTTATCTGTCTCTTAGATTCTGCTCAGTTGTGCATAAGGGCAATCCTTCTGACAGCCTCCAGACTCTTTTTTAGAGACTCGTAGCCATATAAACTCATTTCTCCTTTCCATTTCCCCCTTACATTAGGTCAAACAGCATTTTAAAGTCATGTTGTTATATGTAGACAGGGATATTCTGCTAGATCTGCATTGAACCTTCAATTCAAGGTCATTTTCCAGTTGCATCATCAGTTGGTACTTGAGAGTGATCCCTCGGTGCCAGGGAGGCTCATCCCCGGGTGTCATGTCCCATGCTGGGGGGAAGGCATTGCATTTACATGCTGAGTTTGGCTTCGTATCTCACCATTTTGAGCCATCATTGGCTGCAGCAAGAGTCTTAAACTCTCCCCCACTTTCCTCCATTAAGAAAATCTTTCATTATTGTGGTTCATTGGTTCCAATTGTTGAACACATATTGAAGCAATGCTACTAAGCATGGACTATAGTTTACACTCTGCTCCCCACAACTTTATAGGTTATGACAAAATGTGTAGAGGGCTGTATTGTCATTGCAGTGTTATGCAGGACAATTCCAATGTCCTGAAAATGCATCCATGTTGAACCTATTCTTCTCTTTCCCTCCCACTCAGAATCTCTGGTGACCACTGCCTTTACAATGATAAAAGTAAGTCCATTGGTAGAATAAAATAGCAATAAGTCTTTAATTGTTTACTACTAAGTCTACTTTAGTCCACTGTTCACTCCCAATGTTGAGGATTTGGGAATGGTGATGCCCACTCTTGTTTCTAATTGAGAGGGCATTAGATCCTGTTGGGCAGATGGATGTAACCATCTTGCTTGCAGCTGCACACACTCTCTATTCCTTGGGATGGGTGTTGTCCATCATCACCTCCTCATTAGTTGTACTGGGTGAGTCCAGTGAACTGGTGAGTAGTTGTTTAAGCTCTGCTGAAACTCAGGGCTCAACTAGCACATGAACAGGCCAAAGATTTAAGTCTCTGGGACATATATTTAAAAGTATAATGCTAATTATAGTTTTATACCTTCAAAGAAATGCTTTTAATTCTGAATTAGTAATATTTTATTATGACACCCTTCTTTTGTTATAGTTGAAGGACCACACTTCTCTCATTCTTTCTAACTAATGTATTTTTGTGGTTGGTTTTTGTTTTTGGTTTTTTGGTTTTTTGTGTTTTTTTTGGATGCTCAGAATGAATTTAGAGGACTTGGAATTTTTCTATTGGAAAAATTGTGGTAGAAGAAATAAGTATCCCTTGGCTACAATATTGAGCCTTGATATGATCCAGTAAATCTTTCTACATGCTCTTGTAAGTTGTGGTCATCCATCTATCTATATCTACATACATAATTTTTTTTTTGGTGAAAATATTCCATAGTTCTAATGGACTAAGAGTCAAAACAGTGATTCAAAATCCAGTGTTTCTTGTTACTGTATCACATTGTTTCTCAAAGTGGTTAGAAAATCACAGACTTTCAAAGTCATAAAAAGCCCCTTCCATCGCTATGACATAGATTCTTCCTGATGATGTCGGGGTTCCTTTGGCTTTGCCCAGGCTGCTCGAGGTGGGGGGGGGCTAGGCGGACGCACAGCGGGCGCGAAGAATGCTGCGGAGACGGCAAGTGGTGGCAGTGTGCAGTCTGCTTTATTCAGGAAGTGCTGGACAATATATATTGTGGGGTGAGGGGATGGGGCAGGCAGGAGACAGCGTGTGGGGCATTGGTCAGTTGAAGCTGGTGGAAGTTAGGCGATGTGAAAGTTGGCCGGTGGGGATTGGCCGGTGGTTGTTGGATGGCATGGCCCCGGTGAGGGGGAAGAGGGGGAGGCAGTAGGTTGGGCTCGGCGGTGAGGCAGGAACGGTCGGGAGGGCGTGGCTCGCCCGTACCTCTGCGAAGAGCGGGCGGCCCATTCGCCAGACAGGGAGGGCGGGACTCGCCCATGCCCCTGCGGAGAGCAGGAAGCCTGTCCATTCTACCGGTTTCCCTAGCCCACCGTAGCTCGCCTAGATAGCCTTCCCTCATCCTGAATCGTTGCTCTTTCTTCATTTCTGCAGCCCCATTGTTCAGATCCTCTTGGGACCTTATTTCTCCCTCCTTTACACTTCCTTCATGTTCTCAGTTTCATATTACAGTTAAGCCTTTTTATTTTTGCTTTTTATCCCCTCTACTCTTTTTCCCTTTGCAGATCTCTTATTTACCCACATTTACTTGTGCTTTTTGTACAATTACCCACAAATCTGCAACTTAAGCATTGGTTTTTCATCAATTTGTTTGAATCCAGCATCCACTTTTTTCTTTGGTAGCTTTTACATGAATGCCCCCTCTTCGGGTCTGATATACTGTGTCTAAAATGTAATTTCTTATCTTTCTGTGAAACCAACTGCCCTTTTGGAACTTATCTTGAAGTCTCTTCTATGATTGAAAACTCATATGTCATCCTTCACCTCATCCCTGCCTTGAAAAATGTAAGCATTTGCTTGTGTTCTGCAAATTCTGTCCTTTTTAAAATTCTTAGTACCACTTCATTGCCCATGTATTAAGAGGTCTTTATTTTTGCCTTCAAGATTTTTTTTTATTTGAGAGGTTGTAGATTTCCAGAAAGATGCATAAAATGTTCCCATTTCCAGCCCCCATTTTAAACATTTTACATTAGTGTGGTACCTTTGTTACAATCAATGAGTAAATATTATCATTGTACTATTTTTTATAACCTTATTTCAAATCAGAAAAAAATAACAAAAATGCAGCTCAACAAGTTATGGATACATTCCATCTAAAAAGTTCTTTCTCATCTTTATCTCATCTAATTGCAACTTCTAACTCAATTGTTCCTGTAGTGTTCATAAAGATACAGAGATTAGTTAAATAACATAATTATGCAGTATTAATGAAAAACTAATGAAGAGAAAAACTGCTTAATCATATTCAGATTTCACGAGACCAAACTCCTATCTTTTTTTCACCCTGAGCATTAATGTAGTATCAACCTTGCTTTTGCTAGAAAATCATTACAATGGTGTTCTTAATTATAGTTCCAAATAATTTATGTTTTTCCATTGTATCAGCACATTCTTAACATGTAGTAGAAGTCCATTCCTCTATCTTATTAACCACAATCTCCTGTCAAAATCATTGTTCTACATTCCCAATATTATCCTCCAGCTGTCCTCCAACTAACGTTAATTTTCCTAGACACTATTTTTGGCCACATTCTCATTCATAAATCATCAGTTTTTGTTACATTCATTATAATGTGTTGCCATCAAGTTCAAGCATTACCATATATTTACATTTTACCTGATTAAGCATTCTATACATACCCAGAATCATCTTTCCCTTTCATCCACATTCCATCTCCCACCAAAATTCATTTCATAGTCCCAACTCCATAAGTCTACTCATTGTATTTAGATCATATTAGTGAGGCCATAAAATATTTGCCCTTTTGTGTCTGGTTCTTTTACTCAACCTAATATCTTCAATGTTCCCCCACATTGTCTTTGCTCCCCCAATTGATTTTTTCTTACTTCTGATTAATATTCCACTGTATGGAAATATCAGATTTTGCTTATCAATTCATTGGTTGATGGATACTTAGGTTTTCCCATCTTTTAGCAATTGTGAATAATATAATTGTCCTATTAATTATAGTCCCTAGTTTCCTTTATGGTTCACTGTATTGTGTAGTCTTATGGTTGTTTACTTTTAATTTTTATTCTATCAACGTATGTACCACCCCAAATTTCCCCTTCTATCAACATTTAGATATATAATACAGTGGTGTTAATTATATTCACAATGTTGTGTTACCATCACCACTGTACATTAACAAAAGTAAGTGATTGTGGTCACCCCTCGGGCTGAAGCGTGGTTTGCTGGCCTGGCAGGGGAGCGGCCGCAGTAGGCCAAGCCGCTGCCCCCATAATAGGGTGGCTGGTCGGACTCACCGCCACCCCTGAAGGAAGCTCGGCATGGGCGCAGAGTGCCCTCGGGTCTCCCCTTCTTGGCAGCCATGCTTCCGCGGCCGCCCCTCCTCCCGGATGGCGCCACACGATGCCTTGTAGGACGGCACCCTTCTTCTTCCTTCTCCCTGCGCAGGCGCAGGGCAGAAAATTCCAGCCCGCCCTTTTCCCCTCCCCCGACAGCAGCAACAGCCAGGTGTGGGCGGAAAAATCCAGCCCGCCCTTTTCCCTTCCCCCAACAGAAGCAATAGCCAGGCGTGGGCGGGAAACTCAAGTCTGCCCTCCACCCCAGCAACAGCAGCCACCAATCCCTAAACCCTGCCCCTTCCCCCAGCAACAGTGACAGCCAATCCCTAACCACCACCCCTCCCCCATCCAGTACCGCCCACTGACCTTTCGCCAGCAACCAATCAGAACAGGGCGTGGCTTCGACCAATCAGCCTTCCCCAGCCCCTATAAAAATTTGCCTCTCCCTCAGTAAAGTGGACTTGCGTGTTTACCTTGTCTCTGCGGTAGTTCTTCTGCCATGCGCCCTCCAGTCCTGAGAGCCCCTGACAAGGGCCTGGCCTCCCTTGTCCCCAGGTCGTCGCCTGCTTCTCCGGGCGACCCCTTCGTCGCCGGCTTCGCCGGGCGACCCCTTCGTCGCCGGCTTTGCCGGGCGACCCCGTCAGCCGAACCGTGCAACCCCTTGTGAGACCGATCCCTCGTCTGCTGCCGGACCGATCCCTCGTCCCAGGTGGGACCGACCCCTCGTCCCAAGCGGGACCGACCCCTCGTCCAGAGCTGGACCGACCCCTCATCCACAGCCAGACCCCACCTCTACCGACCGAGCAAGCCGTCGCAGCTGGCGCCCAACGTGGGGCAAGGCAACTCCACCACAGCCTCACTCCATAACCTGGCAGCCCCCCCCTCCTTTCTTCTCACCTTGGGACTTCTCTCGTGCAACATTGCTGCTACCTGAGCCTTGGCTACCTCATACGATCCACGGCGGTCTGGGAGAATCACTGGATGGCTTTCTCCTTCCATGTCGGGGGCTTATACCGACCCGCTATGATTAAGAGGAGCCTTGGATTTCTCGGGAGCGTGCGCTTGCACGTCTGAAGTAATCCTACCACAGCCCTACGCCCTCCTCTCTTCTCACCTTGGGACTTGTCTCGTGCAACATTGCTGCTACCTGAGCCTTGGCTACCTCATACGATCCACGGCGGTCTGGGAGAATCGCTGGATGGCTTTCTCCTTCCATGTCAGGGGCTTATACCGACCCGCTATGATTAAGAGGAGCCTTGGATTTCTCGGGAGCACGCGCTTGCACGTCTGAAGTAACCCTACCATAGCCCTACGCTCTCCTCTCTTCTCACCCCTATCTTTTCGCTCTGCATTGCTGCTCCTGAACCTTGGCGACCTCATACAATCCACGGCGGTCTGGGAGAATCGCTGGATGGCTTTCTCCTTCCATGTCGGGGGCTTTTACCGACCCGCTATGATTAAGAGGCGCCAATAAAACTCTCAGGAGCACGTGCCTGAGCACCTCCACCCCTGCCTTCATCTCTGCCTCCTCCCCTCCACGCTTGCTCCCCTTTGCCTTGCTCCACTGCTCATCGTCCCGCCCTCCCCTCATTGGGGCCTTCTCTTGGCCAGCGACCACCGTCGGAGCCCCACCGGCTCCGACCCCTCGTCTCACCGCGCACCTCGGCTCCCATTGCCGCGCTCTCAAGGTAAGGGCCCCTTTTCTTATCGGCTCCAAAAGGCCATTAGCAATGGGTAACATCCTATCTGCTAAGCAAGCCCCACAAGTTCGGGCCCTTGCCGATCTCCTAGACACTCACCGGTGTAAGATCTCTTTCAAACAGCTTCAAGTATATTGGGACCTTCTTCTCCCCTTTAATCCGTGGCTTACCACGTGGCAGCTTTGGGACCCGGACACCTATACTCGCCTTATAGATAGGGTCACTTTTGCTGTGGAGCAGGAAGGTAAAAGATTCCCTCTTGGCTTATTACAGGCAACATGAAGTCCAGAAGAAATCTTGAAGGGTATAATATATGATATGCTATATAAAAAAGGATTTAAAAGCAGCTATACCAGAAAGTAAGAATTATGAGTCAACTGTAAATAAATTATATATTTCTGTTAATGTGTTGTAATTGTTCTGTGTTTGTCTGTCTGTTCGTTCAATGTCAACGTATATTGTGATACCTCCGGATGGTAAATATAAATTACTAGAAATCTTTAAAAGAGCTCTATTCAAATGGCCAAAAATTAAATAAGCGCTTATATTAATACTTAAGTTTATTATATTAATACATAAGTTTAAATGTTAATAAGATATCTACAATTAAAAAAAATTGTAAGTCTTAATTAACAAAATTAACTGTACGTCTTCATAAAAAGTTGTTCTTGCCTAGATTAAAATGAATAACTTATTTTTCTTCACAGGATAATATAAAGAATGTAAAACTTATATGAATATTAAAAAGGTTAAACGTTTGTAAAAATGCTAACGGAAATGTAATAAGTTTTGCAAAAAGACGTATTTTGTCCTAAAGTAAGGTGGCTAATTTTTCATAAACTCTTGAAACTTAATTTGCATGCGGCAAGTGTAAAAGGTATTGTGATAACTTTACGTAAGGGAGTGTGTTCTGTAAAGATAAAATTTATCTTCAATAGTTTACATTAAGGTATTAAATGGCTAATTCCAAAAGGTCATTCTTAAATATATATATATAAAACTGAATTGATGATAATAATAATAAAAGGTAATTTTATAACAGGAAAGATTAACAGCAACCAAGCTCCCCTGCCAACTTGCTTTTAGGAAACGGTTTCTAATATTGCATGCTACTAAGTATTTAAAGAAAAGTTATTCTTAAGGAAACAGAAGATGATTTTGTCTTTGCAGCCATTGTCTATTTAGCAACACCCCTCGCTATCGGCCTAGCCACTGTTGCGCCGGACGATTGGAACCTTAAACAAAGACTCCTCCTCACTGTCATCTTCCTATCTATCGTTACTATATTTACTGCCCTCATTCTCCTTCATTTATAAAGCAGTCTCCTACAAACCACAAAGCTTCTGTCTTAAACATACCATTCTCAACCCTATCCTCTAAATGATCTTCTCACTTCCCCCACAGCCTTTAATACTTTATTTCTTCCTCATAACCTTTGCTTTCTTGATAATATTTTCCGCCATCTGTCTAGCCGCTACCACACCAGAAGATTGGAACCTCGGCCAACAAATTCTACTCTCCATCGCCTTTCTGTTTATTATCCTCTTTTATGCTTTACTCCTTATCTTCCTCCCATAATGACTTCACCAAGCCTCCTCTTGTCCAAAACCGTCACCCTTCTTTTCCTCACAACTCCCCATTGCACTCACCAACCCCAGCCATCAGCCTTTTAATTGGACAGTAAGCCTCTGGCAGGAAAAAAGTAATCCTCTCCTACAATGTCTTCGCTGCCAAGGAGAGATCAACTACCTGCAACGTGCTGTCATCCTGGACTTTTAACAACAGATGGATCTTATAGCCGCTGAGATCAACAAGAATTGGACATTGGCCACCCTTGCTTGCAACGGCAAGATACCACCCCCTAAATTGTACATTTATATCCCCGTCATACTCACCTCCCTCTTCAGCCCCACTTCCCTCATTGCTTACTGCCTCTTGGGCCTCAGCTACTTGTTGCTGCTGCCATCCTGGTCCTTATTTGAAAAGAAGGGGGAAATGCGGTCACCCCTCGGGCTGAAGCGTGGTTTGCTGGCCTGGCAGGGGAGCGGCCGCAGTAGGCCAAGCCGCTGCCCCCATAATAGGGTGGCTGGTCGGACTCACCGCCACCCCTGAAGGAAGCTCGGCATGGGCGCAGAGTGCCCTCGGGTCTCCCCTTCTCAGCAGCAATACTTCCGCGGCCGCCCCTCCTCCCGGATGGCGCCACACGATGCCTTGTAGGGCGGCACCCTTCTTCTTCCTTCTCCCTGCGCAGGCGCAGGGCAGAAAATTCCAGTCTGCCCTTTTCCCCTCCCCCGACAGCAGCAACAGCCAGGCATGGGCGGAGAAATCCAGCCCGCCCTTTTCCCCTCCCCTGACAGCAGCAACAGCCAGGTGTGGGCGGAAAAATCCAGCCCGCCCTTTTCCCTTCCCCCGACAGAAGCAATAGCCAGGCGTGGGCGGGAAACTCAAGTCTGCCCTCCACCCCAGCAACAGCAGCCACCAATCCCTAAACCCTGCCCCTTCCCCCAGCAACAGTGACAGCCAATCCCTAACCACCACCCCTCCCCCGTCCAGTACCGCCCACTGACCTTTCACCGGCAACCAATCAGAACAGGGCATGGCTTCGACCAATCAGCCTTCCCCAGCCCCTATAAAACTGTTGCCTCTCCCTCAGTAAAGTGGACTTGCGTGTTTACCTTGTCTCTGCGGTAGTTCTTCTGCCGTGCGCCCTCCAGTCCTGAGAGCCCCTGACAAGGGCCTGGCCTCCCTTGTCCCCAGGTCGTCGCCTGCTTCTCCGGGCGACCCCTTCGTCATCTGCTTCTCCGGGCGACCCCTTCGTCGCCGGCTTCGCCGGGCGACCCCTTCGTCGCCGGCTTCGCCGGGCGACCCCGTCAGCCGAACCGCGCAACCCCTTGTGAGACCGATCCCTCGTCTGCTGCCGGACCGATCCCTCATCCCAGGTGGGACCGACCCCTCGTCCCAAGCGGGACTGACCCCTCGCCCAGAGCTGGGCCGACCCCTCATCCACAGCCAGACCCCACCTCTACCGACCGAGCAAGCCGTCGCAAGTGATCTTTTCACTTTCAGTTTCTTCCTTCTTCAGTCTGTAACAGTTCTATTCAGTGTGAACCATTTACTCCTCATGACTTTCCTTTTAGCCCAAAATCTTTAGTTAGAAGCTTGATCTATGCTTATTGGATCAAGTCCAAACTCCATTCTCTGGCTTTCATAACTCCTCAGGCTATTTCCTATTGTTTTGCAACTTGCCATTTCTTCTTTCTTATTATAGGCATTTATGGCTATGAATTTCCCTCTTGGTACACCTTTTGCTGCAAAACCATAGGTTTTGATACATTGTGTTGTTATTTTCATTCTTTCAAGGTAGTTACTAATTTTTTGTGATTTCCTCCTTGACCCACTGCTTGTCTAAGAATGTGTCATTTAAAATATGTATCTTTGTGCCTAATCTGGTTGTCTGCCCTTAACTGATTTCCACCTTCATTCCACTGTGGTCAGGGAAATGATTTTGTATAACTTCAATCTTTCTGAATTCATTGAGAGTTGTTATGTGACCTAGCATGTGGTCTATCCCAGAGAATGATCCATGTGGACTTAAGAAGCATGTATATCCCATTGTATTTGGGTGTAATGTTCTGTAATTGTGTATTGGGTCCACATCCACTAATGTATAATTCAAAGTCTTTGTTTCTTTATTGATTCTCTGTCAAGATGTTCTGTCTAATGGTGATAATGGTGTATTAAAATCCCCCACTATAATTGTAAAGGCACCTATTTCTCCATTTAGTTTTTCCATGTATTTTGATGCACCCTGGTTAGATGCCTAAATGTTTATGGCTGTTCTTTGTTCTTGATAGAGTGTCCCTTTTATTAATATATAGTGTCCTTCTTTGTCTCTTACAATACTTTGAATTTCAAGTCTAATTGTCAGATATTTGTAAAGCTATTGCCAGTTTTTTTGGTTATTTGCTTGTAAAATTGTTTTCCAACCATTCACTTTCATCCTCTTTTCATCCCTGGGTCAAGGTGCATTTCTTGTAGACAGCATATTGAGAGGTCATATTTCCTTATCTAATCTGCCAATCTGTGTATATTGATGGGTGAATTTAATCCATTAATGTTCAATTTTATTACTGTCAAGGAATTACTTACATTATCCATATTTTCTTTAAGTTTATATATGCTACATATTGTTTTTATTTCTCTTTTTAAAATGAGAAATTATTGCTCTTGCATTCTCCTCCAACTCTCTCTCTCCTGTTTTTTCCTTTCAACCTGAGGACTCCCTTCAGTATTTCTTGAAAGGCAGGTTTCTTAGTGAACATAATGTCTTAATTTCTGCTTATCTGTGAATATTTTGAACTCTCCCTCATTTTTGAATGCCAGTTTTGCTGTTTAAAGTATTTTTGGCTGACAGGTTTTTTCTTGTAGCATGTTAACTATGCCATACTATGGCCTTCTTGCCTCCATGGTTTCAGATGAGAATTTGCACTTAATCTTATTGAGCTTCCCTTGTATGTGATGGATCTCTTTTTTCTTGCTGCTTTAGGTATTTTCTGTCTTTTACCATTGGACAATTTGACACATGTATGTCTTAGAGTAGGACTGTTATGATTTATACTAGTTGGGGTGTGCTGCACTTCCTGGACATGTACATCCATCTCCCTCAATAGGTGTGGGAAGTTTTCAGCCATCATTTCCTCCAATACTCCTTCTGTCCCCTTTCCTTTCTCTTCTCTCTCTGGGATGCCTATAATACACATTTTTGAGCATTACATGTTGTCATTCAAATTCCTATATCCCTGCTGGATATTTTTCTTTTTCTTTTTTTATCTATCTCTTCTACTATCTGCTTCATTTCAGATGTACTGTGTCCCACATCATTGATCATTTCTTCTGCTTGTTCAAATCTGACATGCTTCCATTGTATTTTTTATTTCTTGGGTTCTGTCATTCATCACCATCATATCCGTTATCTATTTAATGTGTATTTAGAATTCCTTCAGTATATTTTCCCAGTGTCCTCTTAATATCCTTAATCTCTTCCTTCCCTTCATTAAGCTGCTCGTGATACTTATTTGGACATGTCTGATTGTTGTTCCATGTTCTGCATCTACTCCTGAATTTTAGTTTGTTCATTTCACTGGGCCATGTCTTCCTGTTTCTTATGATGGCTTGTAATTTTTTGTTGCCATCTAGGCATCTGTTTATTTTGATGGGTTTATTCAGTTGATTATGTTCTCTCTCTACTCTGGGGTTTTATTTTGTTGTTTGTGTGTGTGCTGTAAGGTTTCACTTTGACATTTCATTCTTATTCTTTCTTTGCTGTTGTCTATGTTCCTTTGATAAAAATAGGACCAGGAGGAGGAGGGGCAAGATGGTGGCTGAGTGAACTTGCCTTGCAGTCTCTCCTGGGAGAGGAGGCTGGGCGCCACTGTCGGTTCTCCGAGGTGGGGCTTTTTCAGGATTTTTACAGGGCAGGAAGTGTCTGGACATCGATTTGGTGGAAAGGTAATGGAGAGGATTGGTCTATAAGATATAATTTGGCTTCTATTGCCCGGAGGTGAGACTGGCAGACAGGTTGCTCACTTCTTGGGGGGGCGGTGGAGCCGCAGTATTGGCACTCTGGCTGCACTTTTTGCGGTTTTGCAGTGCTGGGGAATTTGCGAATCCTGGGCGGGCTGTTGGGAGGTTGAGGAAACGGACACCTTTGCGAATCAATTTGGGGAGACAGACGGTGTTTTGTGAAGCGGGGGAATTTTTGATTGTGGACACAAATAATAGCGCTTCCACCTGGAGCCCCACCCCCCAGGCCCAGCTGCCAATCTGCAACGGAATTAGATTCTTAGTAATAAAGGGACATAATTGGGAGGTAGTTACAGGGTGCGGTGAGGGAGGGGGACACATCAGGAAGCCAATTGGGGAATATTTCAAGAAGCTTGGGAATTCCGGTTTCGGAATCCGTTTTCGGCATTTCCAACCAGAGCCCAACCCACGGCGGGCTTCGGATCTGCTTCAGTAAATTGACTGTGGTGTAGAGGCACCCTCAGCTGGCCGTTTTTTGGAATCACAGGGTGGGAGCTGTCCAAAAGCTGAATTGTCAATTTACCCACTAAAACAAACCCTACTGAGTAAGTGAATTGCAGGGTTCAGACATAATATACAGTTTGCGGATCTGACTTCCCCCATAAGGCTGACACCCAGCTGCGGGGCTCCCTGAGGGCTGTGTTACACTCCAGGGCTCCTAGGATTCCTGTTGACCAGATTTGAGGTTGCCAGGTCTGAATCCCCTAAACTCTGGTGGCCCATACCCAAGACTCATACCTCTTGAGTCTTCAATAACTCAGACTTTCCACCCCTGAATCCATCACACCCTGAGGTCCATCTGAGATCCTTGAAAACCCTAGCCTTCAACGTTTGCATTTTTTCTTTATCGTTTCATTTTGTTTTGTTTTTATTTTCATTTTATCTTATTTTTTTACTTTTTTTTTAATGTCCTGATTGCTAATATTGCATTATCCCCTAGTCTTTTCTCCCAGAATATCCCCTAAAGACTTTTTTTATTCAGTTATTTAGGGATTTAAAAAATTTTTTTTCTACTTATTTTATTTTAACTCAATTATACAATAAGTGCTGCAGGGAACACCTCACATTTGCTGGGTTTTCTCATCCTCCACTGCCTCATTTCTGTGTGAACTGATTTAGGCTACCAACACTATCCCCTCTCCCCTACATTGTGATATATGGCATCATCTACTGTCTCTCCTATATTCCACCTCCCACCCCCCTTTCTTTGATCCACAAAGTGTCTAACTCTTAATTTCTAATACCTCTGTTTTGTTTTCTGTCTGTTGTCCACTCTTGAAACTATTACTTTTCTTTTTCCTTCTCTCACAAAAACAATAGCTTTTTAGCACATACCATATTCCTCCCATATTCAGTCATCTACCTCATAATAGGTACACTACCTACTGCTATAACTCTACACAATTTACACGAATCTAACCCCCATCCTCCCAGATCTCATATTCTTGCTTTGTTAACATATATCACCAATACTACTTTACACTTTTTCCTTGCTTACACAATTGCCTTTCCCCAGCACTAACACTTTCCTCTAAAGTGAACTTAACCAGCAACAAGAAATTAGAATAAGAAGAACAAAGTGACAAAGAGAAGATATAACACTTATGCAAAAACAACAGCTAACTAATCTCCAAGAGTAGACAAAGAAGCTAAGGAACTGAATAAACCCATCAAGATAAAATGATGACCAGACAGCAACAAAAAACTACAAATCAAACCAGTAATCAGGAAAACATGGCTGAATCCAATCAACAAACTAAAAATCAGGAAGGGGAGCAGAACTTCGCACAAGCAATGAAAGATCTCAGAACATTTATGACCGACAAATTTGATGAAGTAATGAAAGAGGTTAACAACATGAAGACAACACTTGGAGGGGAAATTGCAGACATACACAGAAAGATAACAGATATGATGGGAATGAACACCACAGTTCAAGAAATCAAAAATACACTTGCAGCAAATATCAGGAGACTAGAAGAGGCCGAGCAGAGAATTAGTGACGTGGAAGACAGTACATCAGAATTCAAACAGATAGTGGAAGGGGTTGATAAAAAGATAGAAAAAATCCAGCTAGGACTCAGGGACCTGAATGACAATGCAAAACACTCAAACATATGTATTATAGGCATTCCAGAAGGAGAAGAGAAGGGAAAGGGGTCAGAAGGAGTGTTGCAGGAAATAATGGCTGAAAACTTCCCAAATCTACTGAAAGAGACAGATGTACATATCCAAGAAGCACAGTGCACTCCACTAGTCATAAACCCCAACAGGCCCACCCCAAGACATATACTTGTCAAATTATCAAATGCTCAAGACAAAGAGAAAATCCTAAATGCAGCAAGAGAAAAGAAAACCATCACATACAAGGGAAGATCCATAAGATTAAGTGCTGATTTCTCATCTGAAACCATGGAGGCAAGAAGGCAGTGGTATGATATAGTCAGGGTACTAAAGGAAAAAAATTTCCAACCAAGAATACTCTATCCAGGTAAACTAGCATTCAAACATGATGGAGAGTTCAAAATACTCGCAGATAAACAGAAACTGAAAGAGTATACCAACAAGAAACCTCCCCTTCAAGAAATGCTAAAGGGAGTTCTGCAGGAGGAAAGGAAAAAACAGGACAGGCACAGTTGGAGGAGAGTATAAGAGCAACAAAAAAAGACAAAAATAGAAGGAAGAAAAAATACAAAATATGACAAACAAAAATACAATAAAAATATGGCTAACACAAACAATTCCTTGAAAGTAATAACACTGAATGTCAATGGATTAAACTCACCTATCAAAAGATTCAGACTGGGACATTGGATAAGGAAATATGACCCATCCATATGCTGTCTACAAGAGACACATCTTAGACCCAGAGACGCATGGGGATTGAAAGTGAATGGTTGGAAAACAATCATAGAAGCAAACAATAACCAAAAAAAGGCAGGAGTAGCTATATTAATATCAGACAAAATAGACTTTAAATGCGAAACAATTGTGAGAGACAAAGAAGGATACTACATTTTAGTGAAAGGGAAAATCTGTCAAGAAGATCGAACAATCATAAATATTTATGCTCCTAACAAGGGTGCCTCCAAATACGTGAGGCAAACACTGGAAAAACTAAGTGAAAGAATAGATGCATCTACAATTATAGTGGGGGATTTTAATACACCACTATCAACTCTGGACAGAACATCTCAAAAGAGAATCACTAAAGAAAGAAAACATTTTAACAGTATATTAGAGGAGCTGGATCTAATAGACATATATAGATCATTACACCCAAACACAGCAGGATATACATTTTTCTCAAGCACACATGGATCATTCTCCAAGATAGACCATATGCTAGCCCACAAAGAAAGGCTGAATGAATTCAGAAAGATTGAAATCATACAAAACAATATCTCTGACCACAGTGGAGTGAAGCTGGAAATTTGCAAGGGACAGAGGCCAAGATTTCACACCACGATTTGGAAATTAAACAGCACACTCTTAGAAAAACAGTGGGTCAAAGAGGAAATCTCAAAAGAAATCAATGACTACCTTGAAACAAATGATAATGATAACACAACATACCAAAATTTATGGGATGCAGCAAAAGCAGTACTGAGAGGGAAATTTATAGCCATAATCTCATATATCAAAAAAGAAGAAAGAGCAAAAATTGAAGAACTAACTGTACATTTGAAGGAATTAGAAAAACAAAAACAAAGTAACCTAATAGGAAGAAGAAGGAAGGAAATAACAAAGATAAGAGCAGAACTAAATGAAATACAAAATAAGAAAGCACTTGAAAAGATAAACAAGACCAAGAGCTGTTTTTTTGAGAAATCAACAAAATTGACAAACCTTTAGTGAGACTAACAAAGAAAAAAAGAGAGAAGATACAAATTCACAAATTAAGAAATGAGAAAGACGATATCACCACTGACCCCACAGAAATAAAGACTATCATAAAAGGATACTTTGAAAAACTATATTCCAACAAAAATGACAATTTAGAGGAAATGGACAAATTCCTAGAAACACATAAGCAACCCATATTGATGAAAGAAGAAATTGATAATCTTAACAAACCAATCACAAGCAGAGAGATAGAATCAGTCATTAAAAATCTCCCAACTAAGAAGAGCCCAGGGCCAGACGGCTTCACAGGTGAATTCTACAAAACATTCTGGAAAGAACTAACACCAATCCTGCTGAAACTATTCCAAAAAAATCGAAACAGAAGGAACATTGCCGAACTACTTCTATGATGCCAACATTACCCTAGTACCAAAGCCAAACAAAGACACCACAAGAAAGGAAAATTACAGATCAATTTCTCTAACGAACCTAGACGCAAAAATACTTAACAAAATACTTGCTAATCGTATTCAACAACACATTAAATGAATTATACACCACGACCAAGTGGGAATTATTCCAGGTATGCAAGGATGGTTCAACATAAGAAAATCAATCAACGTAATACAACATATAAACAGATCGAAGGGAAAAAATCATATGATTATTTCTATAGGTGCAGAAAAAGCATTTGACAAAATACAGCACCCTTTCCTGATAAAAACACTCCAAAAGATCGGAATACAAGGACATTTTTTGAGCATGATAGAGAGTATATACGAAAAACCTACAGTCAACATTGTTTACATTGGAGAAATCCTAAAATCCTTCCCTCTAAACTCAGGAACAAGACAAGGATGCCCATTGTCTCTGCTCCTATTTAACATTGTCTTAGAAGTACTTGCTTGAGCACTGAGGCAAGAACCAGATATAAGAGGCATTCAAATTGGAAAGGAGGAAGTCAAAATTTCATTATTTGCAGATGACATGATCGTATACATAGAAAACCCTGAGAGATCTACAACAAAGCTTCTAGAACTCATAAATGAGTTTAGTAAAGTCTCAGGTTATAAGATCAATGCGCAAAAATCAGTAGCATTTCTTTACACCAATAATGAGCAAGATCAGGAGGAAATCAAGAAACAAATACCATTTACAATAGTAAAGAAAAAAATCAAATACTTAGGAATAAATTCAGTTAAAGAGGTAAAAAACTTATACACTGAGAACTATACAAGACTGTTAAAGGAAATCAAAGAAGACCTAAATAAATGGAAGAATATTCCTTGTTCATAGATAGGAAGACTGAATATTATTAAGATGTCTATCCTATCAAAACTGATCTACACATTGAATGCAATCCCAATAAAAATCAACACAGCCTTCTTTAAGGAAGTAGAAAAACTAACTATGAAATTTATTTGGAAAGGAAAGAGGCCCCAAATAGCCAAAGACATATTGAAAAAGAAGAACGAAATTGGAGGAATCACACTTCCTGACTTCAAAACATACTACAAAGCTACAGTAGTGCAAACAGCATGGTATTGGCATAAGGAGAGACACACAGACCAATGGAATTGAATTGAAAGCTCTGATATAGAACCTCACATATATAGCCATATAATATTCGATAAAGCCACCAAACCCTCTCAACTGGGAGAGAGTGGCCTATTCAACAAATGGTGCCTGGAGAACTGGATAGCCATATGTAGAAGAATGAAAGAGGATTACCATCTCACACCTTATACAAAGATCAACTCAAGATGGATCAAAGACCTAAATATAAGAGCCAAGACCATAAAAACCTTGGAAAGCAGAGTAGGGAAACATCTACAGGACCTTGTAATAGGAAATGGATTAATGAATATCACACCAAAAGCACGAGCAGCAAAAGAACCAATAGATAAATGGGACTTCCTCAAAATTAAAGCCTTCTGCACCTCAAAGGAGTTTGTCAAGAAAGTAAAAAGGGAGCCCACACAGTGGGAGAAAATATTTGTCAACCATATATCTGATAAGAAACTTATAACTTGCACATATAAAGAACTCCTATAACTTGAAAATAAAAAGATAAACAACCCATTTAAAAAATGGGAAAAAGATTTAAACAGACACTTCTCCAAAGGAGAAATACAAATGGCTAAAAAGCACATGAAAAAATGCTCCAAATCTCTAGCTATCAGGGAAATACAAATCAAAACTACAATGAGATACCATCTTACTCCCATAAGATTGGCAGCCATGAAAAAAAGAGAAGAATACAAATGCTGGAGAGAATGTGAAGAAAGGGTAACACTCATCCACTGCTGGTGGGAATGCAGAAGGATCCAACCATTCTGGAGGACAGTTTGGCAGTTTCTCAAAAACTAACCATAGATTTGCCATATGACCCAGCAATACCACTGCTGGGTATATACCCAGCAGAACTAAAAACAAGGACACAAACTGATATATGTACACCAATGTTCATAGCAGCATTGTTCACTATCGCCAAAAGTTGGAATCAACCCAAATGCCCATCAACAGATGAGTGGATCAACAAAATGTGGTATATACACACAATGGAATACTACTCGGCTGTAAGAACAAATACACTATAAACACACGTGATAACATAGATGAATCTTGAGAACCTTATGTTGAGTGAAGCAACCCGGCCATTGAAAGACAATCACTACATGACCTCAATGATATGAAATAAGAAAGCTGCCTCAGAGAGCTAGAGACTGAACAATAGGCTTACAGGAAATCGGGGGTGGAAGAAGGATGTGAGCCGACGTCTGCAGGGGTGGAATTTATGATGAGCTGGCGGTAGATATGAGCACAAAGAAGAGATAAAATGGGGGAAAGGGGTTACCTTTGGGGGGCTTTGTTTGTTTGAGGGGGGCTGGGGACAGGCGGATGGGTAATCCTGCCCAAAAAGTGGGGGGAGGGAGGGGTAGCATACAAACATAGGAGAGTGTCAGGTGTTGGTGGAGAGTAAAATGCTGAGATAATCATATCAAAATATAATTAAGAGGGTTACCTGTTTAGGATGCTCAGAGAGTATGGTCTGATGCGGGACGGGCTCTTGGGGAATGTCTGAATGCTCATTTTGCCAGAGTGGGTGGTACCATTAGATAGAGACCCAAGTAGTGAGAGTGGGGGTGGACCCACATCCTGGGGAGGACTAATGCCATCAAATAGAGGGAACTGTATCTCTCGAGAGAAAGGGTGGCTCCCAGGGCATTGGGGCAGTTGAGCAAGTTAGGCCCTGAACACTGTTGCAAGTATCTCTGGACGTGGCTCCTCGGGAAACGGAGGTTGGCTGTCACTGTGGGCACCAAGGGGATGGGAAAATGGATGTTAAATGTGTGGAACCAAAGTAAATGTGGGATAAGAGAGGACTTTCACGAGAGTACACAAGGATGGATATAAAACATGTACTATTACACCACAAACATATAGGGAACGACAGACTAATAATGTAAACCATAATGTAAAACATAGGATAACTAAACATTTAGAAAACTGTATATCCTAAAGTATGGACCACAATGTAAGCACAGATGTCATCTTGTTTGAAAGCTCTCGTCACAGAGTCTCTACATCACTGTAAGTAAATATGATATGAATAAGGTATAAGAATATCGCTGTGGAACGGAAAAGGTTTTATGGTGGATGTGTGGGAGTACTGCATATTGTATATATGAATTACTGTGGTCTAGGGTTCTTGTGAAGAGAAGCTCAATAATTAGGGGAAAAAAAAGAAAAAGATAGGATGTAGAATTTTTCCAAGTCAACACGTATTCTATATCTAACCTTTAAACCCATTGCTCTAAGCCATTTTACTAGTAAGGGATCCTTACATTATATTGGGCTTCAATTTTCAGGAAGTTTTGGATCACAGAGTGGTTCAACAATGGCAGTGGAGGAATACTGGTATAGGATACTATTGACAGGTGATATAGGGCTGACAGGGAGCTATACAGGGCATATGTCCAGGGTGGATGTTAATGTTTGGATATACTCATAGTGGCAACAATTAAAAACTACAGCTGTGGGGAGTACTGGGTTCCTGGCCAGGGTTGCTCTGTCATGGTCACTAGGGGAGCAGTGGCAGTCCCCCAGGTGCAACGGTTAGGACCAGGAAGGAATGAGGGTCCAACAGTGAGAGCATGATACTAATGACTATGCTTGTGAGCACATATGCCTGAAATTAGAACAAGGCCTAGAGCAGCACTGTGCCTGGGTATTTCCTCCTGACAGCCTTTATGTTACTCAAATGTGGCCAGTCTCAAAGCCAAACTCAGCATGTAAATGCAATGCCTTTCCCCCAGCGTGGGACATGACACCTGGGGATGAGCCTCCCTGGCACCGAGGGATCACTCTCAAGTACCAACTGATGATGCAACTGGAAAATGACCTTGAATTGAAGGTTCAATGCAGATCTAGCAGAATATCCCTGTCTACATATAATAACATGTCTTTAAAATGCTGTTTGACCTAATGTAAGGGGGAAATGGAAAGGAGAAATTAGTTTATATGGCTATGAGTCTCTAAAAACGAGTCTGGAGGCTGTCAGAAGGATTGCCCTTATGCACAACTGAGCAGAATCTAAGAGACAGATAAAGTAGATACAACCCCAGGTATTGGTTCCTTTGAGGGCTAGAGAGACCCACGGGCTCTATGGTCATGGCAGATGGGGTTCACTGCCATGTCAGATGGCCCTTCTTTGGAGCTGTTGTTTCTGCGTGATGAAACTGGACTCAGATGGAATCTCTTTTCATAAGACTTTCATGCTACTTTACTGGAATTGTAGTTGGTGTTGGGGTTTAAGATATATTTAGAGGATTTGAATCTCTGGACTGACAATATGATAGCCAGGCCCCGAGCCTCAACAGACTTCACCTCCTACAATCTGATTTATTGGACTCACCTCACTCAGCTAAGATGGAGTTGAAGAAGGACAACCACCACACCATGGAGCCTAGAGTGCCTACAACTGAAAGCAGGAGGATTGCATCCAGTATCCATGTGGAATCTGAGCCTCCTCTTGACATAGAGATGCCACGGACATAACCAATCCCAGGTCCACAGAGAAAAGGTGGCATTGGAGTGAAGTGGGAAAAGTGGACATGGTGGCTGATATGGGTATGGGGAATGGCAGGAAGAGATGAGATGTGGAGGCGCCTTTGGGACTTAGAGTTGCCCTGGATGGTGCTGCAGGGGCAATCACCAGACATTGTAAATCCTCCCAGGGCCCACTGGATGGAACGTGGGAGAGTATGGGCCATGATGTGGACCATTGACCATGAGGTGCAGAGATGCCCAGAGAGGTACTTACCAAATGCAATGGATGTATCATGATGATGGGAGTGAGTGTTGCTGGGGGGGGAGTGGTGGGGTGGGGGTGGTGGGGTTGAATGGGACCTCATATTGTTTTTTTAATGTAATATTTTTACAAAATCAGTTAAAAAAAATAGGACCAGTGAAGAGGAAAGAGATAGGAAGAGAAAAAGAATAATAGCAATAATAATAGTGAAAGGTAGGAGAGGAACCATACAAGACCTAGGAAAATGAGTAATTAACATGAGTAAGAAGTACAGAGGAAAAAGAATTAAAAAGTAGGGTAGAAACAATGAAATAAGTAACAGAATAGAGAAAAATATGTAGAAGGAAGTCAAAGGCTGGAATGAGAAGAGAGGAAAAGAATAGGGAAAAGAGAAAAATAAAAAAGAAAACAGGAAAAAGGAGAAATAAAAACAAGAAAAATTGAAGACCAAACAAAAGAATTTGAATGAAAGAAGAACAGAAAATAGAAGACAGGAGGATGCAGGAGAGAAAAGAAATAGTGTAGGTTAAAAAAATTCAGTAAACAAAAAAGAAATGGAAACAAAGGAGAAACACAACAAACAAGAAATAACACAGCAGCAACACATTTTAAAAAAGAAAGAAAGAAAAAGAACAAGAAATAAAAATTAATAGAAAAACAACCTTCTCTCTTAAGTCTCTAAGAATCTTTTCAGGCTGCTCGTGTTCATTTAATCAGCCTGTAGTCTGCCCTCTGCAAGTTTTGAACCAGGTTTTAGTTAATAAAATAAGGAAAAATTTAAAAGGAACTTAAAAAGAGAGAGATCCAAGAAAAGCTAATGTAAAAGGAATGTCTGTAGGATCCCTGTCATGAAGTTTCAGCTGGATGCCTGGTAACCCAGTGGGGTTTCAAACCAGGGACCTCATAT